>NW_027551776.1:1742147-2090577 GCF_045843805.1 Urocitellus parryii
AACAAAAGGGGATTTATTGAGGATTCAATCCAGCATGCTGGGGCTCCGTGCTCACTCAAGAAGGGAGAGCAGCCCAGAGCCCCAAGCAGGGGTTGAGCAGTGCTTAAGTACACTTTTTTAGGGAGAGCAGGGACTTTGCATACATCAGAGCAAATTATCATGAGGCGCGGGAAAATTGAACCACAATTCCCAAACATGATTAGTACATTCATTGGCGGGAACAGGTCGGGCAGGAGTGATAGGTCAGTCCTAAGAAGGGGGGTACATTCAAACTGATTGGTTTGGGCCCTGAATGCTTACGTGCCAAATTGCACAGGGTCCAGGTTATTTAACAACTAAATGGTCAGTACCGGGCATTGTCTTAACTGCCTCAGGAATTTCAGGTTCTGTGTGCAGTTCAGAAACTTTACAATACCTAGTCCTTTACATTTTAACTCAGGCTTTGCAGCTTAGAAACTTTACCCTTTCAATATAAACAATAACAATAATAAAAATTAAAAACCAGAAAGAGCAAAAACAGGGGTCCCTAGCTTCTCTCATGCAGGAAAACAGCTAATGGAGTTGGGGTCCTCTTCTGATGATTATCCCAGTCTTCACCACACAATCTGAGGACATGCTGAGTTAATGGCATACAGATGCCCACATAGGACTTCAGGAAGTCCCTGAAAACACCATACAATATTGGAACAAAAGACCTGGGGTCTCAAATACTGATCTAAGCTCCACTAGAGTAGTCAGAGAAAACTGAAGGCCTACGCACCATGGAGAGACCCACTGGCCACCAGACACTGAAGATAATACTGAGGAGTTTCTGGTCAACAATTCCAGTTCCTGCCATTGCCAGTCCCACTGGCTTCAAACAGCCTCCCTACCCAGTCTCAAAATAAGAAGACACACTTACCATTTTCTGGCTTTCAGGATGCTTAGTGTTCCCCCTTAGTGTTCTTCCAGCTCCTGGGTACCACAGAAACCTGGGGCTCCTGATGTAGGACTGGAAGCATAGAAATGGATTCAAAGAATGGCAGCCTCCAGAAACAAAGGAACCAAAGATTGTGGAAGCCCGCCCTCTCATCGCTGCCTGTGTGAGGATTGGACAGTTCTCACCTAAGTGTCAGATTGGAAAGGGCTTCAAGCACTTCCTCCAAAATTGAGCCTGGTAGCCTACTGTTTGAGTTACAGTAATTTGCATCCAGACCAAAAACAAATAAGGTCACAAAAAACATGTTTGGGGCTGCTCTGTTTTGTGGATAAAATACTGGAGATCAACCATGTGCAGTGGTACATGCCTGTAATCCTAGCAAGTGGAGAGGCTGAGGCAGGAGGATGGTGAGTTCAAAGCCACCTTCAGCAATGGCAAGGCACTAAGAAGCTCAGTGAGACACTGTGTCTAAATGAAATACAACAGGGCTGTGAATGTGGCTCAGTGGTCCTGTGCCCCTGAGTTCAATTCCCAGTAAGAAAAAAACACAAAACACTGGGTATCAGACCCATGGGTATTCACTACAAAGCCCCACAACCACAGATGAATGAATTAATAAATGGATAAAAACATAGAGTTCTGGGACAGGGTCTCAAATTCTCTTATTGATGGCTTTTCAAGTAACTGATATTACAGGAATGTTCCACAGCCTTGGAATCTTATTTTTTCCCTGTGAATTGCATTAAGTTCCTCAGGATGGAATTATTCATGGCAAAGTTTCCTCCCAACACATAGATATAGCCCAGACAGTAGTAAATTTATATTTGTCACTGTATAGAGGTTAAATCAATTTGTGAAAAAAAAATATATATATGTATGTATATATATATATATATATATATATATATATATATATTATAAAAATGAAATATCACAATTACTTTAAATTTTTATTTAATATTTCTGTTCTCTGGTCTTATGAGAAACAGCTTGAGATTTTTAACTCATAAGTAATTCCCTGAGGCAGCAATGTCTCCACTCCCCTACAACAAATGAGGCACAAGTAAAATTTTAAAGTTTCTAGTAATAACATTTAAAATAAAAAAGAGGTGAAAGGTGCCAGGTCTCTAGATCTCTCAGTATCCCAGAACCTAGAGTATAAGCAATTAAAAAATAACTTACTTGCAATTTTGTGATGAGCCTAATAATATGATTATGATATCTGGGTTTTTTTTTGGTATGGGGTACTATGAGCATATTAGTACAAATCACAAGCATATATGTCTATATATATATTTTCTGTAATTCAATACAGACCATCAACAGAGTCAACTTTAAATTTAAATGAAGAAAAATTAAATTACTATTGCCAGAGTCTAGCCCCAGGAGGGATCCAGGGGTCCTGAATTATGAGTGGCACTGGGTACTGAGGGATAAGAGGTCTCAGTGAAAGAAAAGAAGACAGGATTATGGGTTGCAATTTACAAGCAGCCTTCAGAAGGATCTGCTGCCCCTAGAGAGGCCTTTATTTTTTACCTTTTTTATAGGTATTTACTTTTACAGCAGTAAAGCCCAAAACTTTTTTGATTTACACAATATTCAAGAGTTGCAATTTTTCTGAAATATATTAATTATCTTAGATATTGAACAAATTGTTTAAAGTATTTTCCTATAATCTTTGCCAAGCATGATTGGGTGTAAAAGTCCAGCTCTGGCAGGGGGTCTCAGGAGACAAATGGATGGTGAGGAGTCAACAAAAAGCTGCGGAGAAACAACACAGACAAAAGAGTGAAGGTGCTGAATCCCAACTTTACTTGTAAAGTTAATCATATGTACTTTTCATTTTGGCAGACTCACAGTATTTTGTGGTTACAAAGCAGGAATCATTATTCAAAGAAAAAAAAATGTTACGTAGCTACAATTAGATAAGAAGAATGTTTCTTGGATTATGCAAAAGCAAGCATTTTTACTTTCAGTGCTGGTTTTGCTTTGAGCTGTTTCTTCTTAGTTAGCTTTTAATAAGAGTTAGAAATGTCCCAGACTATTGGCCTATATCTTGACTATTCTTTCTTGACTAGAACCGGTGTCGCGGTTATGGCAAGTGGTTAACTTGAAAATAGTAGCTACTAATTTTAACCAAACAAGAGTAAGAGCACCAAACCATTGTGCTCAGGAACAAGAACAAGTTTCCCAATACCAAGCACTAATCTGTCTTCTTTTTTATAAGAGAGAGAGAGAGAGAGAGAGAGAGAGAGAGAGAGAGAGAATTTATTCATTTATTTTAAAGAGAGAGAGAGAGAGAGAGAGAGAGAGAGAGAGAGAGAATTTTTTTTTTTTAAGTTTTCAGCGGACACATCTTTGTATGTGGTGCTGAGGATCGAACCTGGGCCTCACGCATGCCAGGCGAGCGCACTACCGCTTGAGTCACATCCCCAGCCCAAAAGAGAATTTTTAATATTTATTTTTTAGTTTTCGGTGGACACAACATTTTTATTTTATTTTTATGTGGTGCTGAGGATGGAACCCAGCGCCATGTGCATGCCAGGCGAGTGCACTACTGCTTGAGCCACATCCCTAGCCCTAATCTGTCTTCTTAATGTTAATTTTTCTTCTCTAGGTTTTAATTTAATTTCTCAAAAACTTCCTTGACTGTTTTTCCTACAGGAGGTTTCTCATTAAACATTAATAATTTACATTCCACAGCTGAATCATTGCATTTAGGGCAAACAAATTTATTCTTTAGAAGTAGTTGCATTAATTGGGAAAGTCATGTGTTTGTTTTTTTATATACTTAATGGTCATATTAGAAGTTGCAATTATACTTATTAACAGGAATACAAAAACAAACCAGCCTATTTCCAGAAACATACTGCATTCCTCCAGAGGATGGACGCCTTGTGCCATCCACCTCAGTAGGGCGTTGCCTTTGCCTGAGTCAAGGGAGGGGCACAGCACTTCTGTCTTATAAAAAAAGAATAATTCATGTTTTAAAAATCACAAGGAATTACTGGATGCTGTAACTCTTAAATGGTTCAAATGTCAATTAAACTTTAATGTGATTTTATTATCAATCTAATTAGTCAAGGAGCTCATTATAACTAAAGGATTTAGGGATCTGTAGATGCAGTTCAGTTAGAAGCATTAAAAATGCACTGGGCTCAACTCCCAGCACAGAAAAAAATTGGCCATATTTGTATAATTAAATAAAAAAATAATAATCACTACTTTCAGGAAAACATGTTGAACCTGAAATATAGTTGACATTATCAGAATCAAAATACTTTCCTCACATTGAATTGCATAGCTGTACTATAAGGAATGGCAGTGTAACATTGTAGAGTATGTTTACATTAATAGCATACCACCAAAACAACCAAAAAAGCTTTATTGACTTCTGGGAAATAAAAAATAGGCATAATATAGCTTAGAAAATTATTAATACACTAGGAACAGGATACTGACATAAATCCTCCAGGACAAACCAGGAACTTTGACACTTTCTTGTCATCCCAGATACTTGGGAGGCCAAGGAATAAGGATCACAAATTTGAGAACTACCTGGGTAATTTATTAATACTATGTCTCAAAATACACTTTATAAGAGGATTGGGGACATATGTAGTTCAGTGCTTGCCTAGCATGTGTAAGGCCTAGGGTCCAAACAAAAAATTTTCAAGCTGATATATCTGATCACAGACAACCAGGGAAGAAGTAGAATAGGGCAGAGGCCATTATGTCAACTTCCAAAACATTTATTAAACTATACCAGCACTTTGTTCAGCTCACATTTAACTTGTCTAAATGCTGCTTTCACTAATTCAAAAAAGATAATCTTTTAAATATTATAAAAATATATATTGAGGCTGGGATTGTGAATAACTGGTAGAACACTCACCTAGCATCTGTGAGGCACTGGATTTAATCCTCAGCACCAAATAAAAAATGAATAAATAAAATAAAGGTATTGTGTCTAACTACAACTATTAAAAAAACTGTATGTGCTTTTCTAATGAATCCACCAAATACTATGTATGTATACTCAACTCTTCTCTAAAGCTACCTTCTAAGCACATGGAGGCACCAACATAAGGATAAAATGTTATCATGGAACTTTCATGAGAAATAACCCTAAGACTAATAAACACACGATCTCAAAGAAGAAATTCAAACTTCTGACACCAAAAGTACATTGGTACATTTTTTAAATAATACTTTGAACAGAAATGAAGCATAATAGAGTTCTCTAACAATAATTCCTGATGTCCATAAAGTTTGATGCTTATCAGAAAGCCTGTCCCCTTACTTGTAAGCAATAAATAATTAACTTTCTGATAAATGTAGATTTTAATAATATATAAGAATACACTTTTAAGTTTGAAAATTAGAAAAAAAAATTTTAAGATTATTTAGAAAATATATTTAAATTACAAAATGCAGATAGTGACTTATCTCTTACATATTATAATAGTTTGAGTCCTGAAGAAATTTAATCTATACTGGTTTTAAGTATCATGCATTATAATAGTTGACATGAAAAATATCACCATCCTAGGTAGGAAAGTTGGTGGAATGAAGTGGATATCATTAACCTAGGTACATGTATGATAGCATGAATGTCATTATCATAGCTTGTGTACAACCATAGAAGTTAAAAAGTATGCTCCATTTGTGTACAAAGAATTGAAGAGCAATCTGCTATCATGCATCACTGATTAGAACACATAAATAAAATTTAAAAAAATTAAAAAAACATCATCCTGCTTCTATCTTCTAAAAGTGATATGAAAATTTTGCTTAGAATAATTTCACCCAAATATGGAAAATATATTGTGGATTATGAGCATATGTATAAGTACATGATCTTTTTAACCATACCTGTGGATACCTCTGATGCTTGAGTCCTTTCAAAGCTATCTTCTGTGTGAGTGAGTGGTGGTGGGGTTCAACCCAGAACCTCTCATATTTTAGGCAAGAGCTTTGCCATGAGCTGCATGCCCAGCCCTCAAATATGTCTTAATAAGCACAACTTAATTAAAATAAGTCAATAGTACCATAAGAATTTCCCCCCAAAAAATTCCTTCAATCAAATATAAAGTAAATTAAAAGTATGTTTTAAAAATGTTATTGATGAAAAACAGCAGAAGTTCACAGGATTCTGTTGAAAACTAGAAAGAGAAGAAAAATAAATGTTGACTAGAATCCTGTTGGACATGGGAAATGTCTGAGTAAAAACAGGCATTGCAAAATGACTCTAAAATGAGGAAACTATAAACTGACCAATTAGCAAAGAAAACCTGGACTGAAGCTAAATGATCTCCCACTGAAAAAGACCACAGGATCATCAGGGATCAGAGATGAGTGTTACCTGACTCTTGAAAAATTCTGATATTATTTTTTGTAAAATATACGTTTTTTAGCTGTTGATGGACTTTTATTTTATTTATGTTTATTGCAATGCTGAGAATTGAACCCAGTGCCTCAAACATGCTAGGCAAGCACTTCACCACTGAGTCACAACCTCAACTGATTTTATTTTAATATCTGTGATCAACCAAGTGGCTTGAAGCCTAAGGCAGGAGAATCAGGAGTTCAAAGCCAGCCTCATCAAATTTGCAAGATCTTATCTCAAAATTTTTAAAAACAAATAAATAAATAAGTAAAAATCGCTGAGTCAGGGGCTCAATGGATAAGTATCCCTGAGTTCTATCACAGGTACAAAAATAAATAAATAAATATTTAAAAAGAGAAAAAGTGGATTTTCTTAAATTTGGTTTAATGCATATGAAAGCCTGAGATACTTCATCCAATGCAGGATAGATGTGAAAGAAAAGTGACCACAACACTCGGAGCAACCAAGAGATCTTTATTGCAGCAGTGCAGAAAAGAAAGAAGGAAAGAAGTAGGAGGGGGGCAGCTGGGGAAGGCTTTTATAGCCCTTCTGCTGTGCTGCCTAAATCTAACAGGGTCTCTGGGTTTGCAAGCTGCCTTGTTGGCACATAAGGGGGTTAAGTGCTCGGCCTTGAGCAGCGGGCTATGTGTTCTGCCTTGAGCAGGGGGGCAAAGCGCTCAGCTTTGAGCAGGGGCTTGGGCCTTTGGGCTTGAAGCAAACAGGTGATAAAGAATCAGACAGAGGGTTTGAGCGGCCAGGTCATCCTTCAGCTAACTTTGTTTGGCATGCACTGCAGATAGCTTACTCAGCCTGTCCTGCACCTAACAAAACGTTCATTAAATAGGCATTATTTTGTGTGCCACTGAAAAAACTTCCAATTAGTGCATTGAGGCAACACATCCTGAAGCTGCTCCACCTGGCCCAGCAGGGGTGGTGCCTGGAGCAGGGTGGGACCTGGAGGGAAGGCTGAGTCAAGAGGACTCTGGGTCTAGAGGAGAGGTGGGCCTAGGAAGGGGCGGATTCTGAAGGAGACTAGAATCTGGAGGAGAGGTCTCTAGAATGGCCAGGGCCTGGAAAAGGGTGGGGTCTGAAGTAGAGGCAGAGTCTAGAGGAGGGCAAGGCATGGGAGAGTTGGGGTCTGTAGGAAGGGACATGTCCAGAGGAGGGGTGTAGGGTAGAGAGAAATAGGCTCGATCTGGGTGGGGTCTGGAGGGCGGGAACTGGAAAAGGGCTTGATCCTAAAACAGGGAATTTCTCTGAAGGTGGTGTAAGAAATTGAGGAGGGCTGGGGTCTGGGAGAAGGACAGGGACTGAAAATTTCACAGGATCATAATAAAAGGTGACTATGAAAGAGTGGGGGGGATCAGCAGAAGAGGTGGGGTCTAAAGAAGTGGTAGGGCTTGGAGAATGGGGGCGGGGTCTGTAGGAGGAACAAGATATGGAGGAAGGTGGAGAATTGGGGAGACGATCTGAAAGATCGGGAAAGGGTCTGATGGGGGTGCGAGATCTGGAGGAGGTTTTGGGTTCCTGGAGCTGGGAGCAAGAGGGGGAAGGAGGTGATGATGAGTAGAGGCCTTGGTGGTCACTAACTTTCAGAGCATCTCAATCTCCAAACTTCCATCCTGAAATCCCACCCTAGGTTAAACTGAGGCTGAAGCTGGGCAGAGACAGTAAGAGTATGCCATACCCACCACCTGCCATAGCACTAGGCATCTTTAGCCACACTGAATCCAGGGGCAGTTTTCCCTGAGCCACCAATCAAAACTACCTATACTGTTCTAGCTGCCTAAAGATGCCAAGGAAGTGACAGGTGTTCATTGCATAATGTTAACAGGAGAGGATGCAGGCATGGTGACAAATGCCTGTTATCCACCTAATAGGGAGGGTGAGGCAGGAAGATTGCAAGTTTGAGACCAGCGTGGAAAATTTAGCAAGATTATGTCTCCAAATAAAAAAGAACTGGGAATGTTGCTCAGTAGAGTAGCACCTACCTAGGATACATGAGGTCCTGAACTCACTCACCTTTACTGAAAATAAACAAACAAACAAACAAATAAGTAAATGGAAAAAAGAAAAAAGGGGGGGGAGGAATGCTTGGCTATTTTAAAGTCATTTTCTATTTTTCAGCCTTCTTTTTCTTCATCCTTTTCATGCATTTTAATACTCATGGACAATGAACTATTTGGAAGCAGCTGTAGAGCGTTTGAAAAGCAAAATCTAAGATGCTATTTACTCTGTGTGATTCAATTCAAAATAAAGGTCTTCTAAAAATGAATGTGAAAGTCAGTTAAAAAAAAAAAAGCCAGATTGGGCTCATAGAAAACTGATAGTTCAATATATTGTCACAGGCTCCAACTTTCTTGAAAATAAAGATCAAGCAGTAAAATTAAGAATAAATAAGTGTCATGACTTTAAAGTAACACGATTTTTGCACAGCAAAAGTAATAGAAGTATGAATAAAGTCTACAGAATATGGAGATGTTTTTCAGCTTCTCTTCTAACCACATAGTAATATCCAGATAAAAGAAGAACTCAAAATACTTAACATCAGTAACAAAAAACTCAATGCAAATGGGCAAAAGAAATAGTCATTTCTCAAAAGAATAAATAAAAATGGCCAAAAAATGCATAAAAAAGTTTCGGTAAACACATTAATGAAAATTAAAGCTACACAGAAATTTCATATTTGTTTAGTTATAATGGCAAACATAAAGAATACAAATAATACTAGATGCAGGTGAGGATTGGGTAGACACACTTATATGTTGGTGGTGGAAATGCAAATTAGCACAACTCTGGAAAGCTGTACTGAGAATACAAAAAAAAAAAAAAAAAAAAAAAGCTAGGAATGAGGGCTGGGCTTCTCCTGGCCCTGAGATCTGAGGGGAAACTAGCTGTGATCCCAGCTCTCTCCTTCACTATTTTATACAGTATCACTGTACAGAAGTACCTTTTCTTGAGGCTGTGACTCTCATCATTTTAACACAATGACCTCACATGGTTTCTGTGAACCTGGCAGGGAATAATAAGTAGGAATGCTGAGGGAGGGTCCTGAGCCTGAGGGGATGGAGCCCAAGTGCACTTCATTACCTGTTTTCTTTGATGTTTTAATGGTTCTTTTTTTTCAATATTAAAGTATTAAAAAAAATTGAAAAGTGTGTTTAGACTACTAAGTTATTTGTTACATTGTGATGGCAAAAATAGACTTGATTGGGAGATGAAATTGTAAAAATGCTATGGTAAGAAACTTACTCCTAGGGAAGGGGTCAATTCCATTCCCATCTCTCAGTCTTTCTCCAGGAAGCCTGATTGACTGTAGGTCCCAACCTTTTGGATTGTAGATAACTTCTCCTGGGAGTCTGAGTACTCCCCTTTGAAGTGTAAATGAACCTGTGGAAGCTTCAGGCCCAAGGCCAGATGTTTATCAAAGTCCTGAAAGAATGGCCAGTTTTTCTCCTAATCATACTCTGTTTCTCTAAACAAGTTTCCCATTAGAAACACTGTGCACAATCATAATATATGGGTAGACTAGAAAATTTATTGGTATGTGGTGCTGAGGATCGAACCCGGGCCGCCCGCATGCCAGGCGAACGCGCTACCACTTGAGCCACATCCCCAGCCCTAGACTAGAAAATTTATGATGCTTGATAGCCAATAAATCTTGTGAGAAAGTGTGAATGGGTACTCACAAATTAGAGTTTTGTTTACTTTTGGGACCCTCTAGAGTAAAATAAAATTTGGAGTTCTTCTCTCTGAGTGCTGCTTGCTGCTTCTCCACTAATGTGGTCCCCCACCCCCACATCCCCAAAATTTATTCTTAATAAAATCAGAATTTATTTAAAAATTATTTTATAGCTTTTATGGAACTATGCACATCAATTACATTATTCTTTGGTTGAGAAAGTCCCAGTTAATTGGCAGTGTATGTATATTTTTTCTAATTTCAAAATATTTTATTAGAGCATGTTAGTTATACATAATAGAGAGGTCCATTTTGACATGCATACATGCATGGGATATAATTTGCTACATTTCATTCCTAGTGAAAGGGTAAAGTTTCTAAGTTGCAAAGCCTGAGTTAAAAAGTAAAGGACTAGGTATTGTAAAGTTTCTGAACTGCACACAGAACCTGAAATTCCTGAGGCAGTTAAGACAATGCCCGGTACTGACCACTTAGTTGTTTAATAACCTAGTACCCTCTGCAGTTTGGCACGTTGATAGACCCAACCTTTCTTAAAATTGGGCATCTCGCCATAAAACCATGAAAAGATAATTTCGGCTTTACTATAAATTACTACAAATTCTGAACCTACTTGGAATGCCTGCCCGTGCCCTGAACTCACCTAGGTCTGGTTTTCCCTGACCAGATAACAACCCTTTCCTAAACCTTAGTGACGCCTCATAAATTCTGGCCTTCCCTGGCCGGACAATGACCCTCTCTGAGTCTCTAAGATCTCCATAAATTCTGATGCTGGGGCCAGCAAAAATGTAAACTTGTGTTATGCTCCTCAGAGTGTTGTTATCTGTAACCCCCCCTTTGTGTAACTTTTTGGGCTATAAAACTGGGCCACAAAGAAGCCTCCGGGCTGTCTTGTTCCCGCCGTTTTGAGAGGGAAAGGCAGCCCGGCAGGTCGAAATAATAAGCTTGCTTTAATTTGATTTTAATTGGAGTCAGTGGTCTTTTCTTGCATCCTGGTCTAACAACGTAGGCATTCAGAGCCTGAACCAATCAGTTTAAATGTATCCCCTCCTTAGGAATGACCTATCACTCCAGCCCAACCTGTTCCCACCAATGAATGTGCTAATCATGTATGAAAGTTGTTGTTCAATTTTCCAGTGCCTCATGATGATTTGTTCTGATGTATGCAAAGCCCCCGCCCTCCCCAAAAAGTGTACTTAAGCACTGCTTAACCTCTGCTCTGGGCTCTGGGCTGCTCTCCCTTCTTGAGTGAGCACGGAGCCCCAGCATGCTTGATTCTCAATAAATCCCCTTTAGCTGATTGCATGAGCCAGTCTCTTGGTGGTCTCTTACCACCCTTACACTAGTACTTTTACTTTGCTTTTTTTTCCTTCTTCCCTCTACTACCTGCCCCTTATTTTTCTTCTTAACATGTATTTATTATTTTATCAAATTGGTGCTTTATAGATATATGTGGAGGTGGAATTTACTGGGGGTCTATTCATACATGTACATACATCATTTGGTCAGTCTTGTCCCTCAGTTCCTCCCTTTTCTATCCCTCTTCACTCTTTTGTAATTATGCTGCATCCTATTTTGCCAAGGACATGGTCTGACTGGTACTGTCACTGATTTACTGACAAACATGAAAAATGTCATAAAATTGAAGACTTGAAGTGATAAGTACTGTTATGCCAGATTTGTGGGACCCCAATAGACCTCCAGGAGCCGAATCTGATGCAATCACACAAGAGTCTTTATTGCAAGCTCGACCCTGGACTCACAACCATTCCCAATGCAGCGGTCCCAGAGAGTGAGTCTCGGGGCTGTGTTCAGTGAGATTTTATAGATTTTGGGGGGATACTCTATGCGTCACAACATCACACAGCAAATCATTCCATTCCGTGGGAAAATCAAACAACAATTCTTAACATTGATTAGCACATTCAATGGCAGGAACAAGATGGGTAGGGCTGATTGGTTAGTAGAATAGGGGGATTCCTTTGAACTGATTGGTTTAAGCCATGAGGGGTGTATGTGCTAAACTACATGGTTTCCCAACATGTCATCAAACACCATAAACTACTTGGGGGTCATCTGGCAGTCCAAGTATTTTCACTGTTTCATGCTGATTGGAGGTTGCTAGGGGGTTGCTATGGGTCCTCACTTAGCTTAACTGAGTTAGGGACACCTGGAGGCTGGTTTCTCAAAAATGGGGTCACCTTAGTTTCTCAGTAAAACTGCCATGGGAATCTCCCTGAGGATTGTCTATATTCTGCCATGAGTTCACGTGCTTCTATTGGATAATTGTTTTTTAACATTTGTTTTAGTTGTGGTGGACACACAGTATCTTTATTTTATTTTTATGTTGTACTGAGGGTCAAATGCAGTGCCTCACACATGCTGGTGAGCACTATACCACTGAGCCACAAACCTATCTCTAGTGGGTAATTTTTAAGTTTCTGTGTATTATAGCTGAGTGTGAGTACCAGGGCAAATAATATGGACTAACTATTTGTAAATTTTGAGATTTTCAACAAACAAATGTGTATATCAATCCACATCATTTAAGTCTAAATCCATAATGAAATAAGGCCAAGACTAAAATACATCTTTCTACACAGTCACATTTGCTACTCTGCAATGAAAACAAAATTGCTATCTATCAGTCATATAAAAGCTATTGTGTTTAGTTTGTTATTTTATTCAGTTGATTATACATAGTATAAATAACTGTGATAAATCTTGAATTAAGGATATATAAAAAATATGAATTACCTACAGGAAGAGATAGAGGCATTACAGTAAACATCAAAATTATTTTATCTCAGTTTTTATTAGAATTATATTCCTATAAATTATATTCATATCCTTATATCTTACATAAAGTTTATAAAGTCTCTGATAATCCTAGTTCATTTATAACATATCCAAACCAGACATGATTCTCACCAAAACAAAAATGTAGTTACTCCAGTGATATAAAGAATAATAAAGAGAATTATTCAAATACTGAGATTTTTAAAAAACTAACTATATTACTTATAAAACACTAAAATTCCTTCAAGTGGGTCCCTGGAAGCCAAGACAGTATATTCTAGCCAGTATGATGTCTGTCTGTGTTTCTTATATCATAAGTTCTGCATTTTAATTTTTCTTCTTTGAGAGCAAACACATGGCCAAATATTCCCCATAACCCATCATGTACAAGTTTAGGAAATATTTCCCAGAAATCATCTGTAACATAATAACAGTCAAAGGACAGATATACTACCAAAAATAAAGTCAAGGTTTAGAATTGGAGACAAAAATAATCTTTAGTGATAAGAATCCTTAATTTGATACTTTAAAAATAGTATCAACTTGTCGTGAGGGGACAAAATTGTGACTTATGCAGTTGGGAGAGAAATAAAGAATGTCCACACACTTCTGCCCCTTTCAATGCTTTATTCACTCAAATTACACAATATAATTTCACTCTATAAGTTCTTAATAAAAAAACAGCAATTCTTATTGCTAGGCACTGCAATAGACATAATCAATTCACAGCAAAAAAATTAGATTAATTAATCACAGCAAACAATTCTAGATTATTTTGCAGTTTTATTCTAAGAACTTCAAAACACACTTAATCATGACAGGCTAGTGACAGACATTCCTCTGCAGGCTAAGTTCAAAAGTCTTAAGCCTTAGGCTTTATGTCTAGCAAATGCACACTCACTCAAACCACAATAATCAGGTCCAGAACCAAGGCAGGATTTCCTGGCATGGAGTGGATGCCCTGTTGAGTAGAGGGTCATAGGAAGAAGTTGAGGCTCTCACCAAGGTCCAGATGAGGTTATAGAGTTTGAGAGAGATGAGGATCTCACAGAGGGTCAGGAGAATGATGACAAGTAATTAGATGTCAGTCCAGTTTCTCATCAGGCTCTCCATCTGGAGTGCATCCTTGTTTCAGTTGGCTGAATCCCTGTTCATTAGCTCTATTTTTTACACTAAATTTTGGGGCTTTATGACCCCCTTGCAATCCCTATCAGCTACTACCAGATTTCTTCAGGAAATCATTTACTCTGGGGTCAGAAACATCTGGTCTGGTGGTCTCCACCCTTATCTTCTCACTTTATCCTTTTTTCAGGAGAGGGCACCCACCAGAAGCTTCACTCTGTTTATCAGAGTAAGGGGAAGTAACTGACTGAGGCCATACTGGAGGGATCTGTGGGTATGCCTGGTGAGACTGCAAGTTTCAAACTGGAGTTTTTAAAATGGAGTTGCTTAGGTGCGCAGGTGACAGGGTCCCACTGCCTCCCCATGCCCAGGTGTGGGCAAGAACAGAGTTGTATACTCTGAGTAGACTTTATGATCTGATTGTTACACCTTATATACACATGCTAAGATGTCATACTGTAACAAATGTATAATTGCTTTGTGTCAGTTAAAACAGATTTTAAAAATTTTAAAAATGAGGATTTTTCATAATCTGATGAGTAGTTCCCCCATTGCATCATATGTCAAAGTGGGAAAAGTAGAATCTATAACTTTTGTATTATCCTCTGGAGTAGCTAAAATCCCTAGGTGGCTAAGACTTTGTAGACAAAAGGACTGGCTGCAAACACAGTAAGTTCTTCCTATGGTAACATAAGAGAGTCTAGGGGTAGCGTCTTATACCTCGAGATTTTGGGTGGCTCCCAAAAGCATAGCCAAATGAGTGAGTAGCCAGATGAGAATGAAGATGACCAGGGACAGCTCTCAGTCAGATACCACTATAACAACTCTGCATTGCGGGTGGCCCAGTACATGGCCGGTCTTGGTTTTCTCTGTGCTGGCTCTGGAAAGGATGAGAGGAAACAGGGTAAAGACTGGAGATGTCTTTACCAGGGACCTCACATCTTAACAATTAGGTTCCCAGTTTTTTTGTTTGCTTTTGTTTTTGGTATGGGAGATTTAACCCAGAAGCTCAACCACTGAGCCACATTCCCAGTCCCCATTTTTTAATTTTTTATTTTGAGACATTCTGCTGAGTATGGCTTTGAACTTGTTATCCTCCTGCCTCAGCCTCTGGAGCCAGTGGAATTAGAGGTATGCACCTCCATACCCAGCTACATTTCCAGTTTTGAAGAAAACACCAAAAGTACTGATTATTCCAAGCCTAGACCACCTGACCCCAAGTCCTTCTCTTCAGACCCTCCCTGCTGGCTGGCCAAACCCTGAAACATTCTCAGTGTTAAGTGGCTGTAGTGGGCCTGTACACTCCAAGTAGACTTTATGATCTGTTTGTTACAGATCACTAATGTGGCCATTAGTGCAGGGTGTCAGGATGGAGGCCAACACTTCCCTCAGAACAGTGAGTTTGGAGCGTCTTTCATCCACATGGGGGTTGTCCACATTATTCTCAATTTTCCCAAATCAAAAACTGGGATACACAGTCTGGCAACAATTTTTGAGATTCAAGGACATTGATGGCTTATGGAGATAACAAGCTAGATTATTTTAAGCTTTGTAATAGAAGAGTCAGATGTGTGATGACAGTAGAAAGTCCTGTCATGTTAAGGGAGCACTGCCAGCCACACTCATCTCAGGATCAAGCATGGGATTATGAGATCAGATTTTTATTTCTGTTTTTTTTTTTTTTTTCAGTTCTGGAATTGAGCTGAAATTTTCTCAATTCTGGGAATTGAGTTGGGGCCTCACATGTGCTAAGAAAGGGTCCCATCTCTGAGATATACCCCAAGTCCTTTGTATTTTTACTTTGAGACAGGGTCTCACAAAGTTTCCCAGGCTGGCTTCAAATTTTCCATTCTCCTGCCTGCCAAGTATCTGGGATTATAGGCATGTACTATGCCTATCTAGAGGTCGGATTCTTATCTGGTTTTTGAATCTGGGCCTTCTGTATCTGCAGTTCTGCACCTGTGGATTCAACCAACTGTGGATCAAAAATATTCAGAAATATCTGCATTTATACTGAATAGCAGCTTTTTTCCTTGTTGCTATTTCCTAAAAATATGATAATGAGTATTACATAGTACTTACTTTGCATGAGTTATAAGAAAGTTATAATAAGAAATACAAATATATATATATATATATATATATATATATATATATATATATATATATATATATATATTAATGTGTAGGAGGCTGGGTGCAATGGTACAACCTGTAATCCCAGTGCTTTGGGAGGCTGAGGCTGGCAGGAGGATCACAATTTCAAATCCAGCCTCAGCAACTTAGCGAGACCCTATCTCTAAATAGAACATAAAAATGGGCTGGGGATGTAGCTCAGTGGTTAAGAGCTAGGCTTAATCTCCATTACCTAAATAAATAAACAAATAAAACTCTATAGGAAGATATTTGTAGATCACAAATGAGTACTGTGCCACAAAAAAGAACTGAATATCTATATCTGAATATCTGTGGAGGGCAGTGTCCTGGAAACAGTCCCTGAAGATATGGAGCGATAGATATACTTGATAAAACTGATTACATGTATCTTTTACTTTTCTAAACAAACAAACAAACAAAAAAACAGGGGCTGGGGCTGGGGCTCAGCAGTAGAGCGCTCACCTAGCATGTGTCAGGCGCTGGGTTTGATCCTCAGCACTACATAAAAATAAATAAATAAAATAAAGGTATTGTGTCCAACTACAACTGAAAAAAAAAAAAACAAACAAAACAAAAAAATAGGGGTGGGGTGCGGCACAATTGCAGAACACTTGCCTAGCATGTGTGAGGCCCCGGGTTTTATCCTCAGCACCACAAAAACAAAACAAAGCAAAAAAACCAAAACCAAAAAAAAAAAAAAAAAAAAAAAAGCTTCAGTGCCACATGATTATAGGTGTGTTTGATGTGGATCCCCAACATGATGCAGGTCCAGATGTACAGCAGTGATATTAGTGATCCTATAGTTGGTATGATTCATCTGCTGGAATGGACCTCCCAGAGCCTCAGGCTCCAAGCTGGGGAAGCCGAGCCCATATCCCTGAGGTTTTGAAAGCCTGTGTGAGGTCTGTGGTTGCTACCTCCAATTACAGCACTGCAGTCAACACAGGTACCCAGCTCCATTGGCATGCTACACTGGGACAAAGGGGAACCCTACAGTCAGCACTGCAGCTAGCATTGCTGCATAGGCAGAAGCCACCACGCATAGGAGGTGGTGTGTGCCATAGACTGCATCTGGTGTAAGCATGTGTCAGGGAGCAGCAGAAGCCCTGGAGAGAGGGTGGGCACTTAACCAAGTGCACTATCCATGACAAAAGATGGCTTTATTTTCCCCAAATAAAGTTTTTTACTCCCAAGTAGAGTGACAAATGTGTACAGCTCCGTCTTCCTTTCTCACATTACTCCTTCTCCATCCCTGTGTCTAGCCCACCAGCCTCTACAGCTTTGTTATCTAACACAGGAATGATGGTGTTAATAGTTTCCAAACAGAGTTCCTCACATCCACTGGACAAAAACAAAAAATCCAACTGTAAGATTGGGTGCTACCAATGGGCCCAGGTTTCCAAGTTAAATGGCACCCCACTGCATGCTGTGAATCACAGCCACAGCAGGCCCCTCCAGCTGCAGCGCTTACACCACAGAACTCAGCACTAAGAGGGATCCTGGAATTTCTTTCTATCTCACTTTACGGACAAGGAAGTGAGTGGGGTTCTGGAAGGTGAAGTCAATCAGGGCTCCATCCCTGTCTCCTGTTCACTTTACGGAGCAGTCACCTTCAGTCCAGCAGCATGTTGCTCAGCAAGTGCAGGTGTTATGAGCAGCCTAGGAAATGTCCTGGAGTCCCAGATGAGCAGCATCTGCTCATCCCTCAGGGCTCATCACCCATGAGTCTTTTCTGTCCTCTCCTGTCCTCTGGTATCTAGCCCACATTCCTCTCTGGCTAGTGAACCAGCTGAGGGTCTCTGTGGCTGAGCCCTGCTGCAGGACCAGGGATGGGTGTGGGGCTCCCAGCCACCAGCACCTTGGCATCCCAGGAGACTTGGGCAGTACCTGCAGACATTCTCAGGCATCACACTGGGCTAGGGGATGTTGCTACTGGCACCCAGTGAGCTGAGGCCAGGCATGCTGCTAAATATCCTACAATGCACAGACAGATCTGCAGGAAAGAATCATTTCTACAGTGCCATTTAGATACTCAGTTGGAACACCTGAGCAGCCCTCAGAATGTACTTCTGTCTCCTGGAAAGGTTGAGACCCTCCTTCCCCAGGCCCTCCCTCCCACCCCAGATGGGAATGCACAGTTTGAACCTCCCCAAACACCAAGACTCACCTCTCCCACAGAACACGGATGAACATTGGGACAAACTATTCAAAGAACAACAGGAGGCATGTTAGTTAACAAGTCCACCAAATGACCTATGTGGGAAGGGAAATTGCTGCCCTCCTCTCTGGTCCTGACCAACAGGACACACAGCCCACATCCTCAGCTCCTCACCCGAAGCTTCGAGTCATGCCATCAGCTAAATTACTTGACAAGTTCCTGGAGCTAAATGAACACATTCCACCAGTGAAAAAAGTCTGAATTTGGCTTTACATAGCAGACAGAGGTTAGATTCCAGACACATACCAGGGATAACTTGGTGGCAGGAGGGATAGTGTTTTATATCTTTCTATTGTCTTGGATTTTTACTTTTTTCCTTTTTGGCAAGAGCATGTTTTAGAACAACTTTAAAAACTAGTTTTAGAATATTATTTACTCAAGGCAACAGTACATATAGTCATGGGTTATATGGCTGTCTCCAAGGTCTAGACTATAAGACCTCTCTCTGGGTCCCAAAATCCCTGGATTGTGACTGGCCTTTAAATGAGCCTCAGCATGATCCCCAGTGACATATTCTGCAGAGCAATAGCACAGCCCAAAGGGTCTTGTCCCATGACTACACAGGGAAATGATTTCATCATTTAGCCAGCAAAGTATGTGGCCCTTGAGCCATCTGGCTCTGTCAACTGCCAAAGGCAGGGAGAGGCAGGTGACATGAGCCTTCAGTAGAACCCTGTGAAGCCCAGGTCCAACCCCAGGTCTGGCATGGCCGCAGGATGATCTTCCAAGCTGAAAGGAGTGCAACCCCTCCCTTTACACCCATACTCACTATACCAGTGGATGCCTTCCAGACCCTCCCACTTCTGAGCTTGAGCCAGGAAGTTTTCAGGCATTGTTGGAAGAAAAGCATTCTGAAAGACCAAGAGCAGAAATGTGGGCCTGTGGGCTGTGACTGCTGCCCAGCAAGGGGCACAGAGTGTGGAAGTTTCTTCTCAGCTGGAGAGCTATTTATAGAGGATGTACAATACCTCTGTGTGAAACGGCAGAAGGCAGGGCACGTTTTCACCAGGACTGTGCTGAAGGATCAAATGGGGCAATGGGGCAGAGAATCTAGAAGGTGGACATATTTAAGAGTTCCCATAGCCATAGGCCAGGTCTCAACATGAAAAACCGCTAAAGTTTCACTGCAAAAACAAAGTTATCCTAGTGCAACTTTCTGCCATGCTGGCAGGGGAGAAAGCCAAGTTCCTCAGGGGCACCAAGACTTCACTCTGTCCACACAGAAGGACAGCTGCAGTGTGAATGGCCATTTCTGTCATTGTTCCTTCAAGACTGTCAGCACCAGGGCCAATGCTCAGCAAAGGCAGAGTGTTGGCCACGAAGGATGCTTCGAAAGGCCTGACCCCCCCGGAGGAGACAGGATCCTGCTGAATTCAAGTAACCTGCTCACAGCCTTGCATTGCTGGAACAAAAGACGTTTTTCATGTTAGGATATTTCAAAAAGGAATACTATGTGAATTTAGGGTTTTCTCTTTGAAAGTCACACATTTCGATACTGAGTACACATCAAATATCAAGGTAAATATAATTAAATGATCACCAATGGAGGGGAAATGCTTCAGGAAAGAGAATTTTTATATAGAAATATAGCACCCACATTCCTGAGTATAGATCTTGATACTCTGTTTTGGTAAACATTAGGTAATATTCCTGAATCTGTAAGGTTTGGGTTAAACAGAAAACAGTGCTTGTGCTTCCATATTACAAGGGTACACACTCTATCCTAGATAGGAAATTATGGAAGGTCATAATTCCTATTATCCTGATAGGAAATAAAAGTTTATGACTTCTACTGTGCTCAGAAAGTCCCTCCCAATAATAAGACTGAACACAAGCCCCAATGTGTCACTCACCTCTGGCTTAGGGTGGAGGTTTGCATTGCGGGAGCAGTGGAGAGCAGCCACTTCTCTGAACAGTGCCAGCAGCAGGTAGACGGCCTGTTGAGCTTCAGGGCTTCTGCAAGCCTGTGAGCGGAGTGTGGAGTGGGCATTCAGAAGCTACATAGCACTACTGGAGCAACCCTCCCTGGGCCATACACCATGGGCCTCCACGCATATGACTGGGGCTACAAGTTCATGAGATATGCTCAGGTTAACCTCAGTGCACAGGGGCCAGGTAGCCATGATGGAGAAACAGAAGTCAGAACCTGTTCTTCTCTGACTACTTCACTAGTCTTAGAAATGTTTCCTGAGAAGAGTCAGGATTTTTCATTTCCTCTTTCCAGATAACCTGAGACTCAAAAAGGAAGCAAGACCAGAACAATTTAAAGATCAGAATCCTGGGGCTGGGGTTGTAGCTCAGTGCCTAGCATATGTGAGGCACTGGGTTTGATCCTCAGAACCACTTAAAAAAAATTAATTAAATTAAGGTATTATGTCCCTCTACAACTAAAAATATTTTTAAAAAGATTAGAATACTAAAACCCTGTATCAACATCAAAATAAGCATATATGTGGACTGTGAATTACATAATTGTGCTGACATATTTCATTCACAAAGGAGGCCATGGGAATCTGCCTCATGGCACGTAGTGTCACTCTAGGGGCTATTCAGAGGCTCTCTCCACAACACCTGTATCCTTTGACATATCAGGGAAGATGCAGGTGTGAGGGGTGCCACCTGGCATCAGGGAGAATCTTTGAGCCCATCCTACCATCAAAGCAGTCTTGAGGCCAGAGGCCTTGCACTCAAGCATGGCTTTGCCCACTGCATCACAAAGTGCCTTGTACTTGTCCCCATGCACCAGGTATCAATCCATCTGGCCTGTGTGGTCCTTCTGCAGCACAGGAGAAGAGGGTTAGTCATGGTGGGGTGGGGTGGAGTGTTCTGCAAAGACCCTTCTCCTTAAGTGAAGAAAGACAGCAGACACCATTGGAAGCTAGAGGCAACTGAGCTGGGACTCCCTGTGGGGCCCAGGATTCACAATCCTGGGGGTCTTCAAGAGCATAGCCTCAACAAGGATGGAGAGCCCAGGGAGCAGGGAGGCTGACCCTGGAGCTGCTTGCTTTCTCTATACATGGCACCACACTAAGCAAGGTGACAAAAACATGTCAGCTCTGGGTCCCAGTGGTCATCTTAAAAATGCCAGGATTTTCAGTGCCATTTTTTAAACCTCAGGACAGTAAGAATTTACCAGTTTCAGAGCACTGGGAATGTAGAAGCCTGAAAGCCAAACTCATTGGACTTGTCTCAATTCTTACCCGCCTCTGCCTGGCAGAGATGCCAAGACACAGCCTGCAAGCTGTTACCTTTTAATTTGCTGGAAGCAAATATTGAAAGAAATAATACTCATTCACTTTCCCTGTGTCCAAGTCAATTAGAAGTGAAGCCTAAATAAAATGCAGGTAAACAACAAACCAGACACACATGTGAGTGTGCACACACATGTGTCCATGCCTACCTTTGCCCTACGGCAGGTGGCCTAAACTCACCCTGAAGCAGAGACCAAGGACCATATGCCTGCCTGTGTCCTGCCTGTCATGAGGGCTGCCAGGGATCTGTGTCTCACCTGCTGTGCAACCCCCTTGGGAAACACCCACTGGCACCGATGGCCCTGCCTGGAGAGGCTCTGTACAAATTCCATCCCATGCAGTCTCGCGAGCCTCTGGACCAGGTACACGCGGTGCCAGTCCTTCCCTGCCTGGGTGCAGAACTGCTCGACACATCGCAGGTAGTACTGCTCCTCCACAGCCAGCTCTGACAGTGCAAGGAGAAAGCTGGTCAGTGACTGGGGACTAAGAGCCTAATTCTGGGGAACTCAGTAAAAAACATCCAGAACAGGGGAACATGGTAAGGGCCAGCAAGACCCTAAGGAGAGTTCCTGTCCTTCTGAACCTGCAGCTAACTTCTCCAAGGTAGAGAAGACCTGCCTTGAGCCCTCCTGAGGCTCCAAGAGGAGGTCAGAAGCTCTGACAAGACACAGGTAGGTCCTGGCCACTTCCTGCAGGTACTTGACCAACGCCACAAAGACTCCCTGAGCAGCAGGTCTGTAGGAAATGGCATTCGTCCCTGGGGCTGTCGAGTTCACTCCTTGTACAGTAAGTACTGGTTTTCTCATGAATTGAATCCTAAGGAACAAAGAACAAGAAAGAAAAGAATATTATTATTATTATTATTATTATTATTATTATTTGTACCAGGCAAGTCCCCAACCTTCTAAAATTGCCAGTGAGAAAATAAAGGGAAAATAAAGGCCATCATTGTAAATCTGATTATAAATTTTTTGAATCATAAAAAACAACTGGAAAAAACAAATCTATAAGGAAAAAAATGTGAATAACCTTAAAATTTTGGAAGTAAAAATATTAAGACATTAAAAATAAAAAGGATTCAACATCTTGCCAGCTGGGAATGACCATTGCTAACCCTGTGGTGTACGCATCCAGGCTG
Source organism: Urocitellus parryii (assembly GCF_045843805.1). NCBI lineage: Eukaryota > Metazoa > Chordata > Mammalia > Rodentia > Sciuridae > Urocitellus > Urocitellus parryii. Next base: position 1,764,841 of record NW_027551776.1, read on the forward strand.
TGGTTTCTTCTGCTTTGCACTTACCTGCACATGACTGTCAAGATAGTCACACACTGCTTAACAACAGGGGCTCCTGCAAGAATGCATCCTTAGGGAATTTCACTGTCATGCAAATATCAGACAGCTTCAGATGCTAGGTGAGTATCTCACGAGACCACCACCAGACATGCAGTGATGGAAACATCACCAAGAGGCTTGTGACTATGTGTGTGACATATAAGGGCAAAGCAATGTCTTTGAAACTTCTTTCTTTTCCACATGGAAAAGAAGCATCTGTTAATTGTACTGAATAAAGCAGCATTCTGCCAGTTTTCAGAAACTCTGCCACTGCCTAAACTGTATGGTTCAGATGGTTTGCAGAAGAAAGCAACACAGAGGCAGCCAGCTTACTTCTAGGCAGTTGGTGAAGAGTTTGGTCTTATCTTTAATGATGAACACCTTCTTCTCTAACAGAGACAAGTAGGCCTGGATGTAATCTTTTACTGCATGGAAACTGTGGAAAGAGAAATATTATTCCTGGTGATGTCAGGATGGCAGAATCACCCTACACAAAAGAACATCTATTAACCAATCATTTGCCCATATATTTCTCTCTGTGTATAAAGGTATAATACAAACATATGTAGGTATATAGATTTAACACTTTTCATTAAAAATATGTTTTCACAGTCTTGAAAGAATATGAAATTCCATATGGCAGACCAGCTGTTCTCAAACATTTTGGTTTCAGGCCCTATTACAGGCTTGAAACTTATTGAGAACTGCAGAGACTTTTTGTTTATGTGGATCAAATCTACACAAGCCAGAAAACAAAGACAAATGCTGAACAATTCCATTTATGTGAGGTACCTGTGGCAGTCAGAGTGACAGACAGAAAGTAGAGTGGGGGTCTCCCAGGGCTGGGGAGTCTGTATTGGGTGGGGAAGGTGAGGACACTCTGGAGCAGGATCTGGTGGTGGCGCAGCACCCAGTGTTTGATGCCGACAACTACACATTTAAAAGTGGTTACACAATGCATTTTGTGTTATGTATATTTTAGCACACTTTAAAAAAAGCCCAGTGGCCCAGTGGTGGGGTGCTGGTTAGGGACATTAGGGATAGGACAGAAGGGAAAGCCAGTTCCCTGTGACCTGTGGAAAAACACGCATGACAGATATAAGCCACGAGAATTGGCCTCCCTAGTCTCTGTAGCTTCCCTACCTGTTTAAAACCACTGGTTGCTATGTCTAACCCTCCTGTCAGACCTGACAAGAAGACTCAAATATCCATCATATACTGACTACTTTTATCTTTTACCAATATCCAGGGAGTGTAGGCTAACTGTAGAAGGCAGCTCTGAAGTGGCAGCCTGCAGGAGGTAAGTCTTGAGGCCCCTGGCATCCCCTGAAGTTGCACTTAAGCTCCCCAATACAGGAGGAGAGCAGCAAAGATCAATGTAGGGCAGCAACCTTCCCAGGCATCATAGCCAATGAATGGCCCTGGGGCTTCCCTGGAGCTGGAAGGGGCGCACAGAACAGAGATCAGTGTATTTCACAGGCTTCAAGCCTGGGAACTAACTGGGTAGCATCTGTGGCTGTGGTTACTTGCACAGGGATCTGATTAGAAGGAAATGAACCAGAAACCTGTGAAATTTTTGAGGTCATTACATTGGGGGAAAAGTCTCCCACCGCCTACAAACTTGCCCATACCAGCTTGCAGGGCCAGAAAACCCATCTCTCAGCTAGCAAGCTACCTGACCACTGGAGACCACACTGGACCTGGCTGAGGGGCCAGTATATCCCCAGAGGTTTGAGGGTCCTGGATGGGACAGGAAAGACTTGGAGAGAGCTGTGTCCAGGCCATGTGGGAAGGTGGTCCAGGATGCCTGTGATCACAGGGACAGACACATACTCCTTTCCACCATTTTTTCTCTACTTTTCCTTAAAGAACCTCTGTAACAGTGGTCCACTTCATGCTTTGAATATAGCTTTGCTGCTCTAAAGCAGACCTGTTTTTCTCTCCTCCCTGATCTCCCTAATTTCTCTTTCCTAATCTCTGGGAAAATAGGATTCCCCTGAATCACCAATTTAAAAATCCTCTGTTCCTCCTTGATAGGGGAATCACAGCCTCTGGGACAGAGTCTCTTGTGTTTCTCCTTTGCTAGCAAAGCAAAAAACTTCTTTTTCCTTTTTCTAAAACAACAACAACAAAACCCCTCTAAGTTCCATGGCACATAAGCACACTCTGTGAAAGTTTTCCCACTGCCTTTCAACTAAAATAAGGCCAAGGGACTTAGTTTAGGGCAATGAAATATGAGCTGGTGTGTGTGTGTATGTGTGTGTGTGTGTGTGTGTGTGTGCGTGTGTGTGTGTGTGTGTGTATGTGTATGTGTGTACGTGTAAAAACTGGGAACTGAACTCAGGGGCCCTCAACCACTAAACCTCAAACCCAGCCCTATTTTGTATTTTATTTAGTGACAGGGTCTCACTGAGTTGCTCAGTGCTTTGCTGTTGCTGAGGCTGGTTTTACATTTGCAATCCTTCTGCCTCAGCCTCTCAAGCTACTGGAATTATAGGCATATGTCACCAGCCTGGGATGTGTTCTTAAAAGTATTGTGTGCAGGGGCTGAGGTGCGGCTCAATGTCAGAGTGCCAGCCTAGCATGCATGAGGCCCTAGGGTCCATCCCTGGCACTGCCACCTCCTTCTTTTGATCCTTAGGCTGTGATAGCAGGGATAGACTTTGAAGACAAGTAGTTGAAAGGTGGTTGTTGAAGAGGACAGAAGGTTAAGTGAGAAGCAGTGTGGGCACCAGGCCCCTGGGAGCTGTGAGCAAGCCCTGGCCTGGATAGACCATCCTGCACAAGGCCTCTGATATTCTAGTCAAGTCTGGATACACTGGCATCTGGTATCTATGCCAATCTCTGTCTGGTGTGCGTGCCTGCATTTCAAAGGCTGCATACCTGTTTACAGTGGCCTTTCTTAGATACCCTGACAGTGGGTACTTTGGAGGCCAATGGCCTTCTACCCACAGGATGTGCTTATATGATAGTCACCCTAGCCCAAGGTCACAGGGTGAAATAGGTGGGAATGGTGTTGTGCTGAGTGGCTATTTTTGCTGGACATCCTGGCCACAGAGATGGTGGCTTTCTCTGAGGGAACTAGTTGTACTGTCATCAGCTTTATCTGGTGTTGAGGGCAGAGGCTCAGGGGTTTTCTGTTCCTGTGGTCCCACATATAGCATATATTTTGAAGTCCCCAGCTTCAATGGCACTCTCTTGCATCACTGTCATCCTGCCTAGGGTGGTGGTGACTTTGCCTCTGAGGGCTAGGCTGCTGGCCTGTTCTAGGTCATCCTGGAGGTGGGTGGAGCCCACTCCTCCATAAGCAAGTTCCCTGCAGAAGTCCCATTGTGTACAGTCATTACTATCCCTAAGTGACATGCTTTGACTCAGCAATCAGGGAGGGCAAACTCTTATTAAACAACTGAGCTTATCCATGCTATGGCTGGCCAATGAGCCACATTCCCCTGTGTGACTGGGTGAAAGCTCAGCACTGACCTACAGGTGAGGGTGGAGTGGGCTCTTGGACTCTCTGTCCCAGTGCTTACCTTGACTAGTGAAAAGATATACTTGGTCATCAGCTGGCATAGCTCAAGAATCTGGCTCTTGGTCCCCAGGAACACGTGCTCCACAAAGAGTGCAATGGAGAAAATCCAATTCCACTGGGTTCTTTCAAAGGAGGGTGTCAGGACTCAGCTCTGACAAAGGAGTCTGAGAAAGGAGGAAGGGATGAAGAGGGCATGTGCAAGGCAGCATAGGAAGGTGAGGTGACAGAAGGAGTTATCCACCAGCCCTGCCCCTGGCACTCCCCCAGCTTTCCATACAGGTAGGACCCAGGGTCTCACTTTGCTAACTCAGTATGCACTGCCACTGTGCCCACTCTGTCACTGTGCCCACTCTCACAATCCTGCACACAGTGAGTCCCTCTTGACCCTCATAGCCCAGCATAGGTTGGGACCCTCCCGAGGCCCGAAGGCCTGCCTCTCTGCTTGCTCTGACCACCGTCCTTTCTAGTGACTCCCTGCCACCACAGTGTTTCTCAAGGTGCAGCTTAATAACCTGCCTGCCTCTCTGTGGCCCTGGGGCACCATGGCCTCCCTCCATGTGGTTTTCCTCTTTCTCCTGCATCTAACAAGATGCCTGGCACTTGACAGGGTTCATCAAATGCAGAGTGAGTGCACAAAGAGCCCCTCCCATGGCAGGAGCACCTGCTCATACTGCTGCCAGGTGGGCCACGACCTGGAGTCCACTGATGAGCACAAGCTTAGCATGCCAGGGAGAGCCGGCTCTGGATCTCACCTGACCTCTGCAGTGACAGCTCTGGCTGTGCTCCTGCTGTCTTGCAAGTATCCTTCTGAGCAGAAGAGCTCCAGCAGTGTAGACATCTTCTTAATCAGCTGCAGCCAGGCCTGGGGACTTGGCTTCAGGGTGTCTCTTGTCAGCATTTCAGCTCAGGCCATTGCAGCTAACACATCTAGTGTCTGGGAATAGGAGAGTGATCATATGACCCCATAGGTTCTTTGTCCCTTCATCCACCCTCTTCATTGGCTATGGCTCCCTTAGGCCAGAGGTCCTGGCAGAGGCATTGTGTCCTTATATTCCAGGCTTGTAACCTGCTCCTTTGGGTCTTGGGATACAGGAAGCACTAGCCACCTGTTCCCAACACCTCTGGGTATGCTAGCTCCCATCCCCCTGAAGGGGGTCTCCTCTGAGGGCAGGCCAGGGCCTGGGCTTCCCGAGGGGCTGAACCATCTCACTGCCAGCCATGTCGTACTTCTGTACAGCTTCAGTGAGGCTCTGCAGAAATTGTGGGTGGATGGTCAAGATTCTGGAGAAGTTGTGCAGCTGGTCCTGAAATGCTGATAGGCCAGGTGCACCCACGGCAGGCAGAGTCCATCCTTGGGCCTCCCTGAGGCTGCTCACAGCTCAGACACAGGACCACAGGGCCACTTGTAGAAACTGGGGTTTTCAGTATGTATTTTGAATCATAAAGAGATATTTTCCTGTGGGAATTCAGAACTATTGAAAACCACACAAAAAAATTACAAATTAGACTTCATATCTCCCAACTACTTTTCAGTAGAGCCTCTAGATATTTTCCTAGCCATGCCTTTCCTCAGAATCATCCTCAAATCAGGATCACTGTGTTCCTGATTTTTTCCACTCAAGATTAGATTATGAGTATTCCTTTATCACTCATTATCTGTGAAAATATTGTTTTCAATGGTTGCAAGCAACCATTTTAAAATAGTCACACTTTGTCCCTTTGTCATTTATTTGGACACTTAAATTGTTTCTAATTCTTTGTGATCGGAAACAAAGCTGGAAAACCTTGCTATGAACATCTGCCCAGCACTCACAGTATGGTCAGCAGCTATGGGGGCAGGCTCTTCAACCACCCTGCCATGTGACTGCTGCTCAACACCTGCCCAGGAGGCCTATGAGCCTGCCCTTCTTTTCGAAAACTTGGTTTTGCCAGATGAGCAGATAAAAGTGGCATCTGAAGACTGTTTACATTCTCTTGACTTACTGGTGGGGCTGAGCATTTGAGCAAAGTTTTTTAGATGCCCACACAATTATGCCCTGTGTAGCTGGCTTATAATTTCTACCCACTTTTAACATCAGGGTAAATTCTGCTCTTTCCTAAAAACACTTCTCTAACCTTCCGTCATGCTGGCTAGAGTATGTTCTCACACATTTGTCACCTTCTTTTTCTGTGCTGTGTTTGAGTATTGGGCAGCTGAGTTTCCATCTTGGGCTGGGCTGCAGCTCTATTGACAATACTAGCCTAGCGTGTCTGAGACTCTTGGTTTTCTCCCCAGCTCCAGAAACAAAAAGTATCAACCTTTCCACTGAATTTCACTTATTATTCTTACCTTAAGAGGTCAGTTTCATATTTACCTTAATTTTGTCAAGAGAAACTCAGCCGGGGCTGGGGATGTGGCTCAAGCGGTAGCAAGCTTGCCTGGCATGCGTGGGGCGCTGGGTTCGATCCTCAGCACCACATAAAAATAAAATAAAGATGTTGTGTGCACCAAAAACTAAAAAATAAATATTAAAAAATTCTCTCTCTCTTTCTCTTAAAAAAAAAGAGAAACTCAACCATTTAGAAGGTGCTACAAGGAACCTGGAGAGCTTCTCAAGATAGTAGAAATGTCCCATTCAAGGAGGCCTTGGGGAGTACAGAGGATTGGCCCTGTGTTCTAAGCAGCTTGGAGGATGTTCTTAGCCTAGCGTCCTTTGTGGCCTCATTCTGTTCCCCACAGCAGGACCAGCTCTTGGAACCTGAGTTCCCATGTGTGTCCCCAGTCCATACTGCACAATTTCCACATTTGACCTTAAGTGGATACCTACCTTCAGCTCCTCCCAGGTGGACACTCTCATGGTCAAGAGCAGGAAGTCCCTCAAGTAGCACTGAACAAGCTCATGCTGCTGATCTCCAGGGAGCGGGGCAAGAAACATGGCCAGGGGAGTTATCTGGCTAATTACCACTAACTTCTCTGACCGTCCTGCAGGGAGGAAGCCAGAGTGGCTTGAGACCCTTGAAGCCACAGCTGAGAGAAGCTCACTTCTTTGAAAGGAGCCACAGGCTAGTGCAGCACCCTAGGGTGTCTTGGAGACAAAGTGCCATTGGCTGTCTTCTGGGAATAGAGAATGGTGGGTGTATAGACTAGGGGACATGGAAAAGAAGGCAGGATCAACTTTCAATTTAGATCACAAAAGCCACACTAGCCCAACAGGAAAAAAACGCCTAAGGTAGCCTGAGTTTTGTGCTATACTTCTGTTTGGTGTAATAAGCCCCAGTAACCCTGGGTTCCCAGGAATCAGGACTGAGTGGGATGCTCTTTAGGGCTGGAGTCAGAGACTACGTCAACCAGAGAGATTTGCCTTCCAGCAGATGAGGAGTGGGCTCCTAGCTGCATATTCTGCTGGACAAGCAGGGCCAAGCAGGGCGTAGCCCCAGGTGAAGAAACACCTTCTCAGCAGGAGACAGACTGCTTCATTTTTGTTTTAGGACAAGTGGCAGAATGCAGACCCAGGAAAACATGTTTACTTTGAACATTGGTTCTCTAAGCAAACGTTGAAAAGATGATTTCACATGTACATGAAAGATGACTTCCTGAAACACAGCACTGCAGCTGGCTTTTCTGGAATGACTATGGCCAAACCCCACCCCTAGCATATGATAGCAGAGCACACACTATCTAGCTTGTGTGACTCAGGAGGGACCAACGGCTCAGTGTAGAAGAAGGGGACACACTCCTTTTGTTGCTAGCATTTGCTGAGAAAGCTTAAAGGGCATGTTTCCTGAGTCTGAGCCTCAAGATGGGTATAGTCAACTTGTAGCAGGTAGCAACCTCTGTCCCTGCTGGAATATGCTCCAGTTCACCAGCCTGCTGTCCAGTGTGACACCAGAAATCACCTCATAGTCTCCCTTCACGGTGTGACTTAAAGGCTTCTGACTTCCTGGAGAATCTCACTCCTTCAGCAAAAATTTCAAAATGAAGGCAGGACATGGATTTGAGCTTATTCACAGCAAAGTGTGAAAAATACAAGTCCCAGAATTTACCACGTACTAGTTGCTGTCTGCCCGCTGATGGTCAGGCAGTGTCTTTGTGGGTAAAGGCTGCTTCACCAGGGCTGAATCGGGCCCATCTTGAGCAGGGCTTATCTTTTGCATCCGTGGTGTACTGGGCCTGGACCCAGAGCTCTTCCATATAGTCCCTGATTCTCCAGCTGAAGGGGACACTGTTGCAAGCACCTCAGGAAGGCTTATATGGTTCTCACCACAATGGAGAACATCTTACTCTCGGATCTGCAGTGACGTGAGGTGAACTGAGAATCAGTTCCTGATATGGTGCTCCGAACACCAGAGGACATGTGCTCAGAAGGTGCTGTGGATCAGGAGTGGCTCTGCAGTAGGGTGCTTGCCTGACATGAGGCCCTGGATTCCATCATCTGTACCACATCAATGTTTATAGCAGCACAATTCACAATAGCCAAACTGTGGAAGCAACCTAGATGCCCTTCAATAGATGAATGGATAAAGAAACTGTGGTACATATACACAATGGAATATTACTCAGCATTAAAATAGAGTAAAATTATAGCATTTGTAGATGGAGGGAGTTGGAGAATATTATGCTAAGTGAAGTAAGCTCATCCAAAAAACCAAAGGCTGAAAGTTCTCAGGCTGAAAGTTCTTTCTGATAAGTGGATGCTAATCCATAATGCAGGGGCATAGGATGAGTGGAGGAAATCTGGATTGGGCAAAGGGGAAGGAGGAGAGGGGAGGGGGCTTGAGAGTAGGAAAGATAGACACATTACCCTAGATAAATGTATGATTGCATGAAGTGGTGTGACCCTACTTTGTGTAAAGCCAGAGAAGTGGAAAAATTGTGCTCCACTGTAAACAATGAATAGAAGACCATTCTGCTGTCATGTACAACTGATTAGAACAAAGAAAAAAAAGAAGACGACAAGGTGCTGAAGCTGCACAGTCAGTTGCTATCTGCCTTCCTGGCTAGGGCTCCTGCGTACAGGAACTGGAGGGCCCAAGTCTTAGACAGAACCAAGTCTCCAGTGCCTGCACCTGACCCTTATTGGCCTATGTTCCAGAATTGAAGTCCCTGCAATCTGCACAGGAAGCCTGGGGAGGCCCCCATAGAACTGGGAACAGCATCAGGGAATATGAGCATGCTTAAGGACATGTTCTCTCCAAAGGGCAGTGTTCCCACTGCACATGGAGTCCAACCTGGCTTTATGAACTATAACAGGTGCCCTGAGAGAAGGAAATGAGGAGAAAGGAGGTAGAACAAAGTCCTGCCAGGATGCCACGACCTCTAGGCTATAGAAGGAGGTGGCACAAACATTTCTTGGAAAGCAGAGTCTATGTTCTCAAGCAAAGGAGAGCTACTAAGGGTGCCATATGGACTTTCTTTTACCTTATGTTATTTATTACAAGTGGAATGTTCAGCAACTTGGTGTCACTGAAAATAAACATCGAAAGGTCCTAAGCCCAGGCTGGTGAGTCTGGTCTGATCAGAAGCTCAAGGTTGCCATCTCTATCAATGAGAGAGATCATGTTTGCCAGCAGAGCACCTTGGACCCACTTCCAAATGGTGTGCCTGCAGCAGGGTTGGGACAGGGGACAGGGGACAGGAGACAGTGGCTCAGCACCACAGCCAGTGCCCCAAGGTCTCGACACCTCCTTCCTCTCTGTCAACAAGCCTTCTAGCCTATAAGCCAATGCCGTAAATTGAAGTTTTCATTACTTTTAAGTATAAGAGACTCACAAATGCAGATTAGAAGCAGGACTGGAGGAACTTAATTCTACATCTAGTAATAGTAACTAGTGCCTTGAAAAGGAGAAGAAATATTCACTGTTTTGTATATAATGTTTTTTTTTTTTCAGAACAAGCCATCTAGGTTCTATGAACAAATCAAATAATAATCAACTTCACTAAAATAAATAAATAAATATTGTAAGGAAAAAAATCAGCTGTAGATACAATATAATAAAGATGAAGAGACCAAAGTTAATTTGATCTAGATAAAGTTAAATAAGAAAACATGTTGGGGCTGGGGATGTGGCTCAAGTGGTAGTGTGGTTGCCTAGCATGTGTGTGGCCGGGGTTTGATCTTCAGCACCACATACAAACAAAGATGTTGTGTCCGCCGAAAACTATAAATAAATAAATAAATATTAAAAAATTCTCTCTCAAAAAAAAAAAAAAGAAAGAAAAGAAAACATGTTTATTTATGGGGCTGTGGTTTTGGCTCAGGGGTAGAGCACTTGCCTAGTATGTGCAAGGCACTGGGTTCGATTCTTTGTACCACATAAAAATGAATAAGTAAAATAAAGGTATAAAAAGTATTGTATCTGCTAAAGAAAAATCACGTGTTTATCTAGAGTTCAGCTTTTGTTGTTGGTGTTTCTATAAGTAACCTTGAGAACTTTAGACTGACAGTGGTTAATTGGTTGAATTAACTACATTTCACTTTCATGTTAAAATTATATATTTTTATATAATAACAAAATTCTACAATTTCTTGTGGCAAAGGACAAGAATTACTAAGTATTTTTTTTAGTTTTATTGATTTTATTTTTGTAAATACACAATTGTGGAATGCATTACAATTTTTATTACACATATAGAGTACAATTTTTCATCTTTGTTTATAGAGTATGTTCACACCAAGTCATGCATTTACACATACATGTACTTTGTTTTTTTTGCATTACAATTCTTATTATATTATATACCACATTTTTTCATATATCTATTTATATATAAAGTATGTTGACACTCAATTCGAGTCTTCATACATGTACTTTGGATAATGATGTCCATCACATTCCACCATCCTTGCTAATCCTCTGCCCACTCCCTTTCCCTCCCACCCATCTTCCCTATCTAGAATTCATCTAATCCTCCCATGCTCCCCCTCCCTACCCCACTATGAGTCAGCCTCCTTATATCAGAGAAAACATTCAGCATTTGTTTTTGGGGGGATTGGCTAACCTAAGTAATTGTGCTGGGAAGAAAAGTGAAGTGTATAAATTTTTTTTTCTAAGTATTTAGTACACAGGATTCTAGAAGAATTTAAAAACATCCACTGAGAAAACATACATCCCCTTAGACAAGGACATCACTTGACTTAGGACCTCAAACTAGAACATGCATAGAGGATGGGAGCAAGGAGGTGAAAGGGGGCCTGGGCCAGGAGCAGCTGAGAGCCTGGAAAGGGCTCAAGAGTAATGCAGTCACCTCAGAGAGCCTCCAAGAGACAAATTTGAAACAACTTGAGAATCAAAAAGAACATCAAAGTAAAACACACACACACACACACACACACACACACACACACACACACACACGACTCCTGATGTAAAGAATTCCAAGGAGGCCAGCTATCTAGCCCCAAGGGTACGTAAAGCTAAGTTCCAGCAAAACAGTGCTGGTGAAGTGTCACGGCATCCTGTGACAGACCAGCAGGTTCCTGAGGCTCTGCCAACCCCCAAAACGAGTGAGCACCAGGTCCAGTTGCTCCTGAACTTTGCTGGTGACCATGGGGAAGAAGCTGGTCCCAAGTGCTGTGGAGATAATGGGATAGTGAAAAGAGAGGCCAGCAAACCCAGCAAGGCCAGAGCACCAGTGACAAAGGAGAAATGGCAACATGGTGTAGAAACAAAAGCATGTACAATTTCTGGTCTAGCAAACTTCCTTCAGAAGGTGTAAATAGGAAAGAAGTCAAGGAGCACTGGAGAGACAACTTGAAACAGAAAAGCTACTGCAGTGAGGAAGCCAGTACCCATAGTCCCTGGTATCCCAGGACTCTGCCATCTCCCATATTCCCTCTGTGGGCCACACAGGTCAGTAGGCCTACAGTCATGGAGTCAGGAGAAGGGCAGACTTGGAGGGACCATGGATGACCTCAGGGCCCTGAGATCAACCCGTCAACAAGGAATCTCAGACCCTCCATCTGAGACCCTGAGCAATCCTCCTGACCCCATAGCACAGGCTCTTCAAAAATTGTCTCAAGTCTAAAGAAAAGGGTTATGGTTTTGCAAGAAAAAGGATCATGGATAATAAATGACAGTCCTGGGTCCTATTTTTGTACTTGCTATTAACTTCAAGCCGTAGACCTGGAAAGATAATTTATTACTTCCCTGCACATCACCATCTCAATTTTAATAACCTTGAACGGCAACCCTGGCTGTGGTTTATGACATGCTGGAAAACATCCTACAAGAACATTTTTTTTAGGTTTTCTATTATAAAATGTTAAGCACACAAAAGCAGAGAAAGGAAGCCAACCATCTCCATGACCACCATTCAGGTGGCTAACCCCTGTGACCAGCATCCAGGTGGCCAATAAATACCCTAGGACCACCACCTGCATGGTCAACATCCAGGTCTGTTTTGGGCTCTTGGAGCAAAAACACAGGTCTGCCCTCCTCAGAGGTGAAGAAAGAAACACCTGGTGTGCTCCTTCCCCTGGGACGGTATAGCAGGCCCCTGCGCTGCCTGCTGCTCACAGTACCTGAAGGTGCCGGCCTCCTGGAGCGCATCCTGGTTCGCAGCCTCTTGCCCCACCCACTCCTTCAGACTGCAGAGTTGGTTCTCTTCCTGCTTCTTTAGAAGGACAGAAAGGCACATCTTGGATATCCACAAGAACGAGGCTATGAAAAGGCAGAAGGGACATAATTTGGTCCACCTGTGGGCAGAAAGTTGGAGGCTCTGCTGTGCTGCTTGACCAGTTCCCCCACAGAGGGAAGCCACAAATCCTTTGGCTAAGCCAACTCTAGAGCAGAATTCAAGAGATGTCCTTAGATTTCCACTATGCCAGCTGCAACTGCCAAGCCACAGAAACCCAGACGGGCAGCTCGTCACACTCAGCCACCTAATCCCCACTGCTCAGGAAGGGCCTCCTGGGGTAGGATGAGAAGCAGGGACATGACTCATACCACTGCACACACTGTCCTCGTTCAAGAGGCTGAGGAGGACAGGGACTCTCCTCATGTTGCGTGTGCAACTCTCCTGGTCCCTGAGCATCCTCATGGCACTTTGCACACAGCTCCTCAGCAATCTGGTGGTGTCCAGGACCTGTGCTTGCCAAGGGAGACAGCACGTCATCTGCTGCTGCCATGTCCATGGTGGGTAAAAGCTACATTACACATAGGAGAAGATGGCCTCATGTCCACATGCACAAAGTAACAGTGGCCAGTCCCCATGGTGAAGCTGACCTACTGACCTCCCCTGGCTGGGCCTGTGTGCTGCCCAACCCCCAGACTACCACTGGCAAGGTGGTGGCTAACAACAGGGATTTGGCCAGTGGTCAAGGGAAGAGGCAGAACTAACTAGGAGCCTTCATAAAGAAGGGAATGGCATATCTTGTTCTGGTAAATCCCTCACATTTCCAGCATAAAGAGAAGGCAGGGCTCAGCCTGACGCTGGCACAGCTGCCTGGGCTCCTCCAGCTCAGCCACCTGCAGCCAACGGGGAGCAGAGGACTGGAATTCACATCACTGCCTTCGGGACCATGGCCTCCTGTTCCATCTCCTAGGGACCTTCCTCTTCAAATCCTACTTCGGCCATCTCCCCTGACTTGCTGGTCTCTGCCTTCATCCCCTCTTTCTGGTTGTCTTTTGCTACAAGCATAGGAAACACAATTATGTCACCATTTTGAGAAAGAAGGGATGGGTAGCACCAGGTCTGTGCTTAATCTGGACCTCGCCAGGGTTTCCTATCCCAAGTTTCAGTGGCAGCTCCAGTCAAGAGGACATCCTTCATCCAGATCAGCACAAAATCCACTGGTCAGGTGCCCCCACAGCCTGGGCTGAGGGCTGGCACATGATCCACAGCACCCCAGCTGATATACTGGGTTCTGCTTCTTGACCTTCCCATGGCCCTGGTTATCTTGACTGTGAGCCAGGCAGTTTAGTGCCATATCCTGAGTTCCTGCTGAGGGTAGGTGCTGAGATTCAAAGGTGACTCAAGTGTGGCAGCCCTGACTCCAGCCCCATAGGAGGCTGCCTAACTCGGCACCTTCCACCTGCCTCTGTGCCCTTCCTCCCCAGACTGCCACCTCCCAACTCATGCTCAGAGCTGTCTCCTGGCATAAACAGCTGGCTGATGGTGACACTCTGCAGCTTAGTCACAGAGGACATGACTGTGGATCTCTGCAGGTCATCAACATGCACAGACCGACACAGCCCTGTGAAGAACAAAGCTACCAAATCTTCTCAAGTCTTTTCTGCTTTCTTCTTGTCAGTCATGAGCAGGAACATACCTCTGTCCAGATGTTTAATCACACTACTGTCATAGGGATATCGGTACCTCAAAGTCTATGCCCCTGAATATACCAAAACCCATCGGACCCACTATATCACATCAGCACACTCACCATCAATGTGGGTGTTAAGGCTGATTAACTGGCGTGCAAAGGCTACATGGATCCTGACTACGGTTCTTTCCACACATCTTACCATACTTACTGTACCATAATAAGAAAGTGCTGCGAGATGCTAACAGGTTGACTTTCCATCTGTGAAATTATTAAACTTATTTCCCTCTTTTCAGAATTCCAATTTTATTACATAATCCAGCTGGTTACCATTCCACAGAAAATGAGTTGGACTGATGTGAAGATAGCATTTCCCTGAGGAACAGGCACAAGAAGACAGCATTAGGGCTGGTGTGCAAGGGGAAGGTCTCTTGAGTTATTTGTACAATGAATAGTGGGAGCAGGAGCGCATCCTGTGCACTCCTGAGGCAGGCCAGGCCATGCTGACACAGCAGCCAATCCCAGGCTGTGAATGGTGAACTTGGGTGAGAAGCCCAGAGACAGTTGGGGTTGGTGATTGACCTAGACATGGGCAGCAGGGAACCCTGAGAAGCAGCCCAGACATACTTAAAGATGATCACTCATCTTTTGGCCCTACCTCCATGGAATGCTCCACTTCCCATCCGGGACAGTTTTGTGATGAAATAGACAAAGATACAGTCCTGAGTTTCTTGTATTTTGTTGATTTCATTGTTAGCACAATACCTATTGAAAACAAAAATAAAAACAAAGCAAGCAACTGAGAAAAAGCCAATGCATGAAATGGATGTCCACATAATGCCAGGGGCCACCACATTAATTGTGAGAGGAGGAGGGTAGCTTCCTATTGGCAGGCTCACTTTCTACCTCTCACTGCTTACCAGAATCACTACTGTAGTGGCACCTCCTCTTCCACAGAAAATCTTAATTAAGCTTCTCCAGAAATCCTCACCATAATTGATCCTAAGCTATCAGCAAAAAAAATTTGTGCAAAAGGGCTCAATGTAGTTAAGCTTCCTATTTCCTGTTACTCTATCTTACAATAACTAAAATTGTCTTGAAGCAGATCAACACTAAGCACCCCTTTACTAGTTTTTCACAACATTTATGGGCTATCTAGTGTTGTAGGTTCTCTAGTCCAGAACATAATAATAGTTTGTAAAGGTTTTTGAGCAGAAAGTGTGTTTACAAATGCAGAGTGTGATAAGGAAGACAGATTAGTTTTACAAGGTCTCTGTCCACAAATCAGCAAGCTTCGCAGGGATATTTACATTTCAAAGATAAGAGGAGATGTTGCTAATTGGGTTCCATGGAAGCAGCCCCAGTGGTTAATTTGCCCAGAACAGTGAAAGAAAAACCTGTTGTCATGGGAACTTCTGTAGATGGTGAACCTCTGAGTTCCTTCCCCTATACACTAGATATAAAGTTCTAAAATTCTCTGAACTTGGAGTTCAGGGGGGATTGATTGATTATAGCGAAAGCTTTTCCCTGTGAACCTGGTTGCAACCAACAAATAAATAAACCTGCTTCCTGTTTTCCTTTTCAGTGATTTTCTTCATCTGTTCCCTACAACACTACCCTGCACTTCTCAGTGGCCCTGCTGTAGTGTAGGGCTTGCTAGCCTTCCCCTTTTGAGAGAGGGTGGTGTGGTACAGTGCCCCTTGCACACCCAGTGATAGAAGACCACATCCCAGTGCTTTAAGGGGGGCAGATATCACTCTTATATTACATGAGGTAACAGAACATAGCTAATTCTGAAAGTATCAGATTTATGGACACCACAAAAATGTCCAATAAATATTAGTTTATTTATATAGTCTTACTGCCCTTAAACCTATAAGTTATTTTCTTTTTATGCAGTGCTGGGAATCAAACCCAGGGCCTCAGACATGCTAGGTGAGTGCTCTACTACCAGGCTATACCTCAGACTGAACTTTGGTTCTAATTATGCAATTCAAAATCAAAATGACCAACAAAATGACTGCAAACACAAGCTTTAATGCATTCTTGTACATACTAAAAATATTTCATTATTGACACTTCTTGCATTTCATAACTCTGTGCCATTACTGGCCTTTTCCTTCATCCTTTCCTCTCTATTTCTCTAGCCCATGTCAGGAGATGGGAGGGTCATTCTTATTTCCATACTGTTTTCAGGGAAGAAATTCTTCAGATGTCCTGGGTAGCTTTGACTTCTTATATTTTTCTGAGAAAACTACTGAGAACATACTTAGCTGACACAATGAGCTGAGCACTATGAGTGCCATCATCAAAATCCATCTGGACAATAAGGATTTTACATCTGGCTGTCTTCATTAAGGGGCTTCTGAAAGAAAAAGGGAATCACCCAAGTGAGTTCTCTTGTCCTAAAACATGGGCAGCCACAGCTCAGGAGGCTAAGGTAGGAGAGCTGCAAGTTCCAGGCTAGTCTCAGCAACTCAGCAAGACCCTGTCTCAAAATTAATAATAATAAAAATTAGGGCTGGGGATGTGGCTCAGTGGTAGAGCAGCTCTGGGTTCAATCCCCAGCATCACAAAAGAAACAAAAATGTAAATAACAACACTCCACAAAGTGAAAGGAAACACAGGCTATGCGGAGCCCAGCATCCAGTGGGGTCTACCTCCATAAGATGAGGAGGCAATCCACTGGAGAAGGAAAGGGCCATGTGATGCTCAGGAGACAGATGGATATGGCTGTGGAGAAGGTCACTTACAACAGGCGCCAGAGGGGCATTCCAGGAGGCTGAGCAATGACCCTCTCACAGTGCTCAGAGTTCCTCACACGTGGTTACCATGCCCCAGCATACAACACATGTACCCAGAGTGGAGGCTGAGGGTGATGGTAGGCAGGGCACCTCACCCGACTTCCTTCAGGAATGAGTACTCAGTGTTGAACTGCTGCAGTGTCAGTTCCCAGGCCTTGGAGCCAAGCCCTTCACCTCTTCTCCTGTAGTCATGGCTTGTTAGCAGTCTGGAGAAGGTGGTGACTTGCAACATGGTTGCACAAGCAAGAGCACAGAGCACTGGTCAATACCCAGGGCTAGTGGCCAGAAAGAAGCCTGACTCAGAACAACTTTTTCATAGAGTGGCTGAGGTAAGCAGAACCTCCAGGGTCAACAGATGGTAGAGAGAAGACTTGCCCTGATCTGAAGATGCCTTGACTCCTTCTGAGATGCCAATGTCTCTCTTCCTGCTTTGGTTCCTGAGAGCCTGCTGATCCTTTAAGGCTCAGCACAAATGCCATTTCTTCTTGTAATATGGCTTTATGCTATCAGATAGAGTTAGCCACTGGCAACTCTCCCTCCCCTCAGTAGTTCTCCATTTTCTGCCATGGACCACACCCCATGGTGCAAATCCAGATGTTCCTGGCATGTAGGATATGTAGGATCTCAGCTCTCCAGAAATCTTCTCCTTCTCCTTCTTCTTCTTTCTTCTCTTTTCTTTTCTTTTTTTTTTTTTTTTTTTTTTGTACCAGGGATTGAATGCAGAGGTGTTCAACCACTAAGCGACATTAACTTTTATTTTGAGACAGGGTCTCGCTAAGTTACTTGGGGCCTCCATTAGTTGCTGAGGCTGGCTTTAAACTCTCAATCCTCTTGCCTCAACCTCCAAAGTCACTGGGATTACAGGCATGTATCACTGCACTTGGCTCCAGACCACTTCTCTGGGCCTGTCCTTATTGACAAGCTTCCAATTCCCACATCCAACCACACAACAGACATCCAAACCTATCCCAAACAGATGTCACCACTGGTTCCCAAACCCATTGCTCCTTCCTGGGTCTCCATGATGACTGCACAAAGATGCAGTGAGCTCAGAAAAGCTATCCTCCACCTCCTGCCACCTATTCATGGAGTCACTGATCAGCCCAGCCACACAATTTGCACCATGCCAGCAGCTTCTTGACAGGTCTGTCCTCTCAATGTCAGTCTCTTCCTCCACTGTCTTTCCATTGCCCAGGAGTGGGGTATGTCCACGTACACTTTCCTCCATAGCTCTTCTCTGTGCAGGCAAAACCAAGCTCAAGGCTGCTGACAAGGCCCTCCACATGTCTCTCCACTTAACCCATCCCCACAACCCAGCGCTCACAGCCTGAACTTCACACTCTTCTGGTCTCCTGCACAGATGCAGATTCAGATTCAACACCTGTGCCCCACAAAGCCCTCTGTTCTGATGCCTACCAGCCAGCCTTCTCAACTAGCCCAAGGGGCCTCTCTTAAGGAGAACCACCTGTTGGATATGGAAAATAAAAAACCTCAAAATAGTGAGGCCTGGAAAAAGGGAATAAAAAAGAAAGTCATACATTGATAGCATTGATCTGTTCCCGATACATTCTTTCCCAGTGACAAGACAAGCCCTGGGGAGGAAATATTCATCCAAGCCTAGACTGGCAGTCTCTGGGAAGAAGCCAAAGTATTGACCCTTCTCAAAATAAGTCCTTCCTCAGTGATAGTACAATAAGACAGCAGAGGGAAAGAGATAAATACTGACCACAGACGTCCAACCCTCCATCTGGTCCACTGACTGCAAACCCTGGAACCACCATTAGACACACTCTGGCAATAATTAGGTTACCTCTCATTATAACCTATATAAGCACAAGCTTCCTCTTTGGCTGGTGGCTCATTTTCCACCAGGAGAGTGGCTCCATCAGAGGCGTCACCCGGTTCCTGCATGAAACTTCATTCCTGAATAAAGAACTGATCTGATCTGTGAAGTTTGTACCTAGCCAGGTTCTTTTGTGCTAACTCCACCTATGATCGGTGCCCCTACCTGGCTGCACAGCTTTCACCTAAAACACTAAGGGCATCTGCTTGGGAGGCATCCTCGTCCATTACTCTTACATTGTCCAAGGATGAGAAGAAGGCCAATTCACTTACTAGGGAAGTGAACACTGTGCTCAGTGCTGCTCTCAGAACAGAGCTCTGTTCACAAACAGGCAAGAGAAACCTAACTGAACTTATCCTCCTTGTGCCTAACATGGAGGGGACACACCCATTTCCCAGACTGCTCACTGGCTTGAACAGAGTTGAGACCTCCTCGCCCCAAGGATCAGGGCTCTTGGGTAAAAGAGAAGACAGAAAGGCTGTGGGGGCAGTCACCTCTGTGAAGATGGCATGGTGCTCCGAGTCCATGTTGCAAAGTTGGGCCTGGAGGAAATCTGCAAATGAGTGATGCTGCTGCTTGTAACAGTAATCCTGCGAAAGAGCCTGTGTGGCAAACGAGCCCAGCGTGGAGGTGCTCAGATGCACCACAACATCTGGTGGGGTACAGTCCAACAGGATCCAGCTTGGCTTCCTCAGACACCTTGTGGTACAGCTCCTCCATCAGCTCCTTGAGGCCCTGCCTCTCCATGACCTACAGCACCACAGAGGCACAGGCATCAGTGTGGTAGCCAATGAAGACGTCAGCAGGGCTGTACTTGTGCCCAGTAGGAACTGATGGGCCTTCACGTCAGTGAACTCTTCTGCCCACCATGAGAGCTCCTGTACGATGCTCTTCTGCCACCCCTGCAGCACCAGGAAGTATTTCTCCAGCTGGTTAATGAGTGGCATAGGGAACTGCTCATACACCACATTTTTCTCCTTGATAACAATCAGGCAGAAGTTCGGGTGCTGAGTCCAAGGTCTACATACTTCTGGCCCCCGAGGCAGACGTAGTACTGGTTGAGCACATTGTACAGACTCTCATAGAGGTGCTGCAGGTGCAGCAGCACCACCATCTTGAAGGTCTCCATGCAAATCTTCACCCAGTTGATGTTTCTGCAGATCTGGGTGTACTCCTGATCCAGTGGAAAACTGGAACCAAAGATGATCTCGGGCTGCTGGTCCTCACTGAAGAATGACTGCTGCAGGATCTGCAGGGTCATGTAGTTTTTGGTCAGTATGAGCAAGTAGCAGAATTCAGCTTCATCCATCTCCCCTACTGCTACCCTCTTCATATCCCTGCAATTGTTGTCCTTGATGAGCTCCAGGGTCCTGAATTCTCCTACGCACCTGGCCTCAGGTAAACTGACCATGAAGATGTCCAAAGTGGGGATGTCATCTTTGCCACTGAAATTCCGAAGGACTGCCCACACAATATTCTGAAATGAAGGCTTATTGTTAGATGCTCTGGCACTGGCAAAGACCACTTGATGAGGCTATAATAGTCGCAAAGCCCAAAGAATTTCTTGTTCTGTCTGTGACACACCATTTCATAGGCTTCAGCGAAGGGAGAAAAGTACCCTTGGACCCTGTCCTGCCCCAGGCTGTCTGAAGAGTAGATCCCTCTGGTACTTTCTATGAGCTCCTTTTCACTGGGGCTGCCATGGGACAAAAAGATGCCCCTGTTCATCTTGGCAGGGTTAAGAGCCCAGTTGGAAATACCTATGAAGCTGACTATTTTGTGGGGGGCAGGATCACCTTCAATGCACCCGTCTTCTAGCAGTGGGTGCAGGGCCTTCAGGGGCATTTTGGGGGAATCTTCTGCCAAGCTGACCTCATCCAACACCACCACAGACACGTACTGCTGCAGGTCCTTCTCCTGCTGGAAGCGAGCACACTGCTTGAAGGTGTTTATGATGCCCTGTGGGGTGCAGTGGGGGCTACACTGGAATGACACCAGGTGGACCCTCTTCAGGCTGTGGAAGAGAGCGGAGTGTGCAGCCTGGCCCTGCATTGCATCTGCCACGATGGTCTTGGCAAGAGATTTGGAGCTGCCAGGCTTTCCCACCAATCAATGCAGATGATCATCATGAAGACATTCTTCTTCAGAGCCAAGTTCCTGGCTATGGTTTTTCTCAGAGGCACCCCACTCAGGAAAAGATCCTGTGCATGCGTGATCTCGTCCAGGATGACCCTGCTGTCGTCATATGGTTCTGGAAAATACCCGCAAATGGTTCTGTGGTAGGACTCCTTCTCCTTTAGGGAGGCATGGTAATAGCACCAGGGACCAGAGGACAGGGTCTCTCCTGAAGTTATTTTTGCTGACACTGTTGTCATAGAGCAAGGTGCTCAGCTTCACCAAGAGCATCTCACTTCAGTCAAGAAACCATGTGAACACCTTCACACAGAGCTCCACATCCTGGAGGCTGACAAAACTGCACTCACTTGCAGTGTTCCTCATGAACCTCTGAGAGGCAGAGGGCACTTCCATGATCACATTCTTGCAGGTCCTGACATGGTCCACCAGTCTTTGCACAATCTGCTGGATGTAGAGCTTTTCAGCAGTGCCATTCAGCTGCCTGAAGTCCCACACTAGAGGAATCAGGCTCGGGGGCAGGGCGTGGACATGGTACACCAGCTGCCTGAGGGGAATGGAGCCCAGCCTGTCTGCTGTCTCCTCTGCACTGACCCTGTACCCCAAACCAGCTGACTCCAAACAGCAGATGGTCTCCTGGGAGTGCTTCCTGTAAGGGTTGCAGGCAGCTATGATGTGCAAGCCTCAGTCCTCCTCCAGGGGCTGGCCATCCACGGTCTGGTCACACAAGACTTCCTTAATACAGCTTATGGCTTCTGTTGTGTTGGCTTCATCAAAGAACAAGATGGTGTCCAACTGGTGTTGGTCTTTATTATATAAGGCAGTTTTCTCAGCCTCCAAGACTTTGGAGTGGATCATGGCTGTGGTTGTTCCTCCATGAACCTTGACCAACTTCATGGTCTCAGCCTGGGCACTAGCATGCCACAGATCACTACAGAATTTAATGAGCCTGGTTTTCCCACAGCCAGTTTCTCCCATGATGGTAAATGGGATCCCACTTTGGAACTGCATCTCAATGGCCAGAATCTTGATCATGTTGTCTGTTGTAAGCTCATATGTTTCATCAGGGTCAATGGTCTGAGGAATTCCTAGTGGCCAGCAGAGTCTCAAGAGTTTCTCATGTCTGGGCAAGTTATCAAAGCCAACATTGAAGGGCACTCCCTGAAGCAACAGCACTCTGTACAGTTCTTCTGTCATGACATCTTTCTTGATTATCTTCCTATTGAGATGGTTGATGGCGTCAACACTGCCATTCTCATTGGGCTGAAGATGAAAGCCTATGAATGTCATGGTCTTGCGGTTCCCACTGAAGAACACATATGGGTGAGGCTCTGACTCCCACCTTCTCTGGAGAGTGAAGGGGGCGAGCTCTTCCTCATCAACCCCATCCATGGTGACTGTGTGTTTCCCTGGGCTCTGATGAGAAGTTGAATGTTGATGTGGCAAAGTTTCTTGCCATGAAAATCATGAAGGTGACCATGAAGTTTTGAAGCCCCATAGAGTGTCTCCAGTACATCCTGGATTACAGAATGGAGAGGCCTCACAGTCCTTGAACTGACAGTTGAGGAACAGAGCAAAAATCTGGAGTTCTGACCAGGAGGAGTTGATAATCTCACAATATATGAGGAGCTGCTGAATGCGCTCCTCTGGGTTGCCTTCATCACAGCCTTCTTGGTATTGAAATGTGTCCAGGTTTTGTTTTTGATAGAATCGTTTTAAATATTGGTAAGGTCTTTGGAAAGTGGCACTGCAGAACTCTCTCTCATTCATTCCAGGCTCTATGAAGCTCCTCTCGGGGCTCAGCTCCATGGCTATCACTTCCTTGGGAGGTTTGCAAGCGACTTTGGGGAAGATGTTAAGAAAACTGAACTGGGGGGCATGTGGATTCTGCAAAGGAGAGACATAAATAGAAGTTAGAATTTGATTTCCTGGAAGATGCCTGTGTGTGTTAACACCCCACGGTCTACTGTGCATAGGCTTTTATGAAAACAGTCACTTGAATGCACTTGGCTTTTTGAAGTCTCTTGTTTATAGAGGCTAGCATCTGCATGGTTAGGGTATTACAGAAGCTCAACTACGGCAGCTGCATTATAACCCAGGAAGCTATTTCTAATCCTGTGGCTCCATCTCTTTACCAAGCATGAGCATGCATATAACAATAAAACTACCACCAGCTAATGCGTTTTCATGTGTGAAGTCTCCCTGCCATCTTCACTGGCAATGAGGGAGACTGGCCATCAACAGAAGACTCTCCCACACTCAGCATAGCTGGGACTCAATCCAAATACACAGCACTGATCTGTTGGATCCAGACAAATCCAAGATGCTACCAATCAACATGAGAACATTCTCATCCCAGACATCATTAAGATCTAAGTCTAAGCATGCATTTCATATACTCACTGCTCCTCTAAGGCAAAAGTTGGAAACAACTAAATTGTGTCACCCAAGGCCACAGAATCAAAGGGGTGCCATGACCACCTGCAAATGCCCTGTGTGCATACCAGCTTTGAAGACCTCTTTGGCAGTACTTAATTTCCTTCTGGAATTTCAATGATACATAAGTGGCAATGGTTCCGAAGCCATATTTTCCCACTTATATCCATTAGGTATTGTAAAATGAGGAGTTTGAAAAGAAAGACCCAAGTTCCAGTTTGTACCTAAAGACAGAGAAGCATGGATTTGAAACCATTTGCCAACCATTCCTCCCAACCCCCAGGACCCTCCTTCTTCTTCTACCAGGTCCCAACACAGACCCTGTCTTGAGAGAAGGAGGGTCCTGGGGGTTGGGAGGACCCTGTCTTCTTTCTTGAGAAAAGAGTATTGACCACAGGTAGGCATAGAAGGGAGAAATAGGTGGGGCCCTAGAAATTATGCCTTCTGATATGGCCATTCGGTTGCCATATGGGAACTTACCGAGGCAGTTACATCAAAGTGGAATATCATAGGTATGTTCTGATACTGAGCATCCTAGAAAGACAGGTAGGAGCCCAGGTTACAGCCCTCATCCACCTGAGCATTAGTCAACTGAACAATCTTTAAAGGCACTTTTTCACTGTTTAACTTCTTTTTCAGTTTTTTTATGCACTCTCTTCATGTAGAGAGATTTCCCTGTAATGTTAAAATGAGGAAATTAGATCCCAAGCCTATGGACCAATAGGAACAGAATTCAGAAAGATTAGAAGTGGTGGTGCATGCCTGTAATCCCAGCAGCTTGGATGGCTGAGGTAGGAGGATCATAAGTTCATGGCCAGCCTCAGCAACTTAGTGAGGCCCTAAACAACTTTATTTTTTGTTTTGACCACGTCTCAAAACAAAAAATAAAAAAGGATAGGGATATGGCTCAGTGATAGGGAACCCCTGGGATAAATCCCCAGTTTAAAAAAAAAAACCAGTTACTTCTGTGTAGAAGTCAAAACTGATGCAAAGAAACATCAGATTAGAGCACAACTCCATCATGAAGCCATAGTCCTCACCCATTCAGATTCCTGGCATTCTCCGTGATGAGAGTAGTGGAAGTGTAATAAAGTAAAAGCAGAGGTGTGTCCCTTGGGAGGAGCGGAGGCCAGGTTTTGTTCTGACAGAGCAGAGTGCTGCTCATGGGATGAAGTCAACAGAATGGAAGTCACCACCTTTTCCCAAGGAAACATGACAGTGACTGAAGGGAGGGTGCAAAGGTGGTGAAGGCGATCCCCCACTCACTGTCTTGACAGGGTCACAGTGAGGATGAATGCTGGCAAAGCTTCGCTAGTTGGTGGGAAACCCAAACCATGAGACCCTTTTTTATATAATTGTGACTTTTCATTTTCATGCTTATGTTTCTGACAGGAGGCATGAGTATGTTAAATGCCAAACAAATTAAATTTCAGATGGCTAGAACATAACAGGTAGTTCATGCCTTGAAGGCTGTTGTACTACCCCTCAGCATATCAAGGACAAAGTAAAAGGCTGTTCTTCTATCTCAGTACATTGAGGACAAATCTGATAATGGACAACAATCATTTTCTGAAAGGTCATGAGAATTTTAGGCACCACATTGATTATATCAACTAGAACCCAAGACCATATTTCCAGCCTCTTAGAAAACCTAATTATTATGCTTATTTTACAAAGCCCACCATATGTACCCTCATTCTTGATTGAGGAAAGTTATATTATACACTTAGGAAAATAAAAACATATAAAGATATATTCTTCTCTTTTTATAAACTCTTTTTTACTTTACATAAGGATTATGATGAGCATAGTTAATATTGGTGGAAAGTGGACTAATGTTTAGAACTTACTTTCTATTGAGAAAAATTATAAAGATATGAGAACTAGTGCACCTTGACTGAGAAACAGAGAAACTCTTTGAGAAAGCAGCTCAAACAGTTTTATGAGAATAAATTTAGTAATTAATTAAAGTAGCTTTATAAGATATATTTTTAGAATAATGCTAGAAATATTATCCTATTTAGATTTTTGGTTTAGAAATTCTTAAGTTATTAGTTGTATGGGTTTCTGATATGTTTTAAGAATGATTTATAAATTTTAGGATATTTTAAGTATAAGATTTAAGGGGACTTTTTTAGATGTGGATTTTAGATCAGAAATAAAGTAAAGGTGTACTTTAAACTTAAAGGTTAATGATAGGTTAGGAGACTTAGAGTCTGGTTATGTAGTTAATAAGAAAATAGCATATCTTGGGAAAATAGTAAATCTTGGGAAAATCTGAAAAATGTAAATTAGTGACGCATTTTATTAATGATTCTGTACTCTTAATAATTAAATAACTAAAGGTCATATCCTAGAAAAATGTAAATTAATGTTACATTTTTTGTACCCCTAATTATGGTTAAGGAAATGTCATGTCTTGGCAAAGTTTTAAATTGTATAATCAATGACGTATTCTGAATTTCTAATGATGAGAAAAATTGTAATAAAAGATGATCCAGAGAAAGCTGCAATAGAGCTCTCTCTCTGGAGATTGCTCCAACGGAACGACTCCTGTCTCATCTTTTCGCCGATGCCACTCATCCTTCAGGACTCCCTGGACCCCGCTAGGGCAGGACTCCAGCACAAAGGCACTTTTCTCCTGGAGTCAGAGCAGCTACACCTCCTCTGCTCATACCAACATGTCCAAGAGGAGGTAAAGGGAGTTTACACAAGAAAAAAGTGACCTACAGAGAAGTCCATGCAGGTGGAGGAGCAGGGCTCCCAGGAACTGCAACCTGGGTGGAAAGGGGGCTCCCTTCTAGGGGAAGCACTGACTGGAGGGATTCAGACCCTCCTGAGACTCACTTTTCCACCTGCAGAAGGGTGTCATCTGAGGTGCCCACTGCTACAGAGGCAGGGGTCACTGGGAAGCCCTCAAAGACTGCCCGCCCATCCCCATGCTCTCATTACCAAGTCCTGCTCTCTTCAAGGTTATGATTCCCATACACATCCGGTCTCTGAACACAGCTACCGCTACAGGGTCTGTGCTGGGACCTGGTAGTGATGTGCCAGGTAAGCCTGGATGGCATGGAGGGGTGCCTAGGGGATGAGGTGGACTTTGTTCTGGCTGAAGGCTGAGGACAGGCTAGTACCAGCTGGTGATCCTCCCAGGGTCACTGTGTGTACAGGCTGCAGAAAAGGGCCTCTGCCTGTCAGGTCACCTCGTAGCTCAGCTGATCTGCGAACAGCAGGCTGTAGACCTTGTGCCCCTTGGAAACCGGGGCCAGGCAGCAGTTCAAGAGCAGGACCACCTCCTCAAATGTGGTTCCTGAGGTGCAGAGTAGCACCTCACTGAAGGGAGGCAGGGGCTGGCCCGTGGCCTGCATGTAGATGAGGGTAACCAACATCTACAAGCAGCACCTCAGAGTGGCCACACATGACCAGGTTGGGCTGGCCAGCCTGTGGCCCTCAGGGAGAGACTGCTCCACAGGAGGCCTGCCCATCCTGGCCAAGTGAGCTAGACATTGGTCCAGTACCTCCAGGCCCAGGCAGCCAGGAAGAAAGAGATTCATCCTCTCCAGGGACTGTTCCATGATGGCCCTCAGCTTGGTCACCAGGCTGATCTCAGCAGATTAAAATGGTGGTAATTTTTCTATCACTGTCTTCACATAGTGTCTGGTGGCCTCCTTGAACTTCTTGGTGGCCCTTAACATGTCAGCCGGGGTGCAGTTGTCTTTGATGAAGGACAGCATCATGAGGGCAGCTTCGCTTGGACTCTGCTTCCTGAGCTCGGTGCTCAGGAGGATCAGCTGCTTGGCCGTGTAGAAGTTGAGGTAGAAGTGCTCCCTGCACTTCCTGCTTACTAGCTCCTTCCAGTCAGCCAGGAAGTGCTCCATCTGGCTGCAGAAGGCTTCCAGGAGCTGGGTGATGTCCCCACTCTCTGTCAGCTGGCTTACCAACTCCAAGTGGAAGTCCATGCAGATTGTGATGCTGTTTCTGGGGCAGCAGTAGACCTCGCAGTCCAGGTCCGGAACAGCATGTTTACTGCAGAGTACAGGTTCAGGAAGGCTTGCACGAGCCGCTGCACATGGCAGAATAACTGGGGGAAACAGGGGCCTAAGGCAGATGTCACAGTGAACTACTGAAGAAGGATGTGCCAATTAGGTGCTGAATTTCAGATCAGAACCAGGTTCTAATTCAAGGGGCTTGGGTTCATTTTTTCCCACTGGGTCACTGAGAAACACGTTCAGCCTAAGGAGTGGGCTCCCATCTTTGGGAAGTGATCAGTGGCAGATAGGAATGTCGACTGTGGGCTGAGCTGTGCTCAATGGTAAAGCACTTGCTTCTTATGTGTCAGACCCTGGCTCTATGCCCAGCACTGGGGGAAAAATGTCAATTGTGAAATGCAAATAAATTGTAAGGAAGAAACATATAACACAAGAGAGAGACTATTACATAAACCAACAACCTGTGTCAACAATTATTTCAGTTTTTTTTTGGTACTGGGGATTGAAACCAGTCATACCATTGAGCTATGTCCCCAGCCCTTTTTATTTTGAGATAGGATCTCACTAAGTTGCTGAGGCTGGCCTCTAACTTGCAATCTTTCTGCCTTAGTCTCCTGACTTGATGGTGTTACAGGCATGTGCCACCACACCTGGCTTGATTAATTTTGATTAAGAGTGCCCCATTAGAATCTTGAGGTGTTTGACTTTGCTAGTTTACAGAGTAAATAAAGACATTGGTGCTTCTTCCTAAGAGCTATCTACTTGGTCACTTCCTGCTAACTGCAACTGATTAACCACCAGTGGTGACAGATCCTTCTGATGCTCTTAAGGAGGAGCTTGTGCCTCCAGGGCCTGTCCCACCTCAGATGTAGCTCCAGGCAAGGTGCACCCTGCAAACCCACCAGCTCCACTCTCTGGAGCCACTGTCTACCAGAGGCCAATCCCTGCCTGTTCCCCTTTGCAGGTAGCAGGGCAGTGATAGACCCATGGCTTTTCTTCACTGTCTTTAGCCACTCCAAGTTCCTGGCAGAATCTCGCTGTTAGGACAAAAGCAGAGAATATGGGCCAAGGTTCAAATGACTGTCTTCCTCGCTTGCTGGGCAAACTCCACCCACCCTCCTCCAGGGCTCCAGGTGAAGCTGCTCACCCAGTTCCTGCAGCTATCTCAGGTGCCTCTGCCTGGTCCCTCAGGACCCTGGCCACTCAGTGTGGCTATGCTGATACCCGGTTTTTAGTTGACACTTAGAGTGCATGTAACCTGCACTTCTGAATAATTGGATGGATGGCAACAGGTCATACTCCCAGATGGGATGTCACCATCCTGCTGAGTTCCCAGAACACAGGCCCTCTGAGAAGAAATGCTTGACTGAGCAGGAGCCCTAAGTTCTTAACGTCCTGCCATGGTCTCTGAGCATGACCAGAAGAACTTAGAAAAAAGTGAAAAAGAATGTGAGCTTCTAGCAGAAAAACTGCAAACTGCATACTCTGTCCATCTCCCCACCCTCCAACCACAGGCAGGACCAACCATCCTGAGGTCAGTGCAGGACATCTCTGGACATCTCTGCTCTTTGGGCAAGTTATGTAGTGTAAGTTAACTCAGACCCCTATATAGGCAGTTTACTTAAATGTTTATTTTTTTCTGATAAAAAATTAATCAATATCAATTGTGAAAAATATTCAAAAATAATAAAATGAAAGGACAATTACTACTATTCAGAGAAAACCACTGTACACCCTTTCACACACTTCCTACTGTGCTCTTTCCACACTTGTCCTGTAGAGTGGAGACTGCTCTTGACATGCAGTTCTGTAGCTCCTTTCCAAACCAAGACAAAGAAAGCATTTCCACATATTTAAAAAAAGCTGATTTTAAGCATCAGTTTAAATGGCTGCCTACTTGCCTCTATGCCTGTGCGCCTTCAAAGCACAGTCACTCCCCAGGGCTGCAAGACCACCACCTCTTAGAACATGGAACAAAACTCACCAGCTTACTGGGCTGATGGGAGTCATTTTGCAGAGCCTTTCAGAGTTCTTTCAGTAGTTCCATGAACTTGCTGAAGCCTGCCTTCTTGTCTGGCTTATACAGCAGAGACGCGTAGTCCTGCACAGCATCATGGAAGCAGGCCACCGGTCCACATCAATGTTGTTCTCTCTGGCTGAGATGGAGGCCAGATCCACAAATACCTGGAGCTCAGTGATGCCTGGGGCAGAGAGCGAGTAAGCACAGGACCACTCCACGATGTTGCACAACTCATACCCTGGGCACAATCCCTAGTGAGGCCATCAATAGACATTAGGTAAACATCTAGGGCCTGTTCCACTTCCTGCTTTAAGTTAGGACTCCAGGACACCTTTTCTTTTGCAGGATATGATGACACCACTGACCAACATCTAACTTTTACCAAACAATGTCCCAGGCACTGTACTAGGCTCGCATGGACCTTATTTCCTTTAATCTACAAACATCATCACTTAAACCAAAACAGGTTCAGTTGGTTAATAAGAATATTAGACAATTATTTAAAAAAACTCAGATAATTTTCCTGGGGTTAATCGCTAATCAAAGAATGTATATCAAAACAGACTCAGGAGTACAAGGTGGAAGCAGCACAACTCTGGATGAGAGCTGGAGCCACTGCAGTCTCAGTGCCAGCAGGAGGTGGCCCTCCAGGCCTCTCTGGTGTGTGAGTGCTGCCTCTGCTCCACCTCCTTGGACTTTCTTTCTCACTTCTCCTCCCCTGCTCTATCTAACCTGCACAACCACTTAGGCTTCCCAGCCCTAGGCTGGAAGAGAAATGCATAACTTCCACAATAACACTGCAGCAATGCCCCTTTGTGGGAAAGAGCCTCTGGCAGAATGAGCTAGAAGGAGCAAAAGGAGTTAGGATGGTTATGAAAACAATGCTGGCATCCACAAATGGAAAGAGAAGCAAAGGAAACAGTTTTAACCAGAATCCTGAAGAGCGGCCCTGATGCAAACTCCACAGCCGGCCTGGAAGCAGACACTACCCTCCACCTAACCCATGCACGTGATTGAGGAGGGATGTCCTTGAGTTCAAGAACCACACTTGGCAAACACGTGAAGCTGAGATCCCCCATACCTCCTAGTGCCTCACGCAGCCAGCTTACCAGCACGGAGGACCAAGCTAGCTCACAATAAAAACCTCTTTGCTGCTTACATCGATCTTGGGTCTCTGGTGGTCTTTGGGGGTCCCAAATTCGAGCATAACAGTGGCCCATTTCCATTCCCACAACACCTTTCGGAGGGTGCCCAGTGTGACTGCGGGAGCAGTACCTTGGACGAGGCGCTTCACCTTCCCACACAGCCTCAGGAGGCTGTCCACCTGTCTCTTCTCTCACTTCAGAAACATAACTTTACCCATCCTCCAGTCCAGTGTCTCTTCCATGTCACATTTTTTCTCTTGGAGTGAAAATTTTTTTCTCTCTGGAAAACGATGACAAAGTCAGCCAAAGGAAAACGAATTTCATGGCACCCCTTTCTCTCCCTGGGAGTGCCCCACAGTCACCACCAGAAGGACAAGGAGGCCTCCACTCAGTGGCATGCATGAGGACTGCCAGCACACATGTGAACATGGGCTTCTTATCAGCCTGGCCTCAACTCACCTAACTGCCTCAGGTCCAGAAACTGACTTTCATGCTTCAGGATCATCTCCAACCGTCCAACCAATATGGACCCCAGGATGTCTCCAGCAACCTTCCTAAAGACAGAGCCCATGCAGCCATCACCTTTTTGGCATCCTCTGTGATTTTGGGTGACAGCTTCTCATCCATCCCTAATCAGATGAGGAGTACAGTGACCCCGTGGGCCTTCTACCTCCTTGCTGCTAGAACCTTGCACCCAGCCCCATGCCCAAACGGGATCAGCAGCAGTCAGTGGTGTTTCCAGATGTCTGGTACTTCACTCAGCTGTGCCTGTACCTGTGAGGTTAAAATTTTACCTTAGTGCATCTCCTGATTGGGAGGAGGAGACTCTCCTAATGGTCAAAGTCATCCAGGAGAACCACAGTGCTCAGGGTTGAAGATCTGAGCCCATGCTACACTGATCATATTTCTTGGACTACAAATGATCTCTTTTGAAATTCACCTGTCTTGAGAATCCCTGCAGTAGTACAAAATAAACTGCAACAGAACAAGCTCACACATCAGAGGTCACTCCAAGGGCACAGGGAAGTATCTGCACAACACCCAGGAAGGAGACAGATCCATGCTGCAGCTTCACATTCTACCTATCTTGTCTGTGGGTCAAAACCTGGAATACGAGCTTTTGGATCAACTTAGAGGGCAATGTTTTAAAATGTGCTTAGTTTAACTGCCAGACTAATTATCTCACAGTAATATGGGGCTCATATAGCATTATGAGAAGACCAAGTTTACTATTAAAAGCAAAGATAACAGGGCCTGAGGTGCAGCTTGGTAGTAGGGTGCTAGGCTAGCAGGCATGAGACCCTGGTTCAGTCCCTAGCATCATGCACATAGACTTTCATTCATAATTACAAAAACATGGAGGCAGCTGAGATGACATTTAGTGGGAGAATGGACCAACCCAGGCACATCCAGACAAGAAAGTTTTACTCAGTGGTAAAAGGGACAGGGTGGGTGGGTGGGTGGGGGAAGGGGGCCGGGGGTTGTGGCTCCATGGTGGAGGGCTTGCCTAGCACATGTGAGGCACTGGGTTCAATCCTCAGCACCACATAAACATAAAATAAAGGTATTGTGTCCACATACAACTAAAAATTAGTTGTGGAAAAAAAAGAAAAAGGAATGGAGACATGAAGCCTTAAATGCATACTGCTGAGTATGTGGAGTGTGGACTTTTAACAGTATACTCTTCCCCAGCAAGCTGCTATGGCCAGTACACACAGCAGCCACCTTCAGACCTGATGCTACTCTTGCCTCTCTCCTGGTGTAAAAAGGTGCAGTTGGTTTGGCTGAGACAATGTATGCTCTGGGTTTTTATTGCCACACCCAGTTCTTTCCCACTATAGGATCTCAACCTAGCAATTTATACATAAACCTGTACCACCATTTCCAGGGCAATGCTCAACACTTGGGAAGGAGATGGCTGAAGAGTCACTTCATGTTTTGTTAGTTATCACTATTGGTCTTAAATGTGACAGATGGACTTCACAGGGAGGTAAGCTGGGCTTGGATTTGAGTTCTAAATCACATGTTATCTTTGTGTTACTAAGTCTCAACACCCTGGGTAAGCAACCTGCCCTGGGTACTTCCATTCCCTCATCTGGAAATCAAGGGCCTTGGAGACTTTCAGAAGGGCTGCTTCAAATGGGTCTCCCCAGGAGCATATGTCCAGCAGGCACTTGGCAGACGGTGGCTCTGCTGTTAGATGCTCTTTATTACCTGAGATGCCTAGCACCTGCCTGGGCACCTCTGCCCATCCTGCCTTTTCCAAACTTCAGCACATGAAGGCTGAGGATCAGGTCAAGTACCTTGCCCTGTTCTGCTGCCTGAGAGAGGACTGCAACCCCAACTATCCCTGCATTTTGAGAGCTGCTTCACATCTGGTCCCATGACCAGGTGTTCGAGAATCTCATGCAGGCCTTCCATGGCCTCTCTGTTGTTCCTGAGCCAGGACTTGGTGATCACAGAAGACACAAGGCTGCCAAATTTCTGCCAACCATGACATGAGACTCCCCCAGAATATTGATATGAGACTAAAAGAAAATGAATTAAAAAGAATGAATTAAAAAGATTTTGTTTATGTGTGTGTGTGATGCTGGGGATTGAACTCAGGATCTTGTGTATGTAAAGCAAGCACTCTAGCAACTGAGCTGTATCCCCAGCCCTGGATTTGTTTTAAAAATATCTTTATTTTATTTATTTATTTTTATGTGGTGCTGAGGCTTGCTTGAACCCAGTGCCTTGTACGTGGTAGGCGAGTGCTCTACCACTAAGTCACAACTCCAAAACCCCAGATTTGTTTTTTAATGACACAATTTAGTAACCAATAGCATTTTAGAAATCTACTTAAAGTAGTTTTATAGTGCCTCAAAAAAAAAAAAAAAAAAAAAACAAAAGAGAGGCTAGGAATATCCTCCTGATAAAGGTAGGAGGTTAGCCTGTTGGAGGCCTGGGTTTTATTCCCAGTACTTCAAAAAAAAAAAAAAAAAAAAAGGAAGAGAAAGCATAAAATACTTAATATTTCCTAGAGTGTCTTCATTTCCATGTGGCCTGGCTCCTTATGTTAGGTGCCAGAGATTGAAGATGCATGCACATATAGGAACACACCCTGACAACCCCAAGTAACATGCTCTCTGAGATCACTGCCACCTTCTGCATTTCTCTTAGACATGCTTGTAATGAAAAATACCAAAAAGAAGATGAGGAAAACTTTACTACATTATGCATTTTATGTCCTGGGCTGTGATTCTCATAAAGACTACCCTCAAAACCACAAATACTCCAATCCTCCTTCTGATGCCTCACCAAGAAACAAAAGGTTTTTCTTCTTTGCTTTCACAATTTTGCAAAAAAGTTTTCAGTAAT
This sequence comes from Urocitellus parryii, assembly GCF_045843805.1. Lineage (NCBI taxonomy): Eukaryota > Metazoa > Chordata > Mammalia > Rodentia > Sciuridae > Urocitellus > Urocitellus parryii. The sequence goes on from NW_027551776.1 coordinate 1,798,401, forward strand.
CAGTAAAAAACACAGGGTTAACTAACAACAGATACTTTTTTGACATTAAAGGACAAAAAAAAAAAAAAACCCAGTAACTAGCTACACATAAAAAGTTATAGACTGGACCAGGGTTGTGGCTCAGTAGCAGGGTGCTTGCCTAGCATGCGTGAGGTGCTGGGTTGGATTCCCAGCACCACATTAAAACAAAACAAAACAAAAACAAACAAACAAAAAAATCAAATAAAATAAAGGTATTGTGTCCACTTAACAACTAAAAAAAAATTCAAAGTGTTATAGACCATATGAAGCAGATTTATCCCAGGAATGAAAGGACATTTTAACATCAAAAATCAGTTAATAAGCTGGGTGTGATGGCACATGCCTGTAATTCCAGCAACTTGTGAGGCTGAGGCAGGAGGAGCTCAGGTTGGAAGCCTGATTCAGCAACTTAGTGAGCTCTGTCTCAAAATGAAAAATAAAAAGGGCTGGGATGTGGCTCAGTGACAAAGCACACCTGTGTTCAATCCCCAGTAAAACATACACAAACACAAAAAAATGTTAATACATCTTACCAGTAGAAAAAAAGTAACACAACCATTTTAATAGACACAGAACAAGTATCTTACAAAACTCCAAGAACAAGACAAGACAAGAATGGTCAATTTCACCACTTTCACAGTCCCAGAATTGCTATCCATGGCAATTAGATGGGAAAAAGCAAAAAAAAAAAAAAAAAAAAAAAAAAAAAAACGGTGTTGGGGTTGGCAAGGAAGTACTGTCCTCATAGGCAGATAATACAGTCGTCTGTATAAAAATCTTAAACATGGGGCTGGGGATGTGGCTCAAGCGGTAGCGCGCTCGCCTGGCGTTCGTGCGGCCCGGGTTCGATCCTCAGCACCACATACCAACAAAGATGTTGTGTCTGCCGAGAAATAAAAAATTAAAAAAAAAAAAAAAAAAAAAAAAATCTTAAACAAGTTGCACTCTCCCACATACACCCTGCTAGAGCCAAGAAAAGAGCCTGGGAAGTCGAAGGACACAGAGACAGGTACGGCCCTATTTCCATATGCTAGCGATGAACAATTTAAAAATAGAATTGAGAAAATAATTGGTTAAAATAGCAAAGGAATAAAGTACTTAGGAATAAATTTCACACAAAAAAATGCAAAGCTTACCATTTAAAAACTGCAAACCCTCGTTGAAAGAAATTAAAGACCTAAATAAATGGGAAGACATTCCAGGTTTAGAGACCATGAGATGTGACATTATTAAGAGGTCAATACTCCCCAAACTGACCTACAGATTCAAAGCCATCCCTGTCAGGATCTTAGCTGCTTTCCTTATAGAAGTTGACAAACTGATTCTAAAATTTATATGGAATCCCAAGAGATCCAGAATAGCAAACATTGTCAAAAGAAGATAATAAATCAGGAGAATTCATGCTTCTTGATTTTATGACCTATTGGAAAGAAATGGCAGTGGAGACATGGATGGATGTGAGGTAAACCCTCTCAGCTGCAGTCAAAAGACTTTTTGACAAGAGTGCCAACATCACTCAAGGGGTGAAGTACAGTGCTTCCTCAAATGGTCTGGAACAGCTGGATCTCCATTGCAAGAGAATGTACTTGGACCCTTACCTCATATCATACCACATAGAAAAAGGAACTATTGTTAAGAGCTAACACTCTAGAGCTTTCAGAGGGGGTTGCCCTGTGACAGAGCATGTATTAGCGTCCGGTCCTAGGTTAACACCCGGTGCCAAAAACAAAAACCTTTTAGAGAAAGACACAGGTAAATCTTCATGACCTAGGAGGATTTAGCACAACATTCTTTAATGTCAAAATTACTAGCAACAAGAGAAAAAAAATAGACACATTGAATTTTACCAAAAGTAAAAGCCTTCCCAGGAGTGGTGGGACACACCTGTAATCTCAGCTGCTCAGAAAGTTGAGGCAGGAATATTATAAGTTTGAGGTCAACCTGGGCAACTTTGTGAGACTGTGTCTCAAAATAAAAACCAAAAAGGGCTAGTGATAGATCACCCCTGGTCTCAATCCCTACTACCACAAAAAAAGAAAGAGTGGGTAAAAAAAGGAAATTAAAAACCTCTGTGCTGCTAAAGAAACCACAAAGTGAAAACAATCTAGAAAATGGGAGAAAATACTGGCAGATCACATATCTGACAGGATATTTGCATCTGATTATCCAAAGAAATTTCATAAGCCACAACAAAGGAAAGACATACAGCCCAATGAACAAACGGGCCAAAGATTTAAACAAGATATTTTTCCAAAGACATAGAAAACAGAAAGAGCCAATAAACATAGGAAAGGGTACCCGAGGTCATAGCCATCAGCGACACCTGAGAAACTGTAGTGGCACCCCCTTTCTCCACAGAAAATCTTAACTGGGCTTCTCCAGAAATCTTCACCATAATAAAAAAATTGATTTTAAGACTATAAGCAAAAGAGTCTCTACAATGTAGATAAATGTAGAGTTCAATGTAGATAAACTTCCTATTTTCCTGTTGCCCTATTTTACTTGGCTACTAGCCTGAAAGAAATTAGCATTCCAAGTGCTGGACATCCCCTTACTAGTTTTTCACAAACATTTATCCAGTGTAGTAGTTTGTAGAAATATGTAAAAAAGGCCTCTGGCCTTGAGCTGGAGCTTCACAGAGATGTCTACATTTCTAGGATAAGAGAAGTTACCAATTGGGCTCCATGGTAATAGCTGGCAGGGGGAGGAGAGAAAAGGGAGAAGAAGAAGAACCCTTCTCAGGTATTGTCTTTGAAGGGTTAACTTGCCCAGAACACTGAAAAAAAAAGCTGCTTTTATGTAAAATTCTGTGGAGTGTGAACTTCTGAGCCCTTCCCCTTAAATGCTGGGTATAAAACTCTGAAACTACCTAAACTCAGGGTTCAGGGGGATTTATTACAGCAAAAGCTGTGCCCTCTGAACTTGGCTGCAGCCAAATAAAACTATTTCCTGCTAACTTTGGTGCCTTGCCTCATCTGTCCCTATAATAAAACCACTCTACACCCCCTAGACGGCACAGTCATAGGTCAGAGGGTGGAAACAATCACAATGGGAAGTTGGAGATGCAGTATGCCAGATCATCTGCACCAAAGCTTGTGATTGTGGCTGTGGTTTTGTACAGGGTGCATGGCCACCTGTGTAACAGGAAGCCAAGTTGCATTTCAAGCAGTGGGTAGAGAGTGCTATATCACAGCATGGGGCCCCAGCCAGGGAGAGGGTGCCCAGCAACAGTCCTGGTCAACAAAGGACTTGGTACTGACAGACACTTAGGGCCTGGAGCTGGCCATGTCAGTAAGAAGTTGAGAACCCAAGCATGTTCCTCAAAAGAGATTGGTCACCTGGCAGGCAGAGCTCATAGCTTCGATGATGCACTTCTCAAAGCTCTTGGCCACACTGTCCTTGAGGCCAGTGGTGTCCTATGATGGATACAGAAGACAGATCTGGGAGAGAGGAGTCTCCTGAAAACATGGAGGCAGTGGGGGTATAAGTGCCTGGTTGTTCTGACTCCCCTCCTCCCTGCCCCACACTAAGCATGTCCTCCCTTCCCCTCACTAGAGGAGCAAAGATGAAACCAAGTTAGTGTCTTCCCATGCTGAAAAAAAAAAAAAAAAGCAGCCAGAACAGCAGCTTGCAAAAACATGCAGATTTTGAAAAAATGAGCCATTTTCCCTTCCTTTTGTCTTCCTAAAAAGATCCATTTAATGAGGTCCATATAAAACCCTCATACAGAAACCAATTTTCCTGGGTCTCAGGCCTTCATTCAAAATGAAGGGTATTTTTTGTGTTTTCTCCATGTCATCATGTTTAATAAAGCTCCTATCATCAACAGCTTCCTTGGAGCACCTGTACATGGAGGGCTTGATGACACGTGTCTAGGGCCCCAGTGACAGCACCATTCCCTTACTCTTCTCAGGAATGTCACACTAGAATTCTGAAATGTTTCTGTGGTCAGATTGCAAAGGCCTGATCAGAAATGGAAGTGCAAAGCTGCGGTGGATCCCGGGGCCTACACACACTGTGCACTGATTGTAGCCCCAGGTACTGACAGCGGTCTGGGCTCATTACCATACTGATGGTGTCCCCCAAGTCTGGTACCTGCTTGAGCCTCCCTTCCATGTCCCCTAGCAGCGATTCCTTCTAGCCATACTCTGCAGGAAAGTTTATTCCCACCAGCCAACACCAGACCTGCAAAATCCATGTGTTAAATGATAGACACAGGGACGACAAGTAAACACTAAAGGGATATCCTACAGAAAAGACAGCAACAGCCAGTGTTGGGAGCATCTGTCTTCCCAGCTGCTCAGGAGGCCGAGGCAAGAGGATCACAAGTTCAAAGTCAGCCTCAGCAACTTAGTGAGGCCCTAAGCAATTCAATGAGACTCTGTCTCTAAATAAAAAAATAAAGAAGAAAAGGGATGAGGATGTGGCTCAGTGGTTGAGTGCCCCTGGGTTCAATTCCCAGTAGAAAAAAAAAAGAAAGAAAGAAAAAGAAGAAACACTTTGCTAAACCACTTGAAGGCAGCATCCTAACACATTTCCAAGCCCTGGTAGGCATCCTATCCACACGCTGTGTCTGCTCAGGACAGGCAGTGTTAGGAGAACAGGAGCCTAGAACAGCTGTCCCCACCCACATGCCTCCATATGTCAACCTGACATCTGGATCCAGGGTCCACCTTGGGACACACAATATATTTACTGATCACATCTATTTTCTAGAGAAGTTCCCTGGTCTTATCTTTTCTGATGTTGCCAATTTTGAAAAGTTCAGGCCATTCTGTAGACTGTCTCTTGACCCAATTGACTCACAGTTTTCCCATAATTACGATAGGTTTGGTTGAGATACTACTAAGTCAAGCCACATAAAAATGCACTCTGTGTAGGTCAGGTGTGGCATCACTGACCAAATGGCCTATGAGACCTGCTGGTGCCATCACGGCTGACAGAGAGGTTGGCCCTTGGTTAAGGCTGGTCTGCCAGATTTCTTCACTGTGAAAATTGTCTTTCCTCCTCCATAAAGGCATCTTCAGTGGGACACTGGAAATTTGTGCTCTCCTGGCACTGTCACCCATCTCAGGATTCCTGGGTGATACCTGCCTGCATCAGCTACTATACCTTGGTTACAGAGTGACAGTTTTTATCCTATATTTCTCAGGTACATTCTTTAATAAAAGAATAAAAAGTTTTTTCTTTCTCTTTTTCTTCTGTAAGTATGTTTATCAATGAATTTTAATCAATTCCTATCATTTTACATTTTAATAATCAAATTGTATCTGACTAATGTAAGCATCTTCAACAATTTTCTGGGGAAATATGTAATAACTTTAGACTTACAAAAACACTGCAGAGATAGTCCAGATAATTTCTATGCTCTCTTGACCCCTTTTCTGCAATCATGAGTATGACTACCACTCAGTTGTCAAAAGTAAGAAGCTAGCAATGGCAGACCACCATGGCAACCACAGACTTCACATGGAGTCCTCTTGGCCATCTGAGGAGGAGTCTGGATCACCACATGTGCTTAACTGTATCCCTGCAGTCTCAGCACTTCCTGACACTCTAGCACAGGAGCTCTTGGCCCACCTGTGTATCTCCTGCTGACTAATGGAGGTGGCTCTTCTTCCAGGAATAGCATTGTGTGGTGGGAAATGGCAGTTAGAAGATATGATTGGGCCATGTGGGGTGGAACATTCCTGAAATCCCAGCTACTCAGGAAGCTGAGGTAGAAGGGTCACAAGTTCCAGGCCGTCCTGGGCAACTTAGTGAGACCCTGCCTCAAATTAAAAATAAAAAGGTCAGGGGCTATAGGTCTGTGGTAAAGTTCTCGTGGGTCAGTCTCCAGTACAAAAAAGAAAGGAAAAAAGCCATGATGTGTGTGCTCAGGTCCTAGGGCGTCATTATTTCTGTAAGTTCTCATGGTCCCAGGATGCCTTTGCCACAGGATTCTTGATGGATAGAGCTGGAAACTATCTAAACCACGAGTTTCTACTGCTATCTCTAGCTCCTTCCATACCACAGAGCTCTTCTCTCCCTTACTTGTATCTCCCTTCTCTCGGTGACAAAGACTTCCAACAATACCAACAACATGTTCATCTCCCCAGACCTCAGTAACTTTACTTGTAAAACAGTAATAACAGCAGCAACTACCTCAAAATAGACGTTTAAATAATTTAATTTTTAAAAAATCATTACTAATGCACTTAGAATCATTCTTTCTTGTCAGTGGCTCCACGGCTACCTTTCTCTCATGCTTAATACCTAGGGATTATACCACTTAGAATTCTGGAATAATATTTAATAATCCAATTACATTTTCCTGGGATTTCAGTCTGTTGGTATCAAACTTCACAAAGCAGTTGGGGGAGGATTTTTTTTTTTTTTTGTCCTTGATTGAAATAAACAACCCTCTGGCCCTGTGGCCACCTAGTCCATACAGTTGGGGTACCCCTGCCTCATGTCACAATGATTCCTGCCCTAACTCTGTGAGAAGACCACGAGCAGTTTCTACAGTCTCCCTGGAAGACTGTGTCTGAAGGGGTACAACCTTCCACTTCTAGGACAGGGAATAAGGCAACCAGGCTGGAGACCAGGCCTGGGGTGGGCAGGACCTCCTTTCTCTGCTTCCTCTCACAGCAACCCTTTAGCGACTCAGGCTCCCAGATCCCACAGGGTCTCAGTCATCTTCTCCAGCATTGGGGTGCCTCTGTGGAATCCTCCCCTTGTCACTGGCAGTGAGGGATGAGTCCGTCCTGTCAAATGGCTTTGCTTAGCTGCTAGCTAAAGGTGCTTCCTATCATCTTGGTCTTCTGTTTTCTGTGCTACACAGCTGACTTGTAGCCTTAGACCTGAAGCAGAGACTGATGGTTCTCCTGGAAACCCCTGTCTCAGAGTGACTGCACCCCATTACACTGTATCACAGAGCCACCAACACCCTGCCAGGCAAAGGGGCATTGTCCCTTCCTCAGAGTAGGGGTCAGGGCCCAAGGGAAGGCTCAGGAGGAGCCCAGGCCTCCAGGTTGAGGCACTGTTTGCCCTGTGCTTGGTGATTACCCACCCTGGTGCTATGGAGGCTCTGCAGCCCTATCAAAAATGTACTCCCTACTCCAGCTAAAAGACAAGATCAGAGGCCATGATGAACTAAGGTTTGCCATACATGGGGCTATGTCCTGGGACACACAGAGGTGCTAATGTCTATTACACAAATGAGTAAACACATATTAATACAGATACAAGAGAAAGACTGCCCAATGCAGTCACCATGCCTATGATTCCAGTTGCTCCAGAGACAGGAGATCACTAGTTGAGGTCAGGCCAGGCAACTTCCCAAGACCCATCTCAAAAATTAAAAATTTAAAAAAGGACTGGGGATGTAGCTCAGTGGCAAAGTGCTAAAAAAATTCTAAGATGCACTTATAATAATGCAGCTTTACAACTTACTCATTTAGCTATTTTTTTCCTGAAACTGAGAGGAGAAGATTACCCAGCAGACACAAAGCCACTAGCAGGTGCCCAGTATTGGGAAAGGGCTGAATTCATGTCTGCAAGAGGGCCAGCTGCAAAAGACACAATTATAGACCTAAAAAACCCATTGATGTCAACTGTAAAAAAATTAAGAGGGTCTGGTGGTTAGCCAAGGACCATGGTACATGCCTGTACTTCAGGCAATTTAGGAGGCTGAAGCAAGAGGATCTAAAGTTTGAGGGCAGCCTGAACAACTTAGCAAAACCTGACTCAAAATTTAAAAATGAATAAAGAGAGTTGGGGATCTAGTTCAGGGGTAGAACACTTGTCTAGCATGCAAAAGGCCCAAGCACTGTCAAAAATAAAAATAAAGAAAGAAAAAAAGAAAAGAAAAAGACAGAAAAGTTATAAGGTGGTCAGAGGCAGCTGAGCACCATGATACATGCCTATAATCCCAGAGACTCCAGAGGCTAAGGTAGGAGGATTGCAAGTTCAAGGCCAGCCTCACCAATTTAGGAGGCCCTAAGCTACTTAGAGAGATCCTGTATCAAAACAAAAAATATAAAGGGTTGGGGTTGCAGCTCAGTGGTAAAGCATCAGTGGGTTTAATCCCTGGGACCAAAAAAAAGTCCTGTGAGTAGAAAGACACATACAAGTAGCAGTGAAATAAGTAAGACAGGTGCTGAGTAGAACTCCTGAGGCCCAAAGCAGGCACTGTGCATACTGTTGTTCCTTTGGTTGGCCCTGCCACCCCAGCTCTACCCTGTCCCTGCCAGGTAACATATGTTCGCCAGGGATCATATGCTGATTCTGGAGCTTCTTCTGACTGACCCCACTCCAGCCTCTCCCTTTATGGCACTTGTCAGAGAAGAAACTCCATCTTTCTTGTGGAATTATCTGATGAAGTCCAGAATCGCCTCAAAGCTGAATTCCTGGAAGTACACTTTCAGTTATTAAAAATTACATGCATAGCCAGGTGTCCTGTTGTACCTGTAGCCATTGAAGAATATGAGGCAGGAGGACCCCTGGAACCCATTTGCTTGAGATCAGCCAAGAAAACTTATTTTTAAAATCCTGGGTCCCAGAGGGAGCTCAAGACAGGGCTGGGTGCCCAGGCAGGCCAGGACAGCCAGTATCTGCAGAAAGGGTCATAGAGAAAGAGCTGCCAGAGGACCTGAGAGGTGCAGAGAGTTTTTTCCCAAGGATTCGGCAGGTCAAATGTGGAAGCCACCCAAGTGCCACCAGCAAAATGTGACTAAGACAAATAGCAGAGGCCCACAGGGAAGCTCTCGACACTCTATTCTGCTTCTGGTCACCACCTGGCTGTCTCCAGGAAGGGTCAGCCAGCATTTCCCTGTTCCTGGCTTTGTCCCAAAGTCTGCCCGGTACCCGGGCCCACTCTGCCCACAGCCCCAGCCCTTCCTCTGTCTTTGTTCTCTCTCCTTCCCATTTCCTCTCTTGCATAAGTTAAACCACATCAGGGGCAGCGCACAGCAGAAGACCCATGTAGACCAGGCAGTCTGCTCCACACCGTAGCACCCAGGCCAGGACAGGGGTGTCATGGCAGAGGCCCTTTACCTCCAGTGTGCACGAGGGAGGACTTGACACTCAGGCAGCGGTTCATATGCTCACCGGCCTTCTGCGGCTGCTCGTAGATGTACTCGTACACTGCAGTGCAGTTGGAGCCGTGGCCATGCTGAAGGACATACTTGTAAGGGACGACTCTATCCAGGCTCTGCCTGGGAATGACAATGCTGTCCTCAATGAGGGACCCATTCTCATGTAAATCCCTGCAAATCAACAGACATGACCAATTATCCAGAAGTCTTAACTTGGAAGATTTAGGTCTCAAACACACCAAGAACACAGACCCAAAGCTATAACAGACACTGACCAAGATGACATGTCTAGAATAGGGCTTTGTTTCCAATTAGGACAGAAAAAAGAGCCATGGATAAACCAGATTAAGAAATGCACGCTGGGAGTATCAAACACATGCTCACCCAGGGGGCAGGGCCATCCTGGGGATTCACTGATCTCCCCTAACACATGCCTCAGGGGACTGGGACCCTGGGACTCACTCAATGTAGTACATCTCACAAGCGTCACTCCACCCAGGCTTTCTGAGCTCTTCTCCTCTCCTGGTGAACACAGTGTGGAGCTTGGGGTCAGAGGTGACAGGCTTGGAGATGATGGCATGGAAGTTCATGGTGAAACCATCCTTTGGGTTCAGCCAGCTGGAAGACGGAAGGGACCACTATGGCAGCTGACTGGTCCTGGCCTGGCCCACCTCCTCCATTCTCTACTGGTCATTTTCACATCTGGCTAGTGACCACCATGAGTGGCCAAGAAGAAGAGAGGAGTGTGTGGGACCCTGGTCTGGCCAGCCTGCCTCCCCGAGAAATCTTATCTGCTGAACACGTCACAGGGGCTCTCAACTGGCACAGTTGGCATCCCTGTGCCTTGGGCCTGGGCAGGTCCACCTGGTACCTCACGGGTAAAGCCTGCATGCTGGCCTTCTGGTTCTTTTGCTCCTTTTCCTTTGTCACAGCAGCTGCATAATTTTTGTTACTCCCTTTTGGCTTCATCAGGTCTTTGGGCTCTGAGCTGTTTTAACCTGATTTTTTTTCCCCAGAAGCAGCCAATCTGTCCTTGGTCTAGAATAAGTAACCAAGCCCTAACCCAAAAGATTGCCCTTCAGCCATGCATCTCACAGCAGCCTGGGTGGACTGTCCAGTCCTTCCAGGCCAATCCCATGGCCTCTGAGGACGCTTCCCAACCTTGCATGGCCTCTCCTCCCTCACTCCCTTCTAGGGACACTAGTTCCATGTGGGTGCCTAAATTGAGCCTCGCCTACAGCCTCAGAATTTATCTGTGATGTGAGCAATAAATTCCACTTAACCAGTTTGAATTACATTTTTGGTAATTTGTAACCAAAAGATTTCTAATAATTCAAATAATTAAACCTCAGATTAGGTTGTTTTCTTCTCACAGAAGTGAAAACTAAGTCCAGGTGACCAATGTCCCAACTGCCAGGATGAAATGGATGCCAGGGTCTTGTAGATATCTGCAGGTCATTGCATGGCACAGAGGACCCTCCAGGTCCATCAGAGCACACACCCTGCCTCAACCTTAGAACAGATGCCAGGTGCCCTCTAGGAGGGGGCAGCTCCCAGGCAAGGCTCTGGCCTTTAAGAGGGCAGGCACCATGATGTGGGACTTGCAGGTGCCCTGAGGAGGGCCTGGTTGTACCCTCTATGACGCAGTGGCATGAAGGCCACAGAAAATGCAAAGGTGGCCCAGAAAAGCCCCTTGGAGGGACCCCAGCCAGTTTCTGGAAGACAACTGCCAGAGATCACTCTGACAAGCATGCCAGTCCTGAGGTGCAGGAGCAAGTTCTCAAGACAGATTGGCCCAGGGCGGGAATCTGACTAGGTAAGCAGCCCAGTAGTGCAGGTAGATGGGAGTGTTCAGACCAGGCTGCCCACAGCATCAGGTCCTGCCAGAGCAGAGTACCCCAGCTGCTGAGCATACCAGTTTCCTTAGAAATGTGAGGAAGAGCTGGGAGTGGTGGCATATGCCTGTAATCCTAGCAACATAGGAAGCCGAAGCATGAGGATCACAGGTTCAAAGCCAGCCTCAGCAACTTAGTGAGGCCCTGTCTCAAAATAAAATTTTAAAAGGGCTGGGGATATGGTTCTGTGGTTAAATGCCCCTGGGAAATCCCCAGGACAAGAAAAGAAACATGTAGAAGCTCACTGATGCTAGACAAGTGCTCTGCCCCACATGTCCCTGGTGTTAGGTCGGTGGCGGCGACTTGGTGGCGACTTAGTGGCAACTTAGAACCAAGCAGCCCACTCCGGAAAAGAACATTCCCCACCTGGTGGATATTCGCTCTTGTCCTGGGTTGGGCCTCCACTGGAGCCTCCTAGGAGGCCTCGTGGGGGAACCTCATTATCTGGTCTTCACCCATTATTAGACAGGGCCCCACCCACTCACGCCAGGGACTGGACTGAACCCCACCCACCCAGGGCCCCAGAGGCAAGGCTGCTCCTCCCCCAGTAGGCTCTCCACCATCCTGGTTCCAAGCAGCATAATGCTCACCTCCTGAGAACCCTGATGCTTTAGAAAAGATAATACTCAGTGAAGTTAGCCAATCCCCAAAAAACAAATGCTGAATATTTTCTCTGATATAAGGAGGCTGATTCATAGTGGGGTAAGGAGGGGGAGCATGGGAGTAATAGATGAATTCTAGATAGGGAAGAGGGGTGAAAGGGAAGGGAAGGGGGCAGGGGGTTAGCAAGGATGGTGGAATGTGATAGACATCATTATCCAAAGTACATGTATGAAGACACAAATTGGTGTCAACATACTTTATATACAACCAGAGATATGAAAATTGCACTGTATATTTGTAATAAGAATTGTAATGCATTCCACTGTAAATTATTAGTATTTTTAAAATTGATTTTATTATTTTTTTAAAATACATGACAATAGTGGGATACACTATAATTCTTATTACCCATTCAGAGCACAATTTTTCATATCTCTAAATATCAAGTATGTTCAAGCCAATTTATGTCTTTATACATGTACTTTGGTTTTTTTTGCATGATGATTATTTTTTTAATATTTATTTTTTTAGTTGCAGTTGGACACAATACCTTTATTCCATTCATTTATTTTTATGTGGTGCTGAGGATCGAACCCAGGGCCTCGCGCATGCTAGGCAAGTGCTCTGCTGCTGAGCCACAATCCCAGCCCTGCATTCCAATTATTTTTTAAAATTATTATTTATTTTTTAGTTTTAGGTTGGCACAATATCTTTATTTTTTTTTTTTGTGGTGCTGAGGATCGAACCCAGTGCCCCGCTCATGCCAGGTGAATGCGCTCCTACTTGAGCCACATCTCCAGCCCCTACAATTCTTAATGCACATATATATACCACAATTTTTATAACTCTGTTTGTAATAAAGTATGTTGACATTCAATTCAAGTCTTCATATATGTACTTTGTATAATGATGTCCTTCACATTCCACCATCCTTCCTAATCCCCTGCCCCCTTCCTTTCCCTCCCACCCCTCTTCCCTATCTAGAATTAATCTAATCCTCCCATGCTCTCCATTCCTACCCCACTATGAGTCACCCTCCTTATATCAGAGAAAACATTCGACATTTGTTTTCTGGGGATTGGCTAACTAACTTCATTTAGCATTATCTTCTCCACTGTTACCCATTTACCTGCAAATGCCATGATTTTTTTCTTTTTTAATGCTGAGTAATATTCCATTGTGTATATATGCCACATTTTTTTTTTATCCATTCATGCACTGAAGGACATCTAGGTTGGCTCCACAGCTTAGCTATTGTGAATTGTACTGCTATAAACATTGATGTGGCTGTGTCCCTGTAGCATGCTGTTTTTAAGTCCTTTGGGTATAATCCGAGAAGTGGAATAGCTGGGTCAAATGGTGGATCCATCCCCAGATTTTCAAGGAATCTCCATACTGCTTTCCAAATTGGCTGCACCAATTTGCAGTCCCACCAGCAATGTATGAGTGTACCTTTTCCTCCACATCCTCGCCTACACTTATTGTTGTTTGTCTTCATAATAGCTGCCATTCTGCTGGAGTGAGATGATATCTTAAAGTAGTATTGATTTGCATTTCTCTGATTGCTACAGATGATGAGCATTTTTTCATGTATTTGTTGGTTGATTGTATATCCTCTTCTGAGAAGTGTCTGTTCAGGTCCTTGGCCCATTTGTTGATGGGTTATTTGTTTTTTCGGTGTTTAGCTTTTAGAGTTCTTTATATACCCTAGAGATTAGTGCTCTATCTGATGTGTGAGAAGTAAAAATTTGCTCCTAGGATGTAGGCTCTCTGTTCACCTCACAATTGTTTCTTTTGCTGAGAAGAAACTTTTTAAATTTGATTCCATCCCATTTATTGATTCTTGGTTTCAATTCTTGTGCTATAGGAGTCTTATTAAAGAAGTTGGAGCCTAATCCCACATGATGAAGATTAGGGCCTACTTTTGCTTCTATTAGACGCAGAGTCTCTAGTCTAATTCCTAGGTCCTTGATCTATTTTGAGTTAAGTTTTGTGTATGGTGAGAGATAGGGGTTTAATTTCATTTTGTTGCAAATGGATTTCCAGTTTTCCCACCACCATTTGTTGAAGAGGCTATCTTTTCTCCAATACATGTTTTTTGCACCTTTGTCTAATATAAGATAATTGTAATTCTGTGGTTAGTCTCTGTGTCCTCTATTCTGTACCATTGGTCTACCAGTCTGTTTTTGGTACCAATACCATGCTGTTTTTGTTACTGTTGCTCTATAGTATAGTTTAAGGTCTGGTATAGCGATGCCACCTGCCTCACTTTTCCTGCTAAGGATTGCTTTAGCTATTCTGGGTCTCCTATTTTTCCAGATGAATTTCTTAATTGCCTTTTCTATTTCTATGAGGAATGCCATTGGGATTTTGATCGGAATTGCATTAAATCTGCATAGTGCTTTTGGTAGTATTGTCATTTTAATAATATTAATTCTGCCTATCCAAGAGCAAGATAGATCTTTCCATATTCTAAGTTCTTCTTTGATTTCCTTCTTTAGGGTTCTGTAGTTTTCATGGTATAGATCTTTCACCTCTTTCATTAAGTTGATTCCCAAGTAACTTATTTTTTTTTTGAGGATATTGTGAATGGTGTATAGTTTTCCTCATTTCCTTCTCAGAGGCTTTGTCACTGATATACAGAAATGCCTTTGATTTATGGGTGTTGATTTTTATATCCTGCTACTTCGCTGAATTCATTTACTAGTTCTAGAAATTTTCTGGTGGAGATTTTTGGGTCTTCTAGGTATAGAATCATATCATCAGCAAATAGTGCTAATTTAAGTTCTTCTTTTCCTATACTTTGATTTCTTTTGTCTGTCTAATTGCTCTGGCCAGAGTTTCAAGAACTATGTTGAATAGAATTGGTGAAAGAGGGCATCCCTGTCTTGTTCCAGTTTTTAGAGGGGATGCCTTCAATTTTTCTCCGTTTAGAATGATATTGGCCTGAGGCTTAGCGTAGATATCCTTTATGATATTGAGATATGTTCCTGGTATCCCTAGTTTTTCTAGTGTTTTGAAAATAAAGTGGTGCTGTATTTTGTCAAATGCTTTTTCTGCATCTATCGAGATGATCATATGATTCTTATCTTTAAGTCTATTGATGCGATGAATTACATTTATTGATTTCCGTATGTTGAACTAACCTTGCATTCCTGGGATGAATCCCACTTGATCATGGTGCACAATCTTTTTGATGTGTTTTTGTATTCAAGTTACCAGAATTTTATTGAGAATTTTTGCATCTATATTCATTAGAATATATTGGTCTGAAGTTTTCTTTCTTTGATGTGTCTTTGCCTGGTTTTGGGATCAGGGTGATATTGGCCTCATAGAATGAGCTTGTAATTATTGCTTCTTTTTCTATTTCCTGAAATAAATTGAATAGTATTCTGACTGGTGATCATTAAAAAGAAGAAAGTAGTGTGGGTAAAGGAATAGAGTGCCAAAAATGTCTTCTATATCCAGCAGTTTTAGTCTTCAAGAAATAGACCTTGGATAAGAATAAATTAAGGGAATTAATGACAACTAGACTAGTATCACTTAAGATACTTGTTATGGTTTTGATCCAGAATATCCCCCAAAAGGTTCATACTCTGGCAGGTTGGTCTCCAGAGGCATGGGGCTTTTAGAAAATGATGGAATCTTGAGGGATCTGACTCCTAAATGGATTAATCCATTGCTGACTTCATAATATGAATGGATTACTAGGAGGTAGTGGAAAACTGTAGGAAGTCAGATCTAGTTGAAGGGAGTGAGTCCTTGGGGGCAGGACCTTGGGAACTATATCTTGTCACCAGCCTCTTCCTGTCCCTCTCTCTGATTCACAGCTTCCAGAAGATGAGCAACTTTCCTCTGCCAAGTCCATTTGACATGATGTTTGGCCTCACCTTAGGCATTAAGAAATGGAGCTGGCCAACCACAGAATGAAACCTCTGAAGCCATGAGGTAAAAATAAATCTTTCTTTCTTTAAGAGTTTTCCTCAGATATTATGTCAGCAGTGATGAAATGCTAAAATAATACAAAAGGGAATGCTTGAATACTTCCAGAATAAGAAGGAAGATCAAATCATCACCAAATGTGAAAAAATAAATCCTACTAAAGAAGTAGTCATGGAGCTACTCAGATGCAAATGAGAAATAGTAAAGAATCACACAATATCAGTATAGTAAAACATCAAGATGAATAAGACAGGAAGAAAAAAAAACATGGAATATTCAAAACCACCAGAAGAAAAAAGAGCAAAATGACAGGAACAAGCATATACCTTTTGATAATCACCCTGAATGTAAATGATTTTAATTTTCCATATAAAAGATGCAGATTGGTTAAATGAATTAAAATCAAGACCTAGCAATATGCTGCCTACAAGAAACTTACTTCATATGCAAAAACATACACACACCTATAGTGAAAGGATGGAAAATGATGCTCTGAGAAAAGGGAATCCAACAGCAAAAATGAGTAGCTACATTTATAATTGATAAAATAGACTTTAAAACAAAATCAGAAGATACAAGAAAGTCACTATTTATTGATCAAAGGAACAATTCATTACCCTTGTAAATGTATAAGCAATAAGTCTTGGAGCACCCAACTTTTAAAAACAAACATGAGTAGAGATAAAGGGAAAGATAGAATGAATACATTTTTTGTATTTTTTAAATTTATAGTCTATATATGAATATAATCATATGTACTAATCATGGGCATTATGTACTAATCTCTTGAACAATTTGGAAAGATAGGTCACAATAAATTCAGACCAAAAACAATCTACAAAGAAACATCAGATTTACATTACACTATAGATCTGTGAGGACAAGTGCATGAAGTACTGCATACATGGCATACATTAAGGACGCCTGAGCCGCAAACCACTCCCCTCATGCTAGGCGCGTGAGCTGCAAACTGCTTACTCTTGTAGGCACAGTCCTGGGCATGAGGCCATGTGTTGTGGTCCCAGTGCTTACTCCACGACCAGCTCCACAATTGGTTGCTGCAAGGACAGTTGGCCAGAAATTGCATTGGTGGCTGCCTGTAATCTGCTTAGCTACTGCCTGAATATATATACATATTTACTATGCAATAAAATCAGACCTGCTTCCTGCATGGTCTCTGGAGGTCTTGATTGGCGACACTGAAGACACACTCTTCTCTACCCTGTTCTGTGGACCTCCTCGCTAGATGAGAGACAGCCCATGCATAGATCAAATGGACTTAACAAACACCTACAAAATATTCCATCCAACAGTTACAAAATACACATTTTCTTCAGCACAGTAAATGTTTCCCAAAATAGACCAAATATTAGGCCATGGAGCAACTCCTACCAGATTAAAAAAAAAAAAAAAATATATATATATATATATATATATATATATATATATATATTTTAGTTGTTGATGGACCTTTATTTTATTTAATGATATGTGGTACTGAGAAATGAACCCAGGGCCGTACACATACTAGATGAGTGCTCTACCACTGAGCCATAACCCCAGCACTTCCTACCAGATTTTTGTAAATGAAATAATTTCTTGTATTTTATCTGATCACAATGAAAAGAAACTAGAAATAACTGTAGAAAATACACAAACACATGCAGATGGAGAAACCTATTAAGTGAACAATAGGTTATAGAAAATATCTTAAAACTCCTTGAAATAAATTAAATGGAACCACAACATATCAGAACAGGGAAAATGCTAATAGACAAGTTTATAGCAATGATGCCTACATAAAAATAATAATAAAAATAGAACTCAAATCGATAGTATCATGAGGGCTGGGGCTGAGGCTCTGTGGAAGAGCAGTTGCCTCGCATGTGTGAGGCATTAGGTTCAATCCTCAGCACCACATAAAAACAAATAAAATAAAGTCCACCAACAACTAAAAAAATTTTTTTTAAAAAAGTCAGTTGTTTTTGTATAAACCAATAAGAAATTCTCTGAGAAAGTAATCATGAAAGTTATTTTATTTTAGCAATGAATAAAGAGGAAGGGAAGAAGATAGGGAAAAGGGAAGAATAGGAGAAGAAGATTAAAGAAAAGAAGAGGAAGAAATAGCTAGGAATAAACCTGAGAATGAGAAAGACTTCTACAATGCAAATTATAAAGTATTGAAGAAAGATAATGAAGAACACATTAGAAGTTGGAAATGCCTACTATGTTCATGAATCAGGAGAACTAGTATTATTAAAATGGCCATACTATCCAAAGCAATCTACAATGCAGTGCCCAACAAAATACCAATGAGACTCTTCACAGAAATAGAAAAAAATTCTAAAATCCATATGTCAGCAAAAAAAAAAAAAAAGATCCAGAATAGCTAAAACAATTTTGAGAAAAAAGAGCAATGCTAGAAACACCATTATACCTGAGAGACATAGTAACAAAAACAGTATAGTAAGTGGCATAAAAAGAAGCAAATATATCAGTGGAACAGAACAGAAAACTCAGAAGTAAATACACACTCGAACTGATTATCAACAAAGGTGCCAAAATATTGGAGAAAAAAAGCCTTCTTCAACAAATGGTGCTGGGAAAACTGGAATACTCCCATGTAGAAGATCAAAACTAGATCATTATCTCTTACCCTGTACAAAAATCAACTCAGGATTAAAAATCTTAATGTAAGACAGGATCTTTTGAA
This sequence comes from Urocitellus parryii, assembly GCF_045843805.1. Taxonomy (NCBI): domain Eukaryota; kingdom Metazoa; phylum Chordata; class Mammalia; order Rodentia; family Sciuridae; genus Urocitellus; species Urocitellus parryii. Next base: position 1,816,652 of record NW_027551776.1, read on the forward strand.
ACTGCTAGAGAAAACATAGGGGAAATGCTTCAAGACTGTAGCAAAAGTTCCAAGATAGGACTCCAACAGCACAGGAAATCAGAATGAGAATGAACTAGCAGGATTGCATCAAATTAAAAAACTTCTGCACAGCTAAGAATATAATCAGCAGAGTGAAGAGAAAACAAAGAGAATAGGAGTCAATCTTTGCCAATTATACATCTGACAGAGGATGAATACAGGGAAAACTTAACAACCAAAAAGCAAGTAATATGATATAAATGGACAAATGACCTAATAGACACTTCTCAAAAGAAGACTATCCTCAAACTATTCTATTCAAGATTGTTCTCAAATGCAAATTGCCAATAATTATATATGAAATGCTCAACCTCTTTAGGCATTACAAAAATTCAAATTAAATCTACAAGGAGATTACATCTTAACAAGTTGGGTAAGATGGTTATTCCAGTTAGAATAGGTATTATAAAAAAAACACTTATGAGGATGTAAACAGAATCATATACAATGCTGTTAAGAATGTAAATTAGTACAACATCTATAGAAAACAGTATGGATGGTCCTCAGAAAATTAAAATAGAACTACCATATGACCCCGCTATACCACTGCTTGGTATTTATTCAAAAGAAATGAAATCAGCAAATAAAAAAGACACCTGAATGACCATGTTTCTTGTGACACTATTCACAATAAGTAAGATATGAACTCAGCCAAGGCGCCTATCAACAGATGCATGAATAAAGCAAATATACTATGTATAAATGATGGAGTATGACTCAGTCAAAGAAAAAAATGAATCCTATCATTTGCAGGAAAACAGAACTGGATCTTGTTAAAGGAAATAATTCAGACACATTAAGGCAAGTATTTCATGTGTTTTCTCATATGTGGAAACTAAAAACCAAAAAAAAAAAAAAGATATCCAGAAAAAAGGATTATTAGGGACCAGGAAGCAGGTAGCAGGGATAGAGGAAGTTGAAAAAGGGTAGAGAGAAGGACAATGCATTATACATGTATATATGGAAATTACACAATGAAACTTGTTAATTTATACAATAATATGTAATAAATAAATAAATAAATAAATGCATACATACATATGAAAAAGGAGAGATTAGGACAAAGTCACACAAGAAGGAGGACCACGTGAGAACATAGGGAGAAGATAGCATATACAATAATCCAGGGAGATAATTCTCAGAAGAAAATATCCTAATGACATCTGGATTTCAGCCTTACAGCCTCTAGAACTGTGAGTCAATAATTTTTATTGTTCAAGTGACTCTATCATGGCACTTTGTTATGGCAGCCCAAGCTGACTCTATATACCCCTTTCTACAGAGAGAAAGAGAAGGTGGACTCTGCCTTCCCCAATGGCAATCTTGGCCCCATGTCCCTTCACATGGGTCTGTCACTCTGTTCAGCAGCACCTGACACCATTCTCATCATTTCATTGCTTTTTTTTTTTTTTTAAATCACATAACAGCCCTAACAGTTTGAAAACTGTATGCCAGAATGAGTACAGATAGGCCAGTTCCAGAGCGAATTAAGATGAAGATAGGGTGGAAAACTTAAGGGATGCCAAAAAGTAGTAGTCAAGATAATGAATATACAACTTTCAAAAATCCAAATTAACATGAAAACGCTATGATGAACTCCAAAATGTCAAAAAGCTAAATAAGAGCAGGATCCACTAGATGATATTAAAAACTTAATCACTAAAATAGCACAAATTGCAGCCAGTAAGAATGAACTTCCTGTTCATAGGGTTGGAGTTGACCCAGAGGACTTCAACTGCCAGGAGAACAGGGAGGTATAGATACTGTCAGAGGAGACACAGGGACAGGCTGGCAGCAGGGGGCCATTCAGGATTCTTCACCAATCACTATGTAAGTATTTTAATATTGTAATAATCCACACAGCCACCTGGTTTGAGCCATGGAACACCAGCCTATGAGTAAAGGTGGAATTAGTCACTCCAAGAGCATTCTGATGTGGGTGATGTTTATGTCTGAATAAACATCTGGCCCCAGTGCAGATAAGGCATCCTTGAGGTTAAGCCCACATAATATTTGCCTTTACTTTTTTTTACAGTAGGGCTTAGAGTCTCACCTTCTAGGGTGCTGGTGCTCTAACTGGACTAAAGAAAACATCTTTATCTCCCCGTATTTAGAACATTCTACAAAAGTGTAGAATACCCTTGAAGAACTATTTTCTGAATGGAAATGGTCTTTCATGGGCCATTTTCATAACTTGCTGAAAGGCAAGTGCTTTCTCAGGGATTGTTTGTTGTTCTTCCAAGGTTCATAGGAAAAGAAAGAGAACTATATTCAAATTTTAAGTCAGAATCCCCTGACCTTGGAATACATGGCAAAGATGGACTGATGAAGAATCTTTGAGGAAAGGACTGCTCTCAGAGGTGTGGGCAAGTATGAGGAGACCCTTGATGGACAAACACCACCTAAAAGTAGGCTGCACATCTAAGTGTGACAGGGAGAGGCATGCTCCTGGACCTTGGCTTGAGGCTGTCATGGAAGAACAAATACCACCTCAGCAATGGTCTCAGAACTCAACCCCTACGAGGGCTGTCTCCAAATAAGAACCACAGAGGTCAGATAATGAGCACCCTGGCCTCTTTCCCTTCCAGCCCACCTCTCCCCACAAGTATCTCCCATTGGGTGAAGGCAAACCACTGCCAGAGTCCAGGGAGCTAGGCTGATGCAGGATGGGGTATGGTCATAGGACACTACTGAGGGGTGTCATGCAGAAAAGAGCCAAATAGTGCAGAGTTGTGAATGTCATATGTATGTACCTGCTTCCCATTTAACCAATATCACAACAGGAGATATTAATAAACAAGGTGCTGAATGACTCTCAGTGATGATTTGTCTTTCTTTTTAGTGTAAAATGTTACTATTTTTTTTCCTTCTCTTTAAAGTGCATTTCTATGTTTAGAGTGTTGCCAAGCTCAAATAATGGTTAAAAGGATTTGTGAGATGTAAAAGATTAAAAGCAATAAAACAAACTCCCAGGACTGAGTAGTAGTATCTAACATGGAAACATTGAAAGCTTATGAAAATGCAAAGTTAAAAAAAGATGAAATGTATACATTATAGAGACAAAGAATTTAAGAACAGAAATGGGAAATTATTCCTTAGTCAAGTCATTGACAGAAAATTAAAAAGAAAAAAAGGAAGAAATACAGGAAAGAAAAAGATTCTTGCTGACAAAGTTAGCAAGATCAATTAGAACAAGTAGTTACATAGTCATTAGAACAACCAGCAAGAAGGGGTTTTATAATATTTGACAACATTTAAAGATAGAGCAATATGTGACTTGTTTCGGGTTGAACTGTCTGTGTCTTCCCAAAAGATTTCGACATCTTAACTCAGTACCAACATATATGAACTCATAAAGAAACAGGATTTTGGAGACATTCAAGTTAATATGAGGACATTGGGTAGAATCCAATCCAATATGACTGTGTCCCTATAAAAAGGGGAAATTTGAGAAAATTTCTGTGACATACACCCCCCTCCCCCGCCCCGTTTGAGGCACTTTGCTATGGCCACCCAAGAAAACTAGTATACTCATTGAAAAAGAGCCATAGCTAGTAGGCAAAGTAACACTCATTTGCCACTTAAGCTTCTAAGTTCTGAAACACCTTTTCTGTCGTTATATTCTGATGGAAGGAGTAAGGCTTCTCTCCAGGACAAAGGTGTTTAATTAATAATCAAGTTACTGATGAAAGCTTTGTCTTCAACTGTCACTTACATGAGGAAGGACTCTGTGGCAAGAACAAGCCCAGGCAGGACTAAATTTTGATAAAATCAATCTTTTAAATAGAGATTATTATTTGGAGGAAGAGAGTGCACTCTGATTCACTGCATATTGTCTGCACCACCAGTCATCATTGGCAGATGTCATTTCACATTCTGGGTGATCTCTGGCACAGTCTAGTGGCCAGAGAATTCTGTCCAGGTGAAGTTGGATGCCAGGAAAAGACTCCAGGAAGTTGGCAAAATCACTTAACTTGCTCTCTAAGATTCAGCCATCACAAATGAAGAAATACATGGGGGCTTAGCACATCCTCACTGACTTACTAGTATCAAGGGCTAGTGGTAGGGGCTGGGAATTAGAAACTTGCATAAAGTGTAACTTGATAGTTTCAAAAGATAGTTTTTTCAAGAACATGCCATGGGCCATCTGGATTACTGAGTTTATATTCTTTTTATTATTATAACTATTTTATCATAAGCATACAGATACTTTAGTTCTGGTAAAATACTTGCTAATTAAGACTTTATATTAAAATTCTGAAAGGCTTCATATACAGTGGTTTGATAGTAGGAAAACAGGTAATCTGATATCATGTAGTCTGCTGACTAATAGTAATATAAAAATGCAAGTTATGTCATTAAAAAGCATAGCAGAGAAAGTAGAACATTAATATAAGGCCATCATACTATAATGCCACCATTTTGATAGTGTGCAGAATGAATAAAGCTGAGACTGTTTTGAAAGAGCCATTTAGTGAGATGGTCTTTGTTAGAAAGCCCTTGTACATGGAAACGTTCCATTGTAAAAAATGCCTTAGTATCATCAGTCATATAACTTTGGTCATGATAATTAAAACTACACTCCCTTTCAGCTGGAAGCAGTGGCACACACCTATAATCCCAGTGGCTTGGGAGGCTGAGACAGGAGGATCTCGAGTTCAAAGCCAGCCTCAGCAAAGGCGAGGTACTAAGCAACTCAATGAGACCCCATCTCTAAATAAAATACAAAATAAGGCTGGGGTTGTGGCTCAGTGGTTGAGTGTCCCTGAGTTCAATCCCTAGTACCAAACAAAACAAAATTACATTTACTTTAATACTTTTTACCTCTTAGACTATGCACGATATCCAGAATATGAACAAAAGTAAAAGTCATCATGGGGCCAGAAAAATAAACAGCAATAATGAAATAATGAACATAATAAGATATTTAAGAGAATGATAATCAGAAAATAATCAGCCTCCTCTATCTTCAAAGGACTAAGGAAATTGAATAGAATGTAGAGATTTCACTAGGACATGAGAAACTGTCACGTTGGTTAAAACCTATTTTACTACATCAATCCTTTGGAGATTCTGATTTTGATATCTAAGAGAAATGAACTGAAATCTGAATTTTCCTTGCAGCCATCTATTTGTTTGGATTTTGGGGGGCTGGAACATATAATTGCCTAATCTTCTTTCTTAGTTGAGCTTATGTTCTATCCCCAAAAACTTCCTTCAAAGTGCAGTTCTATTGACAAACATGACCCAGACTAATTCACTTGGTTCTAGTGACCTCAGTTATATCTCCATTCACTTGTCACAAGTATTTCTAAATGTACGGTCAATTATGAGATTGTGTGTCTTTTTTAGTCACATTTTATTTGATTGTAATGATATTTGTCCTTTTTTGGAGAGTATGAAATATAGCTTGTGTTTTCACAGGTGTGATGCATAAAGTGATAATAAATACATGTTATTGTCATATTCTATCCTTTTTAGAAGAGGGAGCTATAAAGAGACCTACTCCCCTAATCTTATTTAATTTTTGAAAAATTATTAATATGAGCAAACATATGCTTCTCTAGACCTCTAAGAGGCTCTTTCTAGCTTATTCGACACAACAGACATACTCATCAACCACTATGTGCCATACCTACACTGAGTGCTGCATTGTCCCCTATAGTAAGGACACAACATCAGAAACTGAAATAACATTTAACCTCATCTAAGAAAGCTCATTTAGATTACTGCTTTCACGGGGGACAAAAACTACAATTACCTAAGCAATTCTGAGCTAAGGACATCTCCTCAACTGATTAGAGTAAGACCAAATCATTGATTATACTTTTGATATTTGTGTCTTATTTCTTCCCAGATATATCAGGTTTATTTGAGTATCTAACCAATTTTACTGGTGTTAATTTTAAGATGAAAAACCCATGTATGTATAAGAAATAGGCAAACAAAGCTGATTTTAGGGATAAACAGAAAGTATCATGGAAGGCTATAGGAGGCCTGGTTTACCACTTGTCTCCACCCTGCAGACTTCTTAAGCCCCTTTATGTAACTTTATTAACTATAGATTCTTTGCTTTATTAGAGAAGTTTGTCACAAAATGCTGAATGTCAAATGTGTTTGGATATACTTGTGTCACTTTATTTTGTATTCTGTTTCTTAATATTTCCTTCCTGCATTCTTTGTTTTCTATTTGCCATCTGGCTGGATTTCATAGTGGAAGCATTAATATAACAAGGTAGTATGATTCTTTAAAAGGACATTTCTTGCAATACATTCCAGGCATTAAATTAAAAATTCCAGTTGTTGCAATAATGAATTTGTAGAGAACTTCCTTTGATTTTGCTTGAATTTCCTGATTATTAAGTAATCCAAAGCATTACTTTGGGATGATTAAACATCTTTGTTATATGCTGATTGAGCACTTACGTGAAAGTTCACATACTCAATAAGTGTGGGAAGAGCCAGCAGTCAACCTTGACATAAATGTTTAGAAAGTAATGGCTATCATAAACCAGCCCAAGATGGAAAGATAAAGCAAAGGATCTTGGGGATGGAACCTAGAGAAGTTTTCTTCTGGAATAAAAGTTGGCTTCATGCAGTGTTACTTTTTAACGAAAGGAAAAAAAGGAAGTTCTCTACAAATTGACTCTGGTTCAGAGGAGCTATTTGGAATATATAATTAATTGTATATAATTATATAACTAATTAGAATATGCCAGAAAGCCAACTTGGTTATTCAAATGCAAATTCATGTTTAGGCTAAATGTTAAAACATAATTTCATGTTTAGCCTAAATGTTAATATTCATCTGTAATATTGCCTTACAATTATAAATTTACTTATACTTCAAGATCATCCCCAAAATCATCACCTGGAAGGGGATATAGATTTCATTTTAAAATCTAATAATCCATTTTCTCATGCCAGTGGCTTCTGTTAATACCTATGAAGAGAATGATAGTTACAGACCCAGTCCCAGCTTTGAATTTGTCAGCCTCATTATGAATCCTCAAGTACACCAAAAACATACCAGGTGTAAAATCAAACAAATGATCCCACACCTGATCCTTTGTGTAGAGGGTATTATTATCTCACCAGTTGTCTAAGGCAGACCCAGTAGAATTCCTGACATCTTTGTCTCCCAATAGCCAGTTATTCCAGTCCTCTTCTAAGGCTGCTTCCAATCCAGCCATGTAAGTATTTTTCCTCTGTTATCATCCAAATCCAAGTGACCTGTTCTTGACCTCAACTGGAGATACGAGCATCTACTTTTGATGCCACCCACTCTCCACATGCAGCCAGGGTAGCTTTCTCAAAAATGTGTATCAAATTTGTTGATGTATTGCTTAGTGCTGCTGCAGGAACCAGGGGGATCACAGCAAATATTGCCAGACTGTCCTTGCCAACTCCTATCATGTGGCCAGGGTACACCTGGCAGAAATCCATTGAAATCAAAGGGGATTGAGGTCAGAGATTTGGAGTGGAGAGAAACTTGCTTTCCCTTTCAGTCTGATGGCTTGCACAATCAGCTGAGGAGGATTTGGAAGCTGAACAGGTGGACATAATTGCATTTGAGGACTGAGCCTTGAAAGGCCATAGTTGATGGTGGAGTGCCCAAGACCTGTCACAACCTCTCCACCCAGGAGATTCTATAAGTAGAATTCTCAGAAGTCACCTGAGATACAGACCCTAGAGCATCTGCCAGGCCCTAGGGGTGTGTTCTCCTAATTTCAGTGTAGTAGACTCCACCCAAAAAAGTTCAACACAGAGTTTGACCTCAGCCACCAGAGTTTCCCATTTAGAATTCAATATCAGCCCCAATCTGGGGATGCATCAGTCTAGTCTGTCCTAACCAAACTTCAACAGACAGTACTTACCATTCAATCCTACCTTGTGAGGCTGAGTAGTCAAGAGCTATTTAAATAAGCTTTGAATCTAGGCCACTCCAGCAGCAGTCTGTCAAGCAATACAAGAGTAAGGGTTGCATCATCTGCCCAGCATTTGCTCTCTCTAAGGATACATTTCTCTTTCTTTTCTTTCCCATTTTCTTCCTTCTTAATGAAATGTATTTTTGCCATCTTTTAAAACTAGTTAGTTTATATAATTCTTGCTTATCACACAGCCACAGCAGAGAGAAATAACAGAAAGACCTCAACATAAGACACTCCTATACACTCTTAGAATATACAGAGTTGTCAAATGTAGAGGGGCAATCACGGAGGGTATGTCTATACCCTGATATACGCAACATAATTGTCGGATCTACTAGAAAGATCCTGTGAAATCTACAGAAAAAGGGGAATTCTCAAGCTCTGACATACTACATAACTTTGAATGTTTGCTTTGATCACTAATAATCACAAAAAATTAGCAGAGTAATTATATGACAAAAACCACTGAGAAATATATTCAACAATCCACAACAACCTGATATCCTAGAACATCTTGCTAAGAGAAAGCTGGGCTTAAGAATATCCTCAAATAAAAGTGGAAGAAAATCCCAGACTATCAGATATACAAATCTCAAAATAAGAATACAAGTGATAGCAAAAAAACAATGTAGGGGCTGTGATTGTGGCTCAGTGGTAAAATGCTTGCCTAGCATGGGTGAGACCCTGGGTTTGAGCCTCAGTGCCACATAAAAATAAATGAATTAATTAAAGATATTATATCCAACTACAACTTAAAAATAAATATTAAAAAAACAAACAAATAACAATGTAATAAGACACCTCTTAAGGTCTGTAATACACCAACAGACTCCAAAAGTATCAAAGAGGATGAAATACTGGATTAAAAAATGTATTATTTAAAAATTAATGGATCTGGGGGGTGGGAGTGTGGCTCAACAGTAGAGCCCTTGCCTTGCATGTACTGGTTTCCATTCTCAATGAATGAATAAAATAAAGGCCCATCAACATCTAATATATTTTTTTAAAAAAATTAATGAATTCTAAGATGATGCAAAAAAATTGAATGAATTAAGGACATCAGTACAGGAGGATATAAAAAATTCAATGACGAGATAGAGATATTGAAAAAGAACTAAAGAAATCTTGGATATGACAGACAAAATTAATCAAATAAAAAACTGAACTGAATGTGTTTCTAATATATTAGATTAAGTAGAAGACAGAATTTCACAGCTTGAAGATCATGTGGACATCACACAGTATTTAAAAATAATAAGAACATTCAGACAGTATTTAAAAATAATAAGAAACTACAATCATAATTTACAAGAACTCTGAAACAATATTAAGAGATCAAACTTAATGCTCAGACATTATAGAAGGATCAGAGATACAAGATCATGACAGTGATATAACAGCAGAAAAATGCCTGAAGCCTTGGGAATGAGATGAACCTCCTGATGCCAGAAGCATTTAGAACCTCAAATATACCAGACCAGAAAAGAACTTCTTCTTCTTCACCCTATTATAATTACAATGTCAAAATTTTAGTTCAAAGAAAGGATTTTAATAGCTACTAGAATTTCAAAAGCCAACTCACATTTACAGAAAAACCAACAGTCAATTTCTTAACAGAAACCCTAATGTCCAGGAGGACTTGGAATAATGTATTTCAAATTCTGAAAGAAAATAACAGCCAACCAAGATCACTGTCTCCAATAAACCACCAGAATGGTAGTATCAGAAATGAAGAAGAAATAAACACCTACTAAAATGAGCATAAATGAAAAAAAAATCATTACTACTATGGGTGCATTGTAGAAGATACTTAGAAGAATTCTACATATAGAAGATTAAAAACAACTGAGAGATCTTGGATAAGAATAAATTACATTAGAAGTGTGGATGAACATGTAACAATTAGGATAGAAGCAAACATTAAATGTAAATCAAAATGACAAGAAATAACACATTCCTCCTATAATAACACTGAATATAAATGGTCTCATTTCTACAAATCATAGACATAGATTGTGAGACTGAACTAAAAAAACAAGTCCCAATTACTGTTGCCTGCAAGAAACACATTTAAGGTCAAGGATATTCACAGGCTAAAAGAAAAAGAATGAAAAATGACATTTCATGTAAATGACATCTGAAAGCAAGAAGGAATATCTATTCATATCCAACAGTGCACATTTCAAGCAAAAAATAGTTAGAGGAGAAAAAGAAGGTCACCACATACTCGTAAAGTAAAAAAATCATGCCATGGTCCTGGGCTTCTCAGAGAGATGAGAGGGTATCAGTGCCCTGCGGGACCTGGAAACCACCATTGAAGCCACCATGCTGGCCTGCCCAAGATGTGCACACCTAATAACATAAAACACTATGCAACATAAAGGTTCATATAGGCCCCAGTATAATAATACCAGATGATTCCAATGTATCTCTCTCACTAATAGATAGGTCTTCCAGACACAAAGTTAACAAAGATACTACAGAATTGTATCATAGTGTAAACCAAATGGATTTAAAAGATATTACAGAATATTTCATCTAACAACTGCTGAATACACTTTCTTTTCAGTTTTCAACAAAATAGATCATATTTTAGGCAGTAAAGCAAGTGTTAGTAGATATGAAAATATTGAAATATTTCCATGTATCCTATTCTAATGATAATGGAATGACATTAAAAATTAACAGCAAGTAGAAAACCACAGAAACTATACAAAGACATGGAGATTGAACAATACACAGTTTAATGATGATTTGATCAACAAAGGATTCTGAGAAGAAACAAAAATATTCTGACTCAAACAAGAATAGAAATATAACATACTGGGGGCCAAAGAAGCCGCTGCAGCAGCCTCCAGGAGACATTGACATCTGGTGTCCCTGGAGGCCGGGGGATCCTCCAGCTGTGGCATCCAGGGCCTTGTGGCTGCCAGGTGTTCCAGTGCTCACCCCCTCTCCTCAGATGTGCTGTGTTCACCATGGAAGGGCATCGCTGTCACAGGGTCTCCAGGTGCCATGGTCCTGGGCTCTCCAGAGAGATGAGAGGTAGCAGTGCCCTGCAGCACCTGGCAACCAATGCTGAAGTCACCGTGCCAGCCAACTTGAGGCGACCATCCTCCGCTCAAGATGTGCACAATGTTGGGCTGACACTGCTGGTGTACTTGGCCACAATGGTGATAGTCCTTACCATATCAAGGCCATATATGACAAAAACAATGTCAACACTGCACTGAATAGGAAAAACCTGAAAAGATTTCTTCTAAAATCAGGAACAAGACAAGGATGTCTACTCCTATTCAATATTGTTCATGAAACTTTAGCCCCAGCAATTAGGCAAGAAAGGGAAATAAAAGTGGTTCAGATAGAAAGGAAGAAAGTCAAATTACCCCTGTCTGCAATGATATTATCCTAAACTTAGAAGATCTGAAAAGCTCCACCAGGAAACTTCTAAAGCTGATAAACAAACTCAGAAAATTAACAGGATACAAAATCAACATATAGAAATCAATCACTTTTCTATTCAGTAGTGATGGATCTGCTGAAAAATAAATCAGGAAAAATTTTTCATTAATGATAGCTTCCAAGAACATAAAATAGTTAGCAACAAATTTAACCAAAAAAGGTTAAAAACTTCTATAAGCAAAATTTACAAAAAAAAAAAAAAAGAAAAAAAAAACCAGCTGAAGAAGACACCAAAAGATAGAAAGACCTCCCATGTTCATGGTTAGGGAGATTTAATATTGTTAAAATGGCCATATTACCAAAATCAATCTGCAGATCCAATGCAAGTGCAATAGAAATACCAATGATATTCTTTTCAAAACCAGAAAAAATCCTTATATTTATCCAGAAGAACAAAAGACCTGGATAGTCATAGAAAATCTGAGCAAAAAGATTAAAGCTGGAGGTATCACAATGCCTGACTTTAAATATACTACATAGTCATAGTAATCACTTTGGTACTGGCATAGAGACACACAGACCAATGGAACAGAATAGAAGACACAGAAACAAACCCACACAGCTACAGAAATCTGGTTGACAAATGTGCCAAAAAGTTAAATTGGAGACAAGACAGCCTCCTTAACAAGTGATGCTGGGAAAACTGGATATTCATAAGATTGAAAATACATACCTATCTCTCTCTCTCTGTACAAAAGTCAACTCAATAGGACCAAAGACCTAGGAATAAGACCAGAAACTGCAACTGACAGAAGAGTAAAAAGGAAAAGCTACAACATACAAGTATAGGCAATGATTCCCTTAACAGGATTTCTACAACTCAGTGAATAAGAACAATAATTTAGATGGCATCAAACTAAAACATCAAAGGAGACAGCAAAGGAGACAATTCATTGCACAAGGACAGAATCTACAGAAAGGGAGAAAATCTTTGCCAGTTATTCTTCTGGCAAAAGATTAATATCTCTAATATACAAAGAACTAAAAAAACTTAATATCAAAACACCCATTTTAATAAGTGGGCAAAAAAAAGATAAACGGACATTTCTCAAAAAAGTAAAAAATTGTCAAAAATTATATTTAAAAATGTGTTTGTGTATTTATTAAAAATTAAAAATATATATTTATAAAACACATTTTAAAAATATAGTTGCCTTGAGACAACTATAGTCATCGGGGAAATGGAAATTAAAACTACACTGAGATTTCACTCCATTTGGAAAGACAGCCATCAAAAATAAAAATAACAATAAATGCTAGCAGAATGGGGGGGAGGAAAGAACTCTCATACACAGTTTGTAGGAATGTAAATTAGTATAGCCACTATGGGAATCACTATGGAGATTCCCCCCAAGATTAGGAAGGGAATCATCATATCATCCAGCTATACCATTTACTCCTCAGTATTTATCCAAAAGAATTAAGGTCAGCATATTATAGTGATCCAGGCCTGTTCATGTTTGTAGCAGCATTACTCACTATTGTGAACTGTGAATTACTGTATGAATTACCAAGTTAGGAACCAGCCTAGGTATCAGTCAGTAGATGAATAGATAAAAAAATGTGATATATAGACATAATGAAGTTTTATTCAGCCATAAAGAATTAAAAAATTATGTCATTTGCAGGAAAATGGATGAAATGGGAGAGCATTGTGTTGGACAAAAGAAAGTAGACTCAGAAAGTCAAGAATCATGTTTTCTCTCAAATGTGGAATAGAAGGGAGAACAATAAGAAGAAGGAAATGAGCTGAGGAGAAGGAAGGAGGGAAAGGGGGTACTGAGGATTTAAATTTATGAAATTATAATGTGCATATACAAACATACCACAATGAAACCACTATTCTGTGTAATTTTTATGTACTAATAAATAAAATCAACACTTAACAAATTGGCAGTCATCTAATGCAAAATAAAGGAAAACTCCTAGACACACAGGATCCTGGACATACCTGTATAGTTGCTTTCTATAATCTTGAAACAATCACGTCAAAGCCTGTTGCTGGCATTCGTCTGCCTGTGTGTAGGGCATGATGTGAGATCTTGGAGATCCCCAAAATGATGTTAGTGCTCTTTTTCGGTGGAGACTTGAGTTTCAGCTTTGAAGATTCAGTGAGCTGCTGGATGGCAACTTTAGTGATCTGATTGATGCTGTTCAACTCCAGCAGGTCTGTATCTGAAGAAGAGAACATCTTGCTGACAGGCACACCATGACACAAGATGGCCTCAATGGAGTGTCCTTCTTGATGACCTTCACTTGATGGACATCTTCAGCAGAGACTCAGAGCTCAGCTGGGACAGCCTCCCCATATTACAGTGAGGCTTGGTTTTCATGGCAGTGACATTAGTGACCACAGTCCCACATGGAATCACAGTTTGGTCCTTTTCTATCTTGGTAGCAGCAACAGGGGGAGGGGTTTGACAGGATTTGAAGTCACTGGGTTCTATGTAAGGAAACTCTTCAGCGACTGATCCCAGCCCCAAGCTGATGAGGGTGGGCCAGTGAAAAGTTCTGCAGCCTGGAAAACTGCTTCTTGAATAGGTCCAGAGAGACAGTGGTCATGGCCAGCAGACCTCTGAGGACCACCAGTCCTCTGCAATCCTCCCTGTACTTGGTGTTCAGCTCAAAAGTAAACTCTTCCTTCCAAATGAGGTGAATAGTGTTCTTGGCTAGGGTGCTGGTGAATCTCTGGACAGGATCATTTAGCTGGGCAATGCACATAGGGTTAATAGTACCTGAAGCACCAAGATCATTTTGCAGTGAGGCCCTGATATTCTTCACTGCTGCATTCTGGCTGGGCACAAAATCACGAGCCACTCAAGTAGGAACAAACTTTATTTCCAAAACTCCCGCGAATGCCAGGCACTCGGCCTTCCCCCAGGACACACTACACCAACAGGAAATCCCTCCTCTGGAATTCCCTCCTACCACACTTCCCCAACCAATGGGAACTGTCCGGGAGTCCTGCAAGAGCTCCAAAGTAGCAGGCCTAGGCAGACAGCAGGGGTCTAAACTCCAATTGAATGCAAATCTTAACATCATCATCATCATCTCAATGGCTTGCTGGGGTCACCTTTCAACCAAAAATGCCATGCGTCATTCCTACTTGGCTATGGCTCTCTCAGCACTTCACCTGTGGTTTTAGTTCATGAGTCCTTGGAGGTTTAGGAGGACAGGATTCCTGAATAGTACATGAAATGTGCTGTGGATTCTGAGCCTCTTTAACATCTATAGGCGTGGTGCTCAGAACCATTGATAGAGAGGCAGAACTCACCAGGTTCTTCAAAATATCCTTGAGGGTTTCAAGTATTGCATTTGTCTCACCCACCTGGCCCTCCCTTAGTGCTCTAGGCTGGATCTGGATGGTCACTTCCGGTACATGGATGCAGGACCACGTAATCTGATGTCTTCTCTCTTTTCTTTCACGCATAGCTCCAGGAAGAGCTGCGTGTCACACATCTGATGTCTGAGCCCCCTGCTGAGGATGCTGCTCTGACCAGGAACTGATGGTTCTTGCCTACCATGTGACAGGTCACCACCTTCTCCTGGGCTGACTGGACCATGCTGGAGACTTCTCCAACTACCAGTGCCTGGAGTTGTGGCCACTGATCCTGCTGAAAGGAGAGCTGCAGGGGGTCCCTTCTCCTTTTGACCTCATGTTTCAGGGTGACCATCCAGGCTGCCTGCCACTTTTTTCTTCAGCTGTTCAGAGTCAGGATCTAAGAAAGCAGCACATCTGACTCCAGGCACTGCTCCTCTTTGGGCTCTGCCCACTGTTGTCGCAGCAGGTCACCCCCTGGCCAGCACCCACTGTATCAGGTAGAGGCCCCCCATGACCAGGGCCAAAATGAAGAATAATATCTACATGAACCACTGGATCTCACCAATCCAACAGCCTAGCAGGGCCATGATGTTGGCTCATACCCTGCCTGCCTTGCCCTAACTTTCTGGAGTAGTCCCTGTGCCAGGACTCATACCTGGCCAGCAGCAAACTTAGGACATCTTCTGGTGGCCAGCCAGTGGCTGAAGAGGGCACAATGGCCCCAAACTTGGAGAGGGGCAGAGCCCTGAGGCCCAGTGAGGGGAGCAGGGAGGGAATACACTGCTGGAGCCAGGAGGCCATGGTAGGGAATGGTCAGTACGCCTGACTAGTGCATCTCTCTTCATCCTTTTATAAATTGAACTTTCTATCATTCTTATGAATAATTCATGAGTGAGATTTCATGAAAGCACCATCAAACAACAACATTCTTTATGGAACTACAAAAAAAATCTGCAAAGAACAAAAGACCCTGAATAGCAAAAACAATCCTGAGCAAACAGCATTGCTGCAGACTTCACAATACTCAACTTAAAAATATCCCTCAGAGCCATAGTAACAAAAACACCATGGTCCTAGCATAAAAGCAGACATGTAAACAAATAGATGGAATAGGTGGCACAGAAACCAACCCACACAGCCCAGCCATCTGATTCTTAACAAAGGTAATAAAAGCAAGTGCTGGAGAAAAGACAGTCCTTTTAACAAACAATGCTGGGAAAACTAAACATCCACCTGTAGAAGACTGCAACTAGATCCCTATTTCTCACCTATGTCAACTCAAAATGAATCAAAAACCTTAACAAAATACCTGAAACTTTCAAACGACTAGAAGAAAACACAGGGAAACACTCCAAGACATTGGAACAGGCAATGACATCCTGAATAGAATTCTCATCTTCTCTCAGGAAATAATAGCAAGAATCAACAAATGAGACTGCATCAGTTTAAAGAGCTTCTGCACAGCCCAGGAAGCAATTTCCACAGACAGAATATAGAAAGGGGAAAAATCTTTGTCAGCCACTCTTGAACAGAGAATGAGTACCCCAAATATATACATATAAAACTCAAGAAACTTTACAGAAAAATCACACAACCAATCAATAAATGGGCAAATAAACTTAACAGAAACGTCTCAAAAGAAGCACAAATGAACAATAATTGTACAAAAAAAAGTTCAACATATTTATCCATCAGGGAAATGCAAATCACAACTACACCAAGATTCCATCTCACCCAGTCAGAATAGCAATCATCATTATCCAAAGTACATGTATGAAGACACGAATTGGTGTGAATATACTATGTATTCAACTAGAGATATGAAAAATTGTGTTCTATATGTGTACTAAGAATTGTAATGCATTCCACTGTCACTTATTTTAAAAAAAAACAGCAAAAAAGAATAGCAATCATCAAGAAAACAACAACAACAAAAATGATTACTGGTGAGGATATGAGGGAAGTGGAACACCTACACACTGTTGGTGAGAATATAAATTAGTACAGCCATATGGAAATCAGGAAAGAGGTTCCTTAGGATACTAAATATAATACTACTCATGATCCAGCTATATAATTCCTTGAAAGAATTAAAATCAGCTGTTTTTAAGTCCTTTGGATATAGACCAAGGAGAGGGATATCTGGGTCAAAAGGTGGTTCCATTCCCAGTTTTCCAAGGAATCTCCATACTGCTTTCCATATTGGCTGTACCAATTTGCATTCCCACCAGCAAAGTTTATAGCAGCACAATTCACAATAACTAAAATTTGGAACCAACCTAGAGGCCCCTCAATAAATGAATGGATTAAAAATGTGGCATATATACACATTGGAATATTACTCAGCAATAAAAGAGAATAAAATCATGGAAATTGCTGGTTAATGGATGGTGTTGGAGAAAATAATGCTAAGTGAAGTTAGCCAATACCCAAAACACAAATGGCGAATGTTTTCTCTGATATAAGGAGGCTCTCCCACAGTGGGGTAGGGAGGAGGAGCATGGGAGGAATTGAAAACTCTAGATAGGGCAGAGGGGTAGGAGGGGAAGGGAGGGGGCAGGGGGTTAGCAATGATGGAGGAATGTGATAGACATCATTATCCAAAGTACATGCATGAAGACATGAACTGGTGTGAACATACTTTATATACAAACGGAGATGCAAAATTGTGCTCTATATGTGTAATAAGAAATGTAATGCATTCCACTGTCATGTATTTAAAAAATAAAATCAATTAAATATTTTTTTTAAAAAGAATTAAAGTAAGCATACTATCTCATAGTTTATTGTTTCCTATGAATTGCATCACAATGCAAAATAGATAAGTTATGGAATCAGACCAGATATATCCATCTACGGATGAATGGATAAAGAAAATCACACACACACACACACACACACACACAGAGTGGAGTATTATACAGCCATAAAGAACAATAAAATCATGTCATTTATAGAAAAATAAATGGAATGGAGATCATAACATTAAGCAAAATAAGCCATTCATAGAAAAACAAGTATACAATTTTTCTCATGTGAAATCTAGGGGTGAAAAAAGGCATGAAAGTACCAGGGAGACTTATTAGAGAAAAGAAAGGAGAATGGTGAGGTAGAGGGTCATGGGCATGGATATCCAATTGACAGAATTCAAAGTGCAGTCCCAATTCTCACACTTTGAGAGCCCCCTGATGAATTCTATATTCTGGTGTTGCATCAAGACTACAAAGCTTTTAGCGCATTAGCACATTGATGGATCTCCTAAGAATACTGGTGCCTTAGGGTGTTAGTCAATTTTCCATAACTATAATAAATACCTGACATAATCAACTAATAAAGAGAAAAGGTGTATTCTATCTTACAGTTTTGAAGTCCATGATTGATCAGACCTATTTTTAGCCTTCTGGTGGTGGGCAACTTATAGTGGAAGGTGGGCATAGCCAAGCAAAACTACTAGTCTCAAAGCCAGGAAGAAAAAGAGAGAGAGGCAGAGAATGGTGTCTTAAAATCCCCTCTAAGAGGACATCCCTAATAACCTAAAAATTTCACCTAGACCCCATTCCCTTCAGGTTATGTGAGCTCCAAAGAGCACTACCCTGGGAACTTCATGGACTTTTGTAGGACATTCCAGATCCAAACTCTAATATATCCAAATTATAATTATACTTCCACAGTGTACAATTATAGCACATTACTTTGAGATAATGCTGTTGCTGTGTTTACAAAAACCCTCTGCTTAGTAATGTTTGGGAGCCTGAAAAGATGTAAAATAAATAGATTTATTCTGGATATGTGAACTTTGCTCCAAACTAGTTTGCTTGTTTGTTTTTGGACTCTTTTATGCTGTCCCTTTCCCATGTAAGCTTCTGTTCCTATAACTTTACCTGGCAACATCTACTCTAATATTTAATGAGCACTTCCATTTGTTTTTATCAGAATCATGTGAGTATTGTAGAAAAAAATCTGCCATTAAAAATTCAGGGAAAGGACGTCTTTTAAAAGTATTTCAAGAATTAAAATTATTGTAGTCTCCATCTTTTTTCCTCATTAGGTATGGTACATAAATATTACACAGTGGTTGCTTAAATCAATTTTACACTACATGCAGAAATTCACATTTCTGCACTCACAGGTCAGTCAATAATCTGAAATGTCAAACATTTCTCTTTTCTGAATCATGCAGCTTTGTGTGGATGTATAAAATACCTGAGAAAAACTCAGAGGAAGAAATAATTTGGCTAATGATTTCAGAGATTTTCATCCATAGTCACAGGGCTCCATTGTTTCTGGGCCTCTAGTGAGCCAGAAGGTATGGCAGAATAAAGCTCCTCATCTCATAGCCAGGAAATGGGGGTAGGGGGAGAATCAGGGACAAAATAATATTTCAAAGGCACACCCCCAGTGACCCATCTCCAAAGGGGCCCAACCTCCTAAAGTCTCTACCACCTTCCAAATAGTGCCACCAACTAGGACCAAGTATCCAACACATAAGTCTTTGGGGGACATTCCAGATGCAAACTACAACATTTTCCTAAAAGGAAATGCTAAAAGTAAGAGGTAGCTCTCACTTGAGTTCTTTAAAATTGCATGCCAAGTTCACATCTTAAAATCTGGCCTGATTAGGCAACTGCATGTCCTCAGGTTCCAAAGTGAATCCTACACTTTGTAAAATATCAAGCAATGCATCAAAATTAAGTTGGCATAATTGTACAAATAGGTTTAAAATATTTAACTCTGGGTACTTTTACTTCTGACTATACTTAGATTTTTTAAGTTAATTGTCATCAGGTGTAGTGCCACTCATGTTTAATCCCAGTAGATTGGGAGGCTGAGACAGGAGAATTGCAAGTTCAAAGCCAGCCTCAGCAATTTAGTGAGGTCTAAAGCAACTTAACTAGAACCTGTCTCAAAATTAAAAAACAAAACAAATATAAATAAATAAATGTAAGGGGCTTGGGATGTGGGTCAGTGGTTAAGCTCCCCTGGGGTTCAATTTTTGGTGCCCAAAACAAAGTTATTTGTTAATGGGTACCAAAATAGATAAAGTAATAAGTTTTAGTACTTTACAGCACAGTGAAGAGACTATAGTTCAAAATAGTTTATCATATTTTTTATAAAATAGACCAGACCCCCACACTCTGGGGAGACCTTACACACCAGTAAGTAGAGGCTGTGCTCTCTCTTTGATCAACCCTCACATCCAGAAACTGCTAGAGATGCTAATTACGAGAAGAGTAGAATCAAAAATGTGAAAGGAAAATGCTTACAATGGGTCCTCTTTCAAATCAATGACCCCAAACATGGATTCTCTGGGAAAAATGTTAAAGTCACCGAGGGGCAAGAGAAACACCACTGCACAACCCTTCTGGAACACAAAAAGGAAACTAGAGCATCTTCCTATTTCTTTCAGCATTTCTCTTACCACAAGGCCTTGGGGGACCTTCAGAGCACAAATGCAGTCAGTTGTTCTGGGGCCTGCCCTCTCTGCACAGTGAGTCCCTGGTGGCTACTGCTTGGATCTCTATGAGGTCTTCCTCTGCACAATGTAAAGCTGTCACATTTAACAGTCTCTGGTTCTTTCCCAGTTCAATCCCAGGCTCAAAATTCTCCACAACTTTCTAAGGACCAGATCTTGCCCAACTATGTCGCCCAATCCTAATTTTTAACACAAACACTGCCCCCATCTGTGGCTCAGGTCCAGAACCACACAGACCTCACATCCTCTTTCCCAAACCTACCACCTTTTTCTCCACCCTAGAAGAGGACCCACAGAAAAATTTGCCCTATATCCCAGGAGGAGGTATGGCCTCTCATCTCAGCTAAAAATCAGCATGTGGAACCCCTTACAGAAGCAACAGAAACACAGGAAGGTTTTACCCTCTTTGCTCCAAAAAGCTCAGGAAGCCAATAACCAATCCACTCTAACCATCACCAGGGCAGTCACCCCTCTCTGAGCCTCAAGTCAGCCTCCATCCTTCCTGGGGATTCTAACAGCACCAAGCTCCAGGAGCAACCAGAGCAACACAGTCTAGGGAGGTTCATTACGGATGAAGAGCAGTCTGGCCCTCCCTGCAAATTTCATGCATCCCAGGTCTTGACAGAGCTCAGGGAAAATTCTCAAGGAAGTGTTGTGGGTGCCAGGCAAAAGATAAGCATGGCCCCTTCCTGGCCACCCAGTCCTCTGAACTTGCTTGTGAAAGTAGCAAAGCTGCGCAGAAAGTGAGGTCCTGCTGCTCTAGGGACCAGAGCAAGACCTAGAGAGCGATGTGGAAGATCTACCCTGGAATTCAAGAAGCACCTCAGTAAAGGCTCTGGGAATGAAAAGGAGGATTCAGGAAGTGACTTGAAGAGGACATGGAAGTGTGACTCAGAAAGTGACATATCTATAGGCTCAACCAAGAAACTACTGAAAAAAAATCCTGCAAGACCATCTAAGCATAAAGTTGGTTGAGATTAATAAGGGCATAATATCCACTTATGTATGAGCATCCTGGCTTACTGTCAACTATGCTTTTCCAAAGTCTAACACCCACAAAAACAAACAAACAACCCCTCTATCCCAGCAGCAATCTAGCATTCTCCAAGGATCAGCAATCTCCAGTGAACACCTCCCAGAATCTTTCCTTCCTTAGTCTGGGAACTCACCTGATGCTAGAAACAAATATTATAAGGTCTCAAGTGAGACCCAGGTTGAGTCCACACCTCCAGGTCCTTGATCCCATGAATCACAACTCTGATAAGAGACCACCCTTGCCCCTTCCACAGTTGAACTTTCCCTTAGTCTCTTGTGACTCCAGGGTCAACTCCATTGCGAAGGTTTCCAGTTTCCCAGAAAGAGTTCCTTGGAAAGGTCTAGGAGAAAAGGTGATTAAAAAAATGTCAGTTCCCTCCCTGCAGAGTTTCCTCCCTGATCCCTCACCTGCAGATATGCAGAAGGCCTGGAAAGGAACCCCACTGGGTGGCAGCTATGAGCCCTCTGTGGTCCCTCCAACTACACTGGAGGACCGCCTGCTTTCTCAGTTTTACACTTATAGTCTTTTGGGAAGAACCCAGAATGGGAGGATTATCATGGGAATTGCAAGAGGCAGCCTCAAGTCCAGCCCAAGCTTGGCAAAGGCCAGGTATGAGTCAAGGGAAGAGAGTGGAGGTGTGGCCTCAGGAGACCCCTGCTCTAGTATGGCAATGCTGGAAATCAAAGTATACTCCCAGTCTTCAAGATATGAAGAGACCAGGAAGACAGGTGAAGGAAGAACCTCCTAAAGGGAAAGTAACAGTCCCTTCCCTCCTTGCCAGAGAAACGTCAGATCCTCCAGAAAGCTCTGAGGCTGAATTTTGTCCAAATTGGAGAGTCTTTATTAGCCAGGTGGTGATTGCCCCTCAGCAAGACACTGTTCAGGGTACAATAGCCACCTCTGTGTACAGAAGCTTTTTAAGGATGAAAAACACTTACATCCTGTGCAGGGGGCTGCAGCAGTGCACAGCAAGCTCAGTATCCTGTGGATACTTAAAGATGTTCTTGGGTTGATCTTAAGTATCTCTTGCTCTGTGACAAGGATAGATTTGCAGTTTGCTTGATGTGGTGCTGGTAAATTGCTCAGCTCTGTCTGGGCTTTTTAAAAAAATCAGTTTAATAATAGTAAGCAAACTACTGACATAATTGATAATAAAATTTTGGAAACTGGAAAAAAAAAAGAACAAAGCAAGCATGCCCACTCTTACCATTTGTAGTTAATATCTTAATAAAAGTAAGCAATTAGGCAAGATAAAGAAATAAAAAACATCAAAATTGAAAAGGAAGAAGTAAAATTATCTCTTTTTGCCGATGATATCTTAGATATAAAAAATACTAAATATTTTAAAAATTGGAATTAATGAAAACAATTAGTGAAGTTGCAGGATAAAAAAAATTAACACACAAAAAGTCTGTTTCTAAGGAAACTGTGTTAGTCAACTCATAAGGAGGCAAGATTTATTTTGGCTCACAGTTACAGAGATTTCAGTCTGTAGTTGCTTGGCTCAGTTGCTTTGGGCCTACAGTGAGAAAGCAAATCATGGTGGAAGCACATGATTGAGGAGGCTTGTTCGCCTAATGGAAGGTGCGAAGCAAAGAGAGAGAAGATGGAGTCCCACAGCTCCCTCAAAGTGCCCCCAGTGACCTAGTTTACTTTCAAAAAGCCATACCTCCTGAAGTTTCCACTGCCCCCCAATAGTGCCACAGGCTGGGGATCAAGCCTTCAACACATTGGCCGTTGGGGGACATTCAAGATCCAACCTATCACATTCCACCCCTAGCACTCAAAAACTCATGTGTTAGAAGCCTGGTTCTCAGCCTATGGTATTACTGACTGGGAAGGTAGGGCTTAGTGGAAGAAAGTTGAGTTACTGGGGGTATATTTTAGAAAGGGGTATTGGGACTCTGGCCCCCTCTTTTCTTCCTCTTTGCTAACTAGCTACCATGAGGCAAAGTGGCTTCCTCTGCCCCATCATCCTGCAGGATATATTTTGCTGTCACAGATCCAAAGCAACAGGGTCCAGTGACCAGAGACTGAAACCTGTGAAATTATGAGCAAAAATAAACCTTTCCTCCTTATAAATTGATTATCACAGGTATATTAACACAGTAACAGAAAACTGACAAAGAAATTAAGAAAGCACTCTCATTTACAGCAGCATCAAAAAGAATAAAATACTGAGGACGAACTTAACTAAGGCGGTTAAAACAACAACAACAACAACCTTGGATTATATAGAAAACTCCAAAACACAGATAAAAGAAATAAGACAGAAATACATGTCATGTTCATGGATGATATAACAATACTGTTAAAATGGCAATATAATCCAAAGTCATATACAAAATTAATCCATTCTTTACCAAAATCCTCATGGCATTTTTTATTGAAATAGAAAACAACCTTAAATTTCATATAGAACAATAGAGAATCCTGAATAGCCAAAGCAATCTTGAGAAAGAAGAAGGGAGCAGAAAGAATCATATGTCTTTTTTTCAAAATATATTATAAAGCTATAGAAATTGAAAAAGAATGGTATTGAAGATAGGAATATTGACCTAATAAATATTTATTTATTTAAACAGAATAAGACTGGAAATAAATTCACAAATATGCAGGCAACAGATGTTTCACAGGAGTGCCCAGAATATACAACAGAGAAAGGATGGTCCCTTCAACAAATGGTGTTGGGAAAACATCATGTTCACAAGTTAAAGAACATAATTGGACTCTGTTGGGAAATAAGGATCTCAAAATACTTTATTCCCATGTTTACTGTACGTTATTTACAATAGCCAAAATTAAATGGAATATTATCAATCTTTAAAAAGGTAATCCTGTGATATGCAGGAACAGATGAACCAGGGGAACCATATACTAAGTGACGTAAGCCATTTGCAGAAGGACAGATATTGCATGATTCCACTTAGACTGGATATCTAAAACAGTCAAACTCATGGAAGCAGAGAAAAGAATGGTAGTTACTAGGACCTGAGAGCAAATAAAAATGGAGAGTTACCATGTAACTCATTTAAAATTTCAATTACTAAAGATAAATAAGTTCCAGAGATCTGCTTTACAACATTCAACCTAATTAATATGTTATTGCCCACTTACAATTTGTTAAGAAAGCCTACTTATGTTCAGTGTTCTCATCACCACAAAAAGTGGATTAAAAGCTGCTATATGATTATACTTCATGATTTTGTAACATGCATCCATTTCAAACACGCATCAAATTATATCAAACATAAACAAAATTGTGTATTATTTGTTCCTTTAGAAAAAACATATTTAAAACTGAATCAATGAAACAAATTGCATCTATCTTTTCTATTAAGCACACATTAGGACTTTCTTACCATGATGAGTATCTCTGGTTTGTGTTTCTTGGACAAATCAATGATATCCACTCCATTATAACAGAGATTTTCAAAACACCTATGGAAGCTTTTATGTGGCAACACCATGTATTTACATGTATTTTTCCATGTCCATCTCTCCAAAGCTGATGTTAGAAAG
Organism: Urocitellus parryii; assembly: GCF_045843805.1. NCBI lineage: Eukaryota > Metazoa > Chordata > Mammalia > Rodentia > Sciuridae > Urocitellus > Urocitellus parryii. The sequence continues at coordinate 1,841,458 of NW_027551776.1, forward strand.
AAAAAAAATTATATAAATAATATTGTTTAATTATTTTCTGATTATCTGTCCCAAATATTAATGATTTACACATACAATGATAACTGTCTTCAAATTTGCTTTGCATATTATGTTGTCATATTAATTCCAAATGAAGTTTTAAGATGCAGATTTATCATTGTTTTCATTATAGAGAGACTCAATCCCCTTATTACCATTTCTAGTCATATGAGTATTGTTATTATTTTTAGATGAGAATATTGTATCATTATTTCCATGGTGATCTGTATAATAGCTTATCCAAGTATAATTTCTTATCCTAAAGGAAAGGGGAACAATAAAACTCCATGTCCCTAAATGCCCCCTTTCTGTTCCCAAAAATCTCGCCAAATTAAGGGAACACTGAGAATAAGCCTGGACTGGAAAGTCCTTATATGTATTATCTTAAAGGACCTGGGCTTTCTCTTACGCACAATGGAATCCAGGGCTAGTTGGTGCTATCTGTAGAAAGCTACTTTCTTACATGTACACCAGGACAGTTGCTCCTTAGGATGCTGGTCAGAGAAGCTAACTAATCAGTTAATGCTGATGATGTCATTACTTCTGCAGTCTAAGATATAAAACCCTTCTGAGTAGGGACCTGCACAGACTGAGGGCATCGTGGAAAGGATATGTGTCGACAATCCAGCTGGCCACTACTGGACAAAGTGGTGAATATAACAAAGTGGTGAACAAAGTAAGAATATAACTAATCAAGTTCAAATGAAGTTCTCTAGCTTATTGGATAGCAATATAATAATGAAACCCTGATATTGAAGAATTTAAACAATTTCACATTTTGGCAGAACATATTCCTATGTATATCCCTATAACACTATCTAGAAAATCACCAAAATATATCTGATGGGGCAAATCTAAAATGTATGTTGACTGATATTTTTAAGCTTACTGGGCGACCATATTAGCATACAGACACAAGGCAAAGTGGGTATAACAAAAGTACTTAATCACAGCGATCCTTGCAGCAGTGCTAATAGTTTAAAATCTTAAAGGATAATAAACTTAACCTCAATTTCAGGGATTTAAAAATGATAGACAAGGCACAACTGCTTGCAGCCCCTCCAGCGCTGCGACCCTCACCCCCAGTGCCTGCCACTCTCCGGGCTGGAGTTTTTTTTTTTTTTTTTTTTTTTACTGTTTTAAGAAAAAATGAACGATTTATTATATAAAATGATTGGCAGAATACAGAAAAATTATTTCTTTTACCTTTACATATTTAATACAAGTACCAAGCAAAGTATAACATTTTAAAGAACCCACTATAAACTACCAAAAGGTACTCAATTTGGGTGAAGTTTTCAAGTCACAAATACTAAAAGTAAATAAAGGTACTTCAAAATACATGAAGTATGAAACAAGTATGGAAACAGTGATCTTCAGTAATGGTTCCTTTAACCAAAATTAACCAACAAGCAAAGATGCACAAGAAAAACACTGCCATGTCAGACAGAAAAGAATAAATAAAATATATTGTTCACTGGGATTGTTGAGCTAAACTCATTTTTTTTTTAAACGTAAATAAGCATTAGGGCTCAAAAGAAGAATAAGGATATTTCAATAATATATATAATTTTTTTCTACCAATAATAGAAGGAAGGATTTGGAGGCCAATCAAGTGCTGAGATCTAAGTGACTCTCAGAATATTGTGCAACTGAAGTCTTCTACCATTACTTAAAGATAATTTCCTCATTATGAAGGAAAGAAAAACAATTATAATGAATAGGGCAAAAAAACCCTTATGATTAAATTCTTCTCTAGCATAGGAATATAATAATTTGTTTTCAAAGAATTACTTTGTATTTTAATTAATCAGGGCAGAAGTGTCACCCTAATTAATAGGCAAATGAGAGATCTCTGATAAGTCAAATATTCGTAGTCAAAAAAGAGCTGCCTACTGGAAAATTTGCACTAATATCTAAAATCTCATTTGTAAATAAACTAATCATTAAGTTTACAATTAAATTACTTTAAAATAGAGGTGACTGATGAATGTTGCACATGTCATTTGAATATATGCTGAATTTTTGTGTCAATAATCATAAGTGCTACTAATAAATATATTAATTCATGCTACAAGAGAAAGAATTGAGACACTTAATTTCACATTTCAGAATTCCTGAGTCTTATTAGAGAAAAACATGTACTAAAACAAAACAAAATAAACTTACCTATAATAGGGCAAATAACACAAATCTGGGAATTAAGTTACTATTATATTTAGAGTTCTAAAGCTGAAAACTATGAGACAGATATATGAGTACTTCCATGGAACTATAAAGATGATTTTAAAGCTTGATTTTTAAAAAAGGCTAAACAAGGCCACCTGAGTGACATCTTCAATGATGGCAAGCCCACCATTTTAAAGGAATAATATTTTTATTTCAAAGACTAATTATTATTATAAAAAGGAAAAAAGTTTATTTTAATAAAATGTTTTAGTAAGATTGCAATGGGACAGCCCTTTGATGGAAGATCTAAGGAGGGTACAGCCAATGTAATCAAACTAGAACATGAGTTCTAATTTTCAGCCACCACCCACTAAATAATTTCCCTTTTGCTTTGCATATTACACAGTGAAAATAAAAAGATTATTTTAAGAGCACTTCAGTCCCACAATGTAGGATTTAAGCTTGTGTGAAAAGGTGTAAATGACCCTATAATAATGTGATGCTTGCAAAAATACATTCAACTGAAAATTAATGTCATTGTTCTAACACAGAAAAGGGAAACAAAGTGGTCCCACTTAACACAACACAACACAACAAACAAACAAAAAAAACACTGTTTATTCCTTCTGGAAAGACTAAGCAAAGAACATCCAATAATATTACACATTTAAGACTGCATACTTTAACTCAGCTTTATAAGTAAAGAAGATGTATACTTTATAAATAAAGACACTAAGCAGAAAAAATATTTGGGTTATTTCTCTGTTCATAAGTACCCAGAAATAAAATAATTAAAAAACACTAAAGTGCAGACCTATAGGCCATTACAGGCATGATGATAAAGAGGTACAGCCAAAATTGCATCTACATTTACACTTACATATCCAGAAAATGATTCTTGCTTTTTTAAAAAACTGTGCAATTAAAAACTAGTCAGTTTTGTTTGTGCCGTAATACAAATAGAACTTGTCTCTGCCCACTAGGGAAGTGACTGTTAGACCTTGGACAGCACACTAGGCTCTTGACAATCATACATTTCTTTAGAATCATACAATATTGATTCCACCTCCAGAAAATGTTAGCCCGCGGCCTCTGAGGTGCCGGCGCCAGGCGGGGCCTTGGCAGGCGGCCCGGGAGCAGCAGCAGAGGCGGCATGGTGGTCGGGGTGGCCGAGATTACTGATCTCTCATCACCCAACTATCTGATGGCATCTTCAGTTGGACTGCTTCCTACCCAGCTTCTGAATTCTGACTTGGGTACCCCCCTGCGGACAATGGAAGATGTCATTGCAGAACAGAGTGTTAGTGGATATTTTGGTTTTTGTTTACAGATTATTATAAGTGTAGGCCTCATGTTTTATGTAGTTCACCGAGCTCAAGTGGAATTGAATTGTAGCTTGGGAAATGGAACTGAAAACCTCTCTGGTTAAAGGCAATCAACCAAATTCGAGTGGCTCTTCATTCTACAGCAACGGGCTGGAGTTTTTGACACGCCCCCCTCCCCACTTCCCGGTGCTCCGCGAGCCTTTAGTCGGACGCCTCAGATCCCCTGGCCGCGAGGGCGGGCTCACCTGTTCAGCAGCAGCAAACCGCCGGCGGCGCCCAAGGTTCCCCACGAAGCGGGACTGCTGTGCGGACGCGGGAAGCTGAGAGAAGGCAGAAGGTGCCCAGGTCTTGGGGCCACTGGGGACGGCTGGCCTCATCTGGGCACTGCTTCTGTGGGCCTTAGCTAGGCTAGAGAAAGCTTTCGACCTGCCTCCAGGAAGGAGCAGCGCACTCTGCAAAGACCCCGGCGCGGCTGTTAATTCCGTTAATTCAACGTAGAGCGGGATTTCCCGCCACCGGCCCGGCCCCGCCTCCTCGGCGCCATTCGGCCCCCATTGGCCGGCGCCGCCTGCACCTCTGGGGAACCAGCTCTTGTAGAGCTGAGCCTCGAAGCCAAGGACTGGAAGGCTGCTCCTCCCACCCGCCCTGCCCAGCAATGGACCTCATTGTTCCACACTTGACAGCTCCCTCAGGTTCAGGTAAGTAAAAGGGATTCCATCACTGTTTGTCCCTGGTCCTTTGTGTCTTCCAGTCAGACCTCACCCCTCAGGCCTGGGGCCTGGAGACACCAGCTGCCTCTGTGAACAGTGGCCTTTGTTCTTCACACTATCCCTTTCAAAGCCTCCCAGCAGGGATGGATGGCCTTCAGAGGCCAGGAGCACTGTGAAAATTCCAGTCCCAGAGCTGAGGAGGGAGCAGGAAAGGAGGGGGCAGGTGCAACTTAGACCCAGTTAAGTGACTCTGAGAAAGAGCAGATGCAAAGGCATTGAGGTAGAATCAACTTGGGGTGATCAAGGAACCTCCAGAACAGCATTAAGCTGAGGACAAGGTTAGTAGTTGTTATGGGTTTGAATATGAGGTGTCCTCCAAAAGGCCAGGTGCTGACACAGGAGGTGGATGATTAGATTTTGACAGCTGTAGCCTAATCAGTGGTCTATTGGGTGGTAACTGTAGGCACATCATGTATGGTTGGAGGAGGTAGGTCACCAGGGGTGTGCCTTGGGGGTTGTATGTTATGTTCCTGGCTCCTTGTGCTGTTTCTGTATCACCATGAGGTGAGTGGCTTTTCTCAGCCACGTGCTTCTATCAAGAACTGCCCCACCTCAGGCACAGAGCAACATTCAGCTGAACACAGACCTGAAACTAGGAGCCCAAATCAACTTTTCTTCCTCTACGTTGTTCTCATCAGGTGTTTGCGTCACAGTGACAAAAAAGCTAACTAATACAGTAGTCCAGGGGAGAGAGGTCCTGGGCCTTGGAGGCCAGTGCAAGAAATTTGCATTTGCTTCTGTTAAGATAAGAAGCCCCTAGAAGAGGTAACACTGAGAAGAGACATGGGGCTAGTCGGGGTTTGCAAGAAGCAGACTCCAAGGGGGGATTAAATATGTACTGGTTTTATTAGGGGAAGTGTTTTATTGAGATAAAATGGAACTGGGCAAGATGAGATCTAATTCCTAGTGAAGGAAAGAAATCGGGGAAAATTGGGTGGTCCCAGGTGGCTATGCAATCTGAGGAAGATTCTGCAAACCCCTGGGGCATCTTTGAGCTGTCTAGGTGATTCTGTGTTCTCCAGAAATGGGTCTGCCTTAATATCCTGCCTCTTTCAGACACAGGCTAGGGGTGGACCCTGGGACACATGGCCTCTTACAAATGCAGGGGACTTTCAGAGCCACAGCGCTCAGTCCAATGGGCACCTAGATTGCTGGTCTGTAAGATGTGTCCTCATGTTGCCCACCTGGCTGGCATCGTAGACATGCACTTGGGCTGTTTGAAGAGTATCTGGGAAGGTGAGCAAGAGGCACAATGATGACTACAGAAGATTCCAGCTCCAGAGCCCCACCCATGGTTGTATGGGCAGCCCCAGAAGGAACTCAATGGGGGACAGACAGAAGTATGTGCCTGCTAGGGAGTCAGGCTCTGCCTGGCTCCATCTCTGCCACCCAGCCTCCTGACACCCAGCAAATCCCCTGACTCCCTAAAGGAAGTCAGGCCTGTATCCTGACTTCTGGCTTTTGTGCCATTTTTATAGCTTAGACTTGATTTAGGTGTTACAATCTTACTAAGAATATGCCCCCACACTTGAAAGAACCTTTATTATTATCCTAATTTGTGAAGAACTGGTTGTTGGGTTTTTTTTCCCCTTTCCCTTCTCCCCTTTCTTCGCTTGAGGGTCAGGCTGGAGCTAGGTCATTGTTGTTAATTTTAGATCTGAAACTATATCAGACATGGGCTGATGTCCCCACACTTTCACTTCTTAAGACAGGAAGGCAGGCCCTAGCTGGGGAACTTGAGAGAGACAAGATACTCATGGCAGTGTTTCAGTGGAAATCATTAAATATACCTAGAAAGCATGAGATTCAGAGAGAATTTTTGGGTGGTTAAATAAAAATATCCCCCTGTCCCCCACCATCTGAGGGCAAGGTCTGCACCCACCATGGGTTAGAGAGTGGGAGGTAAGACCTAAATGTCTGTGTTCAAATCCCAGTTCTGCCACTTTCTAGCTCTGTGGCTTTGAGAAAGGATGTAAGTCCAGCTTCTTCACTGACTCAGTTTCCTCATCTGTGAAATGGGTGATATGATCTATTATGGCTGGTAAGGGGTTAATCAAGGTAGCCTATGTAGTTTTCACTGGAGTGCCTGAGGCAGGCATTGACTTCATATATATTAGCTGTTAGCACAGCTTGAAAAATCCAAAGTTGGAAAAGCTCCTAAATTCAACATGTTTTGGGTGCCAACACAATGCCCCAAATGGAAAATTTCACACTATAAAATTATGTTTCATGTACAAAATTATTAAATATATGATATAAAATTGCCTTAAGTCTGTATTTTTAAGGCACATATAAAAATGAAGAAATTTTGTGATTAGACTTGAGTCTCATCCCTAGGATATCTTATTATGTCTATGCAGATATTCCAAAATCTGAAAAAAAAATCCCAAATCTAAAGTGCTGCTGGTCCCACACATTTTTAATACAGGATATTGTACCTGTATTCACTCTGGATTTCCTGGCTGGTGGGGCTTAAACTTAGAACTCATCGAGGAAGGTTTTAGGGATAAAAAATAAAAATCCTACAATAAAGCAGTTATCTACTGAATAAATTTAGTCTTCATTCCTGGTAAGACTTATTAAGAAATAGCAAAAGACATTTAATGATACTTACTAATGTTGACTTAGCACTTTCTACAAGGCTGGTACTGAGCTAAATCCTTCATGTATGAAATAGCACAGAGCAGCAGGGAAAAGCAGGGGATCTGGATCAGGTCACCTGGTTCACAATTCTGGCTCTGCCCCTCAGAAGCGATATCCTGCTTCTTGCTCTTCTTTAACAATCTGGAAGTCAGAATCTCACTGCAGTGGGGTAAATTTTGTCTCCCTGCAGCATGTCAAAGTCCTGACTCTCAGTATCTCAGAAGGTGGCCTTATTTGGAAATAGGGTCACTGCAGATGTAATTAGTCAACATAAGGTCACACCGGAGTAGGGTGAGCCCTTAATCCAATCTGAAAGGTGTCCTCATAAGAAGATAGTTCAAGGGAAGAACATCATGTGACAACAGGGACAGATGTTGGAGTGATGTAGCCAGAAACTAGGGGGCATTGAGAGCCAGCAGTTGCCACCAAAAGCCATGGAGTAGCAAGGAACCATTCTACCCAGAATGCCAGAGGGACCACATCCCAATTGAGGACTTGATTCCAGTCTATGGCCTCCAGAATGTGAATGGAGCTTTCTGCTATGGGCCACTCAGTTAGAGATACTTCATGATGGTAGCCCCTTACTTCCCAGGGACCACTGAAGCAACCAGGAGTCCTGTGAGCCAGGAGATGTGGGCCTTCTTTTCTTGCTGCCCAGCCTCTCAGGGACAGTCCTTCCTGTTTCTTCTCAGGAGTGTGCCTTGTCATGGGAGTGAAGTTTTTATTTTCCTGCAGGTCATGGTTCTTCTTGGCAAGCCATTTGGAATTGCTGGACTCCAAATTCCCCATGAGAAGTTGAGCCTCTGGAAACAAAACCAGCCCTTAGAAGAGTCTAGATAGAGACTATCACTGTGGTTTAACATTGTCCATCAAACACTTTAGAATAAAAAGACCCACCTACTCCCAGCATTCATGGTCAGGAGGAAATCTAAGACCTAGGTGTATTCACCTATGTGTTGCTTCTTTTCTAATTGACTCATTTTATAAATTTATTTTTAAATATCTCAGGTAAACTCCAGGCATGCCCCCACTCCCACCTCAATTAATTAATTTTTTTCTTTATCTCAAATTCAAAACCATAAATCCTATGGGGGAGAATAAGAGGTTTGGGGCCAGACCTTGATGGGTTCTCTCCAGCCTTGTTTTCTGATCTCTGACTCATCTATTTTTCCTCATGTAAAATGGGATCATAACTGCATTTACTTCAGGGATTTTTACAACATGTAATAAGTGGTGTGTCCAGGTAATAGTATATTAGTTAGGAGCTGATCTTGCACATCAGTGTTGTTTGCTGGGGCAACACTTTCCTGGAGATTACTCCATGCTTCCTGTGAGGCCTGTTGCTGGTGCTGGTTTCAGTGGAGCACTTAGTAAATGCTAATGGGTAGCGGTCTCTTAAATACAGTGCCTGCCCAGTGCTGCCCCTTCTTCCCTTCTTGCTCACAGTTTTGAGTATTCCCCACAGAACCCCTTATTTGCTGGGTCAGTATCTTTTTTTCCCTTCAGTGGGTCTTGAGCATAGAGTCCTGGGCTGTTGGGAAATTTCCTTTGGCATCCAGCTTCAGGGAGCCAGCCCCATGCCCAACTGCTGCAGAAGAGAAGGGAATGAGTATTTCAGGGCCTGAGGGGAGCCAGGCTCTTGAGATTGCAGGGAAGGAAGTCTGAAGGTAGCTCTTCTGCTTTTTCTTGGGCAACCTCTGCCTTGGTGAACCTGCAGGCAACCCCTACCCAGTGGATTGGCCCATGCTAGCTTGTTCTCAGCTCTTCAGGTGTTCATGCTGTTAAACACCTAAACAGTCTCAGTGATGGTGTTCTGCTTCATAACCTATAGTCTTTCTCAGCCTCCATGGTGGATAGCCCTGCCACACTCACTACACTGACCTGAAGCCAGCATGTATCCCTATGGCTTCCATTGTGGGTGTAGAAACTTGTAGAAGTGCCTGTCTTTCTGATTCCCTATTTTTACCCAAGATGTGCACTTTCGGCCTTGGGGACCATGGAAGGGGGACTTTCAGTTCTGATGTTGGCATCATTAATTCCTAAGGAGGCCCCTGTATGGATGATTCTAGATTCTCAGGCTATACTTGACTAAACATGACGCTGATTTTTTTTTTAATCATCAGAAATTTATTAGTTGCTCAAAACCCTGATCTTATGTAAACTTTTCTACAAGTTCCCTGGTATATTCTTTTAAAATGACAGTAATTTTGCACCAGAGAAAGAAAAAAATACACTGAGACTCTCTTGGGGTATTAGTATTTTAAGGCTGCTATAACAAAACACCATAAACTGGATGGCATAAAGCAACAGACACAAATTTGTGTCTGAGGCTGGCTTTGAACTTGCAATTCTCCTGCCTCAGCCTCCCCAACTGCTGGGATTATAGGGATACACCACAGCACCCAGTTGGGAATGCAAATCTTTTGAGTTGTAAATGCAAAACTCCATTTGAATGATGGCACCAGTGCACCCTGAGCTGCTTTTTTCATGAGTACCATCTCTGCATTAAGGAAAGAAATACTTTTCTCAATGTCATTGAGAGTTTTTTAATATAATTGGCTACAATTTCCATGTACTACATTTACATCCTCTAGACCAATTTTGGGGATAACAGTGAAGCTAAATGATCATACCAGTGAAAAACAGATTGTCCCCACCTAAGCTTGAGACTGGGGAGGTATGCAGGTTGACTTATTTTTGATGTCCACCTTCCTTCCATCCATGGGTACCTAACAGTACATCTTTCCATCCAGCCTGCAGGAAGCCAGGGTTAGTCTCACATATACACTGTGTCCCTTTGGTTGCTGGCCATCTAATTCCAGGTCTGAAGAACCAACTAGTCCCAAACTAATCATAAGCTGTAAAATCACAATATGTTGACATTGAGACTTTGGGGTCTATCCTGACTCCCAAATGGAACTAGGCCACATATCCTAAGTGTGGTTATATTATTTGCCGCAGTCCGGCTGCAGCAAACTAACCGGGGGTGGGGGTGGGGGTGTGACGAACAACTTGTGTACATTGATGCAGCAGGAGTGGAAGCCGTTTATTGTAGGACAACAGAGGTATTTATCCATTCCCACACAGCTTATCTTAATTAGCATAAACTAGATACAGCAGTCAACCAATAAGAAGTCTCCACACTTAATGGCTCGCTGGCATTACTTTACAAACCACTCCCTCTGGCAATATGCCAGGCGCCATCCAGACTTGTTTACAGACTCTAACAGTTATTCACAACAGATTGTGGTCTTTTGATTGAGATGTCCTGTGGTGGGTGTAAGCCATATATACTTATCCTAAATTTTTTTAAAAAATATATTTTTAGTTGTAGATGGGAACAATACTTTTATTTATTTAATTTTTTAAAATGTGGTGCTGAGGATTGAACCCAGGGCCTCACACATATGAGGCAAGCTCTCTATCACTAAGCTGCAACCCCATCCACATTCATCCCAAATTTGATAGTAACCTCTCTTTTATCTTTGATATTCTGGCATTCATAACTTGAGATAAGGTGAAGATGGATTAAAATGTGGCTTAATGACTGTGAAAGGTTGGAAATTGGTTTGCTCTAAACTGAAGTTTTTTCCATGACCTGGATGTGATAAATTCTCATTTGTAGGAAATAATTTAACATCTGCACAAGAAGTGGTTCAGAATGAGTTCATGTTTCCCCTTTTATCTAATATTAGAGACCATAATTTTACCTAGTCATTCCCTTGTAGGGAGATACCAACAAGCTAGGGCCAATCAATTGTTTTGATTGTTCAACTGCTGACATCAGAAGAAAGGAACTCAGTGCCTTGAGTGGAAAACTTAGACAAACTTCTAAGTTTGTTAAGCTATCATGACCCAATAATGGAGTTGAATATTTAGTCATTACCAAAAAAGAATAAGAGAATATTCTGTCTTCTCATTGCAACATGGTAAAGAAGTAAAATGTCTTATATTGGGTATTCCATTGACTTCTACTACTAAGCAGGAATCAGCAGAGAAGTGTCCAGGGAACAAGGTTGAGACACTATAGGTGGTGCCAGTATCATAAAGTAAATGAATGATCCTAACCTCAAGTTACCCCCAGTCCAGCCCCAGTGATGGTGACTGTCTTGGGTGCTGGCTGATTCCAAATTCTTTCTCATTTTTGGACCATCATTTTGAGAGTGTCTGATCTGAGGTTCCTTCAGCCTTCAGGGCAGTGAATTTTCTAGTAGCCTCTCCTGCCACATATAGAGCAAGGAGACTTTGAAGCCTGCCCTTAATTGAGTGATCTTTCTTCTAATATCCTTCCTTTCTATAATATTGATGGACATTTTCAGAGGCTCAAGGTTCCTGTGGAGGAAGAAAGTGGTGGCCATTAAGAATTGCAGTCAATAATTGCACTAGTCTCTTGTCCTTCATTTCTCCTTTTATTTATCCCTTAAATATTCCTCCTAGTCTAGTCATAAAAGACCTGTGTGGTTACCTTCAAGGGAAGTCCCAGGGCCTACTACCAATTTTATAATTTCTATCTAATATTTGGAGCAAATTGAAGAATGAACTTATCTTTTAAAATAAGTTACCCTTCAAGAGATGTAGGATCTAAGAGCATATATTTTACTAAGCCTTTTTCATTCTTTCTACAAGAGCTCTGGGATTTCACTCCACCCCCTTGATTGATTGTTGCCAGTTTCATACAATTAATAGGTTTCATCCTACTGTTTTTTTAAGTTCTGCCTTGAGACAAATAATCACGTGATTGCTGTGCCACCTTCCAGGTGATTCATCATAATTCCATTGAGGACGCTCAGTTGAAACAGTGGAAGGACCCACAGGGTATAAGGTATTAGGGATATGTAAATCATTCCCCCAAATCCTAGAAGCTTATGTGGCCTGATGCCTCTCTTTTGACTGAAAATTATGGGTACATCTCTAGATTACTCCCAAAGTCTGGGTTAAATGTTGGAATCCCTCTATTTATTTATCAGGATCATCAGAAAACCTTCCTAAATCCTCTTGATCTCTTTTAGATATTGTGTAGAAAAAGGCATCTGCCTTCTGACTGGTCCAGATTCTCCATTTGTTTTTTGTAATGGGAAGTGGGCTTGGTAGGAATAGGCTCATGGTGAAGGAAACCACAATGCGGGGAGTGGGAGCAGTAGGTAATGGTGGGTACAGAGGAAAGTGGAAGAATTAGGTTTTGACAGCTCTGAGTATGAAGTACATTGTTGAAAGAGAGGAAGGGGTAGTTTGGGGGCCAGTAATATTTTGACTCATCATTACTAGAAGGGTCTCATCAATGCTTCACATAAAATTTTTTGGTTCCTTAGTAAAAAGAAAGCCTGTAGCTAGGAGACTTCTGCTATTTTACTTCCTTTAATTCATGCAACATGAATCTCAAAGGTAAAAAGAATTATAGTTTAGACTTCCATTTCCATTAGTGAGCCATTTATTTTTATCCCCTAATTCATACTGAGGCCAATCAACATTACAAAAGAAAATTAATCTCTTCTTTAGGGTCTCCAGGCAGAAAAATGGTCCTAGTTTCATAGGATGTACCCCAAGGAGGTGGTAGCTTATATCAATGGTTGATTTCCTTTCTGTAAAATAAAGCCAGCCAGGTAGAGTGGCATACTCCTGTAATCTCAGGGAAAAGGGAGGGTGAGCAGGAGGATTGCAAGTTCAAGGCCAGCCTCAGCAACATAACAAAGCCCTAAGCAAATTAGCAAAACCTGCCTCAAAATAAAAAGGGCTGGCTCAGTGGTTAAGTGCCCCTAGGTTCAATCCCTGTTACAACACACACACACACACACACACACACACACACACACACCATAAATAATTAAAGAAATAACAGACTGTTGATACTCCAAGAGTTCCTCAGCAGTACTGACCTGCAAAACAGATAACTGAAGGCATTCCCACATACATTGCATTTTAAACCAGGAGGCATCCCTTTGTGGTTCTCTAGATGTAGTGTAGCATGTGTGTCCAAGTTCAGCAACTCATGCCTTGTTTGCTTGAACTCTGTTTCTCAAGCCTTGTAATCTTATTTATTATACATGTTTAATAACCTTATTCTAGACAATTGATATGACTTGGGGAGTGACCCTCAATCCTTTTGCAGATAATTTAAAGAGTAGGATGGGCCTGATGTAGTAAAAGTGGAGGGAGCCAGAGGTTTTTGTGTCATCCTGTTGGAAACATAGCAAGTCCAAAAATAACAAAATAAATGACATAGAAAAGAGGAAGGATCATTGTATGGATGGGTTCTCCCTTGGAATAGAAACTGTGAGGGGACATAACTGTGAGTTCCCTCAGTTAGTACCACAATTCCTCAAGTGTCTAGAAGGACTGGTGGCTAGTCCTAGGGGAGGAAAAGCAGGTGGCATGTGGTGGACATTAGTGAGGCCACTGTCATGTAGAATGTCCAGCTTCCCCAGCTCCTGCAGTCTTGGGCAGCACAGCAGCAGCCTTGGGATTGAGTTGTTGCAGGAGCAGCAGCATCACAGAATGGTGGCCTCTGGTAACAACAACAAGCAGCTGCTTGCTGCATAGGGAGTTGAGCATTGGTGTTGGGGCACCTGTGAAGGCATCAGCTGAATGGTTTGGGAGTTTGGTTGCAGGGTGGTCCGGTGGCAGTGGCAGTGGAAGGGTCCAAAAGCAGTGGTGGGGGTAACGAAGGCTTCCAACCATGAGAGCTTTTGTCCTGCAGTGCTGACAGGAGTCTGGCTGCAGTTGCAATAAAGTCACTATCCAGTGCTGAGGGTCACTATTTGGCATCCATGTTGGAGTCTGGTGGCAGCAATGTGGAGCTTCAGAGTCTGGTGTGGCAGAAGCAATATGCAGCTGCATCAGGTCTGGTGTCAGTTATAGGACCTTAGGAATGTGGGCTTGGGGTGAAGTGCATTGACACTGGGGCAGAGGTGAGTAGCATCAGTGTCCATCTGGGGTCTGGGAGTTCATTGGCTGCACAGTGGTGGTGGCACCAGAGAGTCCAGAAGCTATTGCAGCAGCAACAGAGGCATCAAGCCCTGAGCATCTTCATCCTGCAGCAGTGACAGGAGTCTGGCTACAGTGGCAGTGAAGATAGCATCTGATGGCCATGTATGGAGTCTGGTAGCTGTGGCGAAAGCTCCAGGCTAGCAGCAGTGGTTAGGGTTTGGGGCAGTGAGCATCAGAGTCAGAGGGCAACCAGTAGGTGGGATGGCTTCCATGGTGACTGCTCCAGGCCCTTGGTCTTGCTCCTTGCAGAGCCATCCTACTCAGGAAGCAGAACATGGGAGACAGCAGTACCCAGACAGCCTCTGAGGACCTTATGTTGCCCACGCCTGCCCCGCGTGGGACTGGCCATATCACACTGGGTGGCTGCTTACCCCATCCCTCGCTATGGCCTCTGCAAAGGAACTAGGACATCTGCCAGGTGGGGCAGCCTTGGGAGAGGACCCCTGTTGGCATAACTATATCCATCTTCCTTAAACCTCGCCCACTTTATGAATACTGTTCTTATTCTCAAGAGATAAAAGCCTAAGGGTCTCTGTTCTCTCCTTGAGAGATAAAAAGTTGCTCTTTGTTCTTAAGAAGCAATAACTTAGCCAGGGGTGATGGAACATGCCTGTAATCCCAGCAGCTTGGGAGACTGAGGCAGGAAGCTTGGAAGTTAAAGCCAGCCTCAGCAAAAGTGAGGCTGTAAGCAACTCAGTCAGATCCTGTCTCTAAAATAAAATACACAAAAGGCTGGGGATGTGGCTCAGTGGTTGAGTGCTTCTGAGTTCAATCCCCAGTACCAAAAAAAAAAAAAAAAAAAAAAGAAAGAAAGAAAGAAAGAAGGAAGGTGATTCTTTCTATGCCAATCACAAAGGCAAAACATGCCTCTAACAAGCAGCCATGATTCTGGCCTGTAAAAGGTAATGCTCAAGGGGGAGTTGCTGCTGCTCTCCCTCTCCTGGTGCTTTCTCACGCTTGCTGCTGCTCTCCCTCTCTTGTTGTTCTCTGTGCAAGACAGTCTTCTTAGGTGCCTGACAATAAATTTGCTTATGCCTCTGTAGTTGGTGTTCCTGTGGTCAGTCCTGTACCACTTTTCTTTCACTGGTGCCAGTGACTTGGATATAGGCTCTGATACAGGCTCTCCCCTTGACCATGCTCTCCTCTCCAGGGATTTGAGCTGCTTCAATATCCTGGCCTGAAGGCACAGGACCTTTATAGGACACCTCCTTCCATTCACAGAGGGCTCTTCCTACATCCCCACATGGGTCTTATTTGAGTAAGTGACCTTCCCCTTCCCCTTCCCCTTCCCTCCTCCTCACAAGTCTCCAGTCCAGAGACTTACTAAACTTAAGTCTTGGCTCAGCACTAAGACTCACTACAAGTGACATACTTTCCCATCCCTTCCACCTTGGCAATTTTCTACTCCAGTCTTGGCTCTATGCCATTTGGGCCTACATGGCTATCTGGGAGAGCTACAAATGCCCTGGCTCTTGACATGCTTCACAAGCCTGGGACTAGTGAAGTAGTGGGTAATGAACCTTCTTCTCTCAGTCCCATAGGGGGTTTAGCCCTGGGCCAGTGAATCATGTGGTGACAATCCCCCATCACTGTTGTCTCTCATTTTTCTCTGGTTTGGCCTAGAGCCAGGGATGTCTGCTTCTAGCTGCTCCAACACTCCAACTTGCCATGGGTAAATCTCAATCCAAAACCCCCTCTAACTCACCTATCAGCTGCCTCCTCACCCCCCTCCCTTTGGCTCCAGATCTAAAGGTCCATCAACTGATTAAATTTCCACAAAGTCATGGCCTTTCTATGACCTGGATAATGGATACAAATGGCAACCTAATTCCTAATTGCACCTTCAATCCCAACATTTTGTGGGATCTTTACAAGTTTTGTGAGTGCTTGAATAAAAAGAAGGAAATACCTTGCATTCAAGCTTTCTCTTTTTCTCATTCTAAACATTCCCTCTGTTCTTACTCCCTGTGTCAATCCTGCTGCCCTACATAGGTTCTCCTTGCTCACTCTCCCTTAACCCTTTTCCCCTCCCAATCCTACCAGTTTCCCCCTTTTTAACCCACAAAATCACTTTTCACCTTCTGAACCTCCACCCTTATTGCTCTGCTGCCCCACCCAGCCACACTTCATCACCTTACTCAGATGCACCTTCACTACATAGGGAGTCTACCTTTATCCTGACCTCAACATCACATCTCTTACTCCTACCTCTCCTTCTCCCTCTTTCTTCTCTCCTCATACTCACTCTCATGGGCCTCACCTGACAACTTCAACAGCCCTCCCTTGCTCTCCTAATGGTACCACTCTTCCTCATCTCCACTAATAATGTTTCATAATTTTCTTTTTTTATTAATTGATTTTATTTTTAAATACATGACAGTAGAATGCATTAAAATTCTTATTACACATATAGAGCACAATTTTTATATCTCTGGTTGTATATAAAGTATGTTCATACCAATTTATGTCTTCATACATGTACTTGTATAATTATATCCATCACATTCCACCATCATTGCTAACCCCCTGCCTCCTCCCTCCCCCTCCCACCCTTCTGCCCTATCTAGAGTTTGTCTATTCCTCCCATGCTCCCCCTCCCTACTCCACTATGAGTCAGTCAACTTATATCAGAGAAAACATTCAGCATTTGTTTTTTTGGGATTAGCTAACTACACTTAGCATTATCTTCTCCAACGCCATCCATTTACCTGCAAATGTCATGATTTTATTCTCTTTTATTGAAGAGTAATATTCCATTGTGTATATATGCCACATTTTTAAAAAATCCATTCATCTAATGAGGAGCATGTAGGTTGGTTCCACAATTTAGCTATTGTGAATTGTGCTGCTACAAACATTGATGTGGCTGTGGCCCTGTAGTATGTGTTTCTAAGTCCTTTGGGTATAGACAGAGGAGAGGGATAGCTGGGTCAAATGATGGTTCTATTCCCAGTTTTCCATTTCCTACGTTCAAACCTGGCCTAATTGCCAACTGGGAAAAAGAGGGTTAAAAAGCCATAGGCAGCAATCTCCCTGGCCATGGGTAACATTGAAACACAAAGACTCAGCAGGCTTGCTAAGAGGCCTAAGACTAATGAAAAATATGAGTCAATTAACTTTTCCTTTGGCTGCAAAACAGAAAAATGACTCCCAAACTCATTCTCTTTCTCTCCCTCTCCCTTATACTATTTCTCTCTCATTCTCTATTATTGCTTTAATAAGATAATTAATGGCCATATCATTTTTTTCTAGGACTCTTCTTAATATTTATTTTTTAGTTGTAGTTGGACACAATACCTTTTTTTCTATAAAATGTAAAATTCATTTTACTTTTCCAATGCATATTCCCTTCTATCACATGAGTCACTGTAGCCACCCTTCAGAACCTCAACACAATAGTATAAAAATAAAAACATGACCATGCCATCGACCATTTAAAATACATGTACAGTAATTATATTTAGTTATGTTAGCTTTCTATACACACACACTATTAGATATAACTTGCTATCTGTCAGAGCAATAGAGGCAAATTGGGGATTTTTAATCCATTCCCTGATTTCTTAAAAAGTATCAGATATCTCTTTTTCAAGTGATGTGATATACATAGCACAAATATGTATTTCTGCTTTTGTGTGGATTTTTAAATCCTCTAGTTCCAGAGTCATGAAAATATGTGTTTTTTTAAACAGTGCCATGATGGGCTGGTGATGTAACTCAGTGGTAGAGCACTTGCCTAGCATGTGCGAGGCCTTGGGTGATGATAAGGGTTGGCTATTGTCCTAAGTGGGTGGTAGACAGAATAGTTTCTTGTTTTTAGAGAATTTATTCTTGCAAAATTATCTTTTATATCTTTAGGTTAATTAAAAGATTTGGTGGTTTAAGATGACAAGAAAGATAAGGTTATTAAGATATGAATAGTTCTTGGTGTTTACTAGGTCTGTCTTGGAAGTACCTGACATTGCTGTTTCTCCAGGCCATATCTGGCAGGAGGCAGCTGCTTTCAGCTCTCTCTTGCCAAATTCACCAGTTCTGGCCCTTCTAACTGCTGATTATTTCTGATATACACATTGGGAATAGCTGCACTTTCCAGCCCTGCAGTTTTTCTGGATTATTTCAGAGATAGCTCCAGCTGCTGGGAAGATGGTCCTGTCAGCAGAACATCATGTTTAGAGTGGTCAGATCTATGTGGCCCACTTTCTTCCTCTCAGGACAGTAAGCTAATACTGACCACTCCTGCCCTAGCTTTCTGCCATATGCCAAAGTTGGCCTGGCATGTATTCTGTGTGAGAAACTATGTATATACATGTACCTATGTATGCATGATATATGTATGAACATATACACACATATATGTAAGTTTAAAATACTCATGTGATTTCCTATTATATAGGAAAAACATTACAAGCAAGTGGAAAAAAACCCAATCATTAGACTATGTATATTATCTGCAAAATATAGAAATGTATATATGCAGATAAAAGACACATACCTCAAGATTTATATATATATATATATATATATTGTGAGAACATTATAGAGTATACATACATAAACTAGAATAACATAAGTCAGTTACTTGGCATGGCCTCTTGATGCAGTAAACATGAAATGTGTGATGCTACTGCTGGTGTGACATGGTATATTGTTTTGCAGTAAACTTTTTTTTAAATAAATAGAATACACTATAAAATATATAGTAAATACATAAGTCAAAAACATAGTCTTTTGTTAAAGTATTATATACTGCACCCAATGTATTATCCTCTTATACAGCTGGCAGCATGGTAGGTTTATTTACACTAGCATCACCACAGACCTGAGTCCTGCATTGTGCTCTGGTACATCACTTGGCCATGGGAATTTTTCAGCTCTATAAAAATCTGATGGAGCCATTGTTATAATATGCCCTTTGTTGTTGATGGAACACATATATACATACACACAGAGTCATCAATACCCTGAACCTTACTATAGATTTGAACCAATAAATATTAAGTCCTCAGCTCATTATGTTGTCATAATGATATCATCCCAAAAAATTCCACTTACTACTATGGTAATTGATTAAGCCTATGTGTCAGTCAAGACAGGTTGGGTATAACAGGTAATCCTCAAATTGTGGTGGCTTAAAACAGGAACATACCCAATGAGGGTCAGCAGTAGATATCTGCTCTTCTCAGTCACTCAGGGACACAGGATGAAGAATTCACCACAGTCTAAAGACACTGCCATCTCATAATGCATTTATTTGATTAACCCAGCAGGCAGGTATTTTAAAAATTGACTTTCTAATAAAAAATGAACAAAACTCCAGACCCAGAAGACTTCACTGGTGAATCTGTCAAACATTTTTTAAAAAATTATCCATCCTACATAAATGCTTTCAGAAAAATTAAGGAGAGAACATTCTACAAATTATTTTATGAGACTGGATGTATCATAAGTCCACATACAAAGATTATAAGACAAGAAAAACTATGACTAAAATATCATGAAAATGGAAACAAAAAATGTAGAAATTGCTACAATAGTAGCAATTCAAACCAGGCAATATAGAAAATTGATAATACATCAGGATACAGAACACTTGCCCCAGAAATGCTAGGTTGAAAAACTAAGTATTGTAATTCATCATATCAGAATAAAGGACCAAAAAAAAAAAAAAAAGATCATCTCATAAGATGCTGTGTTAACTTTCCATCACTAGCATTCTATAAATAAATAATAAAAAAGGTCTGTTTTTGGATCATAGTCCTCAAAATTCCATTCCAGGTTCTGTTTGCCTCATTGATTTGGGCCTGCCTGGTGTGAGGCAGCACATCATGATGTGGGTGCCTGGTGAAGTAAAACCACTCCCCTCAAGGCCAGGGAACAAAAGAAAGAGTACAGCTATCTCCTTTGAAGACACATCTCCACTGACCAAAAGACCTCCCACTAGTCCCCAGCTCTTGAGGAGTTTATTATCTCCTAATAGTGTCACCATGGGGATCAAACCTTTAACAGAACATTAACCTTTAAGGGACATGTATTTAAACTGTAGCAGATGTAGAATAAACATTTTAGAACTCCAATAACCATATGTAATAAAACCTCACAGTAAACTTAAGCAGAATGTAACAATGGGTGGCAATGAAAATCCATCGGAAATATAATACTAAATCTTGTGCCTTAATTCCTTTTTCTATAGTCCAGGACAAGGTTCTTGCTTCTACCATTCAAGATTTATTGGATATTCAAGCCAGTCCAATAAAGCAAGACCAAAAAAAAATGAATAATATACCAATTAAAATGGAAGAATTAAATATGTGTGTATTTGAAACAATGTACTTATGGAAATAGAAAAGTCCAAGGAATCTAGAAAAAAAAATGCTATACCAGGTAAGTTATAGCTAACAAAGAGCAAGATAAAAGGTCATTTACACAAAAATAAAATTGTATTTCTATTCACTGGTAACATACAAAATAAAAATAAAAATGTAAAAGCCATAATACCACCCACAATAGTGTGAAAAAATATGAGATATTTAGAAATAATTAAATATGTGCAATAAATCTATAGAGAAAACCACAAAATTTGATGTAAGTAATTAAAGATCTAAATAAAATGCAAGATACACTATATTCAATGGCTTTAAAGTTTAATATGGTTACAATTTTATAAAAATAATCTACATATTACTATACATAATTTAAAGGCAATACAAGTCAGGCTTTTTAATTTTTTGTATAAAATGATTAAAGAATACTAAAGTTTATATAACAATGTAAATGATCTAGAAGAGCCAAAACAACTTTGAAAAAAGATGAGTTACACAAGCTATTTAAAGCTATTTAATCTAGAGGACAGGCTCTAATGAGTGTAACAGAAAAATGGATCCAGTAATAGATTTAATAATTCAGAAGGGAAACAATCCAACTACAAGATCTTTGAGAAGAAATGAATGTCATCTCTCACCTCTCACCATACACAAAATTTAACTCAAAATTTAGCATAAATCTAAACATAAATGCTAAAATTGTAAAATATCTAGAATTAATCCTTTTTGGTAGGCAACAATTTCTTAGAAAAAGCACCTAAAGGAAGAACCATTTTAAAAATGATAAATTGAACTTCATTAAAATTTAAAAATTCTCTCCAAAAGTTGCAATTTAGTATATAAAAGGACAAACTAAAATCCCCCCAAAATTATTCTCCATGGACAACCCAATTTATAATTCAGGTTAAAATACCTCTGGTCTGCACAAGGTATCATAGATGCAGTTTTCCATGATCCATTCCACTAAGCTTCACTGTAAACCCTGTACATGGCATAAGTGGTAGCAAGAGAGAACTGAAAAGACTGGGAAGAAAGAGGTAGGCTGGTTTGAGATCTCAGGTCCTATAGAACAGCTCAAAAAAGAGATAGATTCACTCAGCAGAGAAAGATCACCCGAACCCTATGTTTCCTGACCCCTAACTTGGACACCAAAAGTAGCTCAATCAGGCTTACTCCTCCCCTGTACAAACAGAAATAGCTGCCCATTATGTCACAGTTTTGTCATAGTAAATAAAAATGACAGCTAAATGATATCTATGAATGCTTTTCAGTAAATATTTCCAAGACTAAAGGTATTTTTAAATAATTTGATGTTATTGTTCTCATTAAATTGTTCTTGCAATCACTAGGAATTTGTACAATGTTAAGATCTTTGTAACCATTTAGTGTTTTTCACCAAATTCTTCACAATGAAACTTTCCTTAACATAATACTTCAATGTTTTCTCATCATTATAATTAATATTTGAAATTTAAAAGAGAATAAGTTATTTATTTAAAGAAAATCTCCAAATTCCCTACTCTGTTTTTTATTTAATAGTAATAACTCTCTCTAAAATTTATGCCAGGAAGTAAATGGATTCTATAAGGGTTGATTTACAACTTATCATCATTAATAAATCATTAAGCATTAATAGGAGACCTAGACTATGCTTCACAATGGCACAAGATGGCCACAAGGTGGTGCTAATAATCTCTGTTGAAGCCTCAGCCTGCAGAAAGGGCCTGGTAGCAGGGAAATGGCACAGTCCTTTCAGAAGATCTGGGAACAGACATGGATTTCCTCCTTGTAAAGTTTCCTTAAGAATAAATGCCCTTAGATAAACACTGAGTTATGCTAATACTCTAGTCTACAAAATAATTTGTCAATTGCTGTGAACAAAAACTATGTGAAGGCCTAATTTAATCCTAAATTGTAGCAAATAAGAGCCAATTTATCCTATCTGAGACTCAATAAAGACTAAATTATTCCAGGCACACATAATTCTAGATATTTTCATTATTGACATTTTGGTCTGTGGATCCTTCAGATCTTTGTGGCTGGAGATCTCTGCCCTCTGCCAAACCATGACAATCAAAACAGGTCTCCAGACCCTGCAAATGACCCTAACTGGAAAAAATCAGTTGAGAATCACTGCCCTTAACAATTCACACTGCAACCTGAATACAAATTCCCTGGAGGCTGCTAGAAACAGATCAGGAGCTCCTCCTTTGAATATTTTTTTTTTTTTTTTTTTGTGGCGGTGGTGCTAGGGATTGAACACAGGGCCTTGTGCATGTGAGGCAAGCACTCTACCTAAGGAGCTATATCCCCAGCCCCTCTAGTATGATTTTAACACCTTGCCAGGAGATAATGATGCTTCTGACTCAAAACACTCTACAGAATTACTAAATCACCCCAGGTAAAGCCTCAATTTCTCTAGGGTCACTTTATCCAAATTCCTTTTCTATCATGCTGTGCCCAACTGGGCTGCACTAATACCACATGCGCCTACCCTATCACAGCAAGGAAAGAGTAGAGAGATCATCAGGGAAGATGGGGGTGGGGGAGAGTGTCCCTTCTTTTCTGGGAGTGTCAAAGAAGCCTCCCACCTTTCCTGTGTCCAGAGAAGAAATGCCTAGCTACAAAAATTTGTCTATCGAACTCTGCTCTAGTCTGTCTGTGTTGCTGTAACAAAATACCTGAAGCTGTGTACTTTTAAAGAAAAGAGGCTTATTCAGCTCACAGGCCAAGGGTATGGTGCTGGCCTCTGCTTGCTCTAGTGAGAGTCTCATAGCAGATGGATTCATAATGATGGGAGGAGAGAGAGAAGAGATCACATAGCAAGGCCAGGAATCAAGAGATTGGAGAGGATAAGGCTCCCTCTTATAGAACAAGCTGCTAACATGAACAAATCCACTTTTATCAGACCTGACCCATTCCTGAGAGATAGCATTAATCTCTTCTGAGAGTGAACCCCCATATTTGGATTATCTATCACTATCACTAGGTCCCACCTCTGAAAGGTCCCGCTACCTCCCAGCACCAACACACTGGGAATCAAGCTCCAAAACGTGCACCTTTAAGGAACAAACCAAATTCAAACCATAACAACCTACAACCCAGAACTGTAAGATTTCATATGGTCAGAAATCACTAATGTTAGCATTGTTATTGTTTAGCTATGGGGTGTCCTCCAAAAGCTTCTGTGTTAATGCAGATGTTAAAAGAATAGATTATGAGCCATAATCTAACCAGTGGGTGAATTCATTCTCTGGATTAATAATTTGAATTGATTAACTGGGGCATAATTGCAGGCAGGTGGGTAGTGACTAGAGGAACTAGGTCACTGGCGGTGTGTCTTGAGTATTTGTACTTTGTTCCTGTTGTTTCTTCTCTGTCTGCTTCCTGGCTGCCATGAGTTGAGCAGCTTTTCTCTGCCATGTTCTTCTGCCCTGATGCTCTGCCTCACCTTGAGCTCAGAGTTATCTAACTGGCCATAAACTGAACATATAAAACCATGAGCCCAAATTTTGGTCACAATGACAAAACCCTAACTAACACAAGCTTTATCAAAAGCTCAAGTTATGACCAAGAAATAGTTAATAGTAAAGAGAAAAATCATTTAACTGGTTGAGGATTTTATAGAAATCCATCTTAATTTCATATCTCCTCCCCACAGAAATAAAACTCAAAAATAAGGGTCATTATTATTAATTCTTTTTTGTGTTTATTATTCATTTGAGACATACTATGGGTTTGCTATTTTTTTTAAAAAATCACAATTTAATTACTGTCATTTTCCAGAAATCCCTGAAAATAAAATATTTCCTGATGATTTGATGCTTAACAAACTTGAGCTGTTAATGTTAATACTTTTAAATGTTTTTATTAGTTCATTATAGTTATTTATACACAATACTGGGGTTCATTTTGACATAATTAATGCTCCATTTCAGTCTTAAGTACTTCTCTTTCCCTCTCCTCCTCCCTCTACTGTTCCCCTTCCTGTATATTGGTCTTCTTTCTATTTATTGGTATGCTATAGATAAATATAAAGGTGAAATTCACTGTGATATATTCATATATGTCCATAGCATAACTTCTTCAATTTCATTCTGCAGTTCCTCCCTTTCCCCATTGACTACCCCAGCTCCTTCCTGGGAGCCACTGATTTCCTATATCCATGGAACTCCTTTCTTTCTTTCTCTCTCTCTCTCTCTCTCTCTCTCTCTCTCTCTCTCTCTCTCTTATTCTATCATCTATATAGGAGAGAAAGCATTTGGCCCTTAAGTTTTGGGGGATTATATATTTTGTTCCTGGCTCCTCCTATCACTCTCTCTCCCTGTTTCCTGGTTATGAGGAGGTGAATATCTTTCCACCTCCAAGCTGTTCTGCCTTGATGTTCTACATCACCTCAGGCCCAGAACAATGGAATCAGCTAACCACTGAAGCAAACCTCTGAAACCATAAGCCCAGAATAAATTTTGCCCTCCTAAATTGTTCTCATCAAGTATTTTGATCACAGAGGCAAGAACTTAAATAACACAGTAAGCATAAAGGGCGAGTGTTCCAAGAAATAATCTAGCAAAAAATTTTGGAGGCCCATGGAAGGAAAAAGAAATGAGGAGGGAGGGTAGAGGCAGAGAAATCTGTGGTCCCCACATTGCTCTCTGCTGGAGAGAAGGGCCAATTTCTATTTATTCCCTTTTCTCATTTCAGGGGAAGATGTGACTCTCCTGTGGATCCATAGAGATCTGGGATCATTCCATTTTAGATCTCAATATCCAGAGGTAAACAACTGTGAAACAGAAACCCTCAAAACTATATTGGACCCCCCAAAGAAACTAAGGCATTTCATTAGACATTGAATTATGTCCCTTATAAAGGCAGCAAAGTCTTAACTGCAATACCCATGGTGGCCTCAACTTTAAACAAGGTCTTTGCAGATGATTAACTTAAGATGAGACCATTATCATGGACCTTGATCCAATATGACTGTGTCCTTATGAAAAGGGTACATTTCAACACAGACAAATGAAGAGAATATCATGTGAGATGGAGGCAGAGGTGGAGTAATACTTCTATGAGCCAAGGAATGCCAGACTGATGTAAATCTGCATAAGCTGGAGGGAGGCCTGGGACAGATTCTCCCTGCCAGCCAGAGAGGGAATCAACCCTGCCCACACCTTGATCTGTTGTTTAAGCCATCTAGATTGTGGTATTTTGTCACAGTGGTGGTATTAAACTAATACTGGGCCTTTCCTCCTATGCATTCAATAAGAGAAAGAAATGAATCTCCCCTCGTAGTTACATGGTTTTTTCACATTCCAAGTTTGCTAAAGTCTACAGTGTAAGTGGGACCTTGAGGATGGGCTGGCGTCTGTGCTATGGCTTTGTACAGCTGTAGACCCATGTCCACTGGGGAGGTGAATGAGCTCTCACAGGGAGCATCAGAAATGGTCACCAGTGGTTACAGATGCCAAGAAACAGGACCTCTGACAACAGTGCTTGGCTCTGTGCAAAGTTGCTGGAGGTGTGACTTGGGGAGTGTCTCTTAGCTGTCCTGACCCACTCCATTTTCAGTGGTAAGACCTTACATTATCTAGCCTTGCAGGGCCACTGCATGCATTGGGCCTCAGGGTGGGAGGAATATTTATACTCATCTGTCTTCTCATTTTGCAGAAAAAGGTAGGTCAGGTCTTTGTATTATTCAAGACTGCCATATTTTAGGTCATGAAGCAAGTCTTAACAGAAACAACAAAAAATTAATATTATCCTTGGTACCTTGTAAAATCATAATGAAATGAAATCAGAAATCAAGAGTACAAAAGTATAGAAGCCACACAAACACATGGAGATTGAACAATTATCTTTTCTTGATCAATGTTTTATATTCATTTTAATTAGTTATACATGACAGTAGAATGCATTTATGTACTTTGATATATCATACATAGATGAAATATAATTTCTCATTTTTCTGAGTGTACATGTTATAGAATCATATTGGTCATGCAGTCACATATATACATAAAGTAATAATGTCTGTTTCATTCTACTGTCTTTCCTATCCCCACATACCCTACCCTCCCTCCCTTCACTTCCCTCTACCTAATCTAAGGTAACACTATTCTTCTCTAGTGCCCCCCCCGCCTTGTTGTGAATTAGATCCACATATTAGAGAAAACATTCAGCCTTTGGATTTTTAGGATTGGCTTATTTCACTTAGCATGATGTTCTCCAACTCCATCCATTTACTGGCAAATGCCATAATTTCACTCTTCTTTAAAGCTGAGTAATATTCCATTGAGTATATTTACCACAGTTTCTTTATCCATTCATCTATTGAATGACATGTAGGTTGGTTCCATAGTTTAGCTGTTGTGAATTGAGCTGCTATAAACATTGATGTGGCTGCATTACTGTAGTATGCTGATTTTAAGTCCTTTGAGTATAACCAAGGAGTGTTACAGCTGAGTCAAATGGTGGTTCCATTCCAAGTTTTCTGAGGAATTTCCATACTGCTTTCCACAGTTGTTGCACTGATTTGCAGTCCCACCAGCAATGTGTGAGTGTGCCTTTCTCCCCACATTCTTGCCAACATTTATTTTTGCTTGTAATCTTGATAATTGCCATTCTGACAGGAGTGAGATGAAATCTTAGTTTTGATTTGCATTTCTCTAATTGCTAGAAATGTTGACCACTTTTTCATATATTTGTTGATTGATTGTATTTCTTCTTTTATGAAGTGTCTCTTCTTTAGCCCATTTATTGATTGGGTTATTTGTTTTTGGAATTTAGTTTTTTGAGTTCTCTATATATCCTAGAGAATAATTATTTTCTCCCATTCTGTAGGCTCTCTTCTCATGTTATTGATTGTTTCCTTTGCTGAGAAGAAGCTTTTTAATTTGAATTAATCCTATTTATTAATAGAGGTTCAATTTCATTTTGCTACATATGGATTTCCAGTTGTGCCAGCACCATTTGTTGAATAGGCTATCTTTCTCCAGTGAATGTTTTTGGCACCTTTGTCTAGTATGACATAACCATATTTATGTGGGTTTGTCTATGTGTCCTCTATTCTGTACCATTGATCTACAAGTCTATTTTGGTGCCAATATCATGCTGTTTTTGTTACTATAGCTCTGTAGTATAGTTTAAAGTCTGGTATAGTGATGCCTTCTGCTTCATTTTTCTTGCTAAAAAGATTGCTTTAGCTATTCTGGGTCTCTTATTTGGTGCAGGGTTGTTTCAACATATGGAAATCAATAAACATAATTCATCATATTAATAGGCTTAAAAACAAGAATCATATAATCATCTCAATAGATGAAGAAAGAGCATTTGATAAAATACAGCATGTTTTTTCATGTTCAAAACATGAGAAAAATTAGGGGTAGTGAAAACATACCTCAACATTATAAAAGCCATATATGTTAAACCTAAGGCCAGCATCATTCTAAATGGAGAAAAATTGAAAGCATTACCTCTAAAAACTGGAACAAGACAAGGATGTCCTCTTTCACCACTTATATTCAACATCATCCTTGAAACTCTAGCCAGAGACAGAAGACAAAAGAAATAAATTAAAGAGATACAAATAGGTAAAGAAAAACTCAAACTATTGCTATTTGCTTATGACATAGTTTTATATCTAGAAGATTAAAAAAATTCTACCACAAAATTCTAGAACTAATAATGAGTTCAGAAAAGTAGCAGGATATAAAATCAACACACATAAATCAAATGCATTTCTATACATCAGCAATGAATCCACTGAAAGAGAAATTATAAAAACTACCCCATTCACAACAGCCTCCAAAAAAAATACCTGAGTATCAATCTAACAATTATCTTTTAAATGACAAATAAATAATAGAATAAACGACAGCAGAAATAAATTTTTTTGGAATCAACAAGAATAGAGATAACAACATACCAAAATCTCTGCAACATTATGAAGGAGGTTTTAAGGAGAACATTTAGCATTAAGTGCCTATATAGATACACATAACAACAACAAGAGCAACAACACCACACATAGACACACACACACACATACACACACACATACAAAGCCAGAAAGATCCCCAATAAACAATCTAATGTATATGCCAAATCCCTAGAAACACAGGAGCAAACTAACTCCAAAACCAGTGGAAGACAGGAAATAATATCAGGACCAAAGTCAGTGAAATAGACAAAAAACACAAATGATCAATGCAGCAAAGAATTGGGTCTTTGAAAAGATAAGCAAAATTAATAAACCCCTAGCCAAACTACCCCCCCAAAAGAGAAAACCCAAATAAAAAAATAGAGATAAAAAAGAGATATCACCACAGTCATTTCTAAAATTCCGAGGTTCCCTAAGGTCTATTTTGAAAATTTATATTCCAATAGATATAAATATAAATGTTGTTGCTCTTGTTGTTGTTATGTGTGTATAACTATATAGGCACTTAATGCTAAAGTACTGAGAATGTAGCCCTAGAGTCCAAAAGGAAAGAGATGGGTCTACCTGCTACCACAATGGTTACCTGGATTTCCGTATTGTGATGATGGTCATCGCATTTTGGGATCCCAGGTCTCATCAGTCATCCCAAGCTATTTGCAGAAAGTCTGCTTGCAGATTGTGGGGTTGTGTGACCTCCTGCCTCTCTGGACAAGAAGGCAATCAAGAGCCCAGTGGCCCAGATACAGCGCTTTTCATCTCTGCCATTGTACACCTTGAAGGCCACCTCAAGCACTTGAGCATGTGGGGTGAGGGGACCTCGCTCCAACTTATTAAGTTTAGCTTTAATGTCAGGAAGCTTTGGGAGAAAAAGTAGGTCATGAGTAAGTTATGACCATCAGGTGACTCAGGATCAAATTTGTGTACTGGAGTAGGGCCTGAGTCAGGCAGTTTGAAAAGGAAGAGGGGTTTTCATTTTTATCTTGAATGACCTCTTGGAGTTTATCATAACTGATGGCTTTAAGAGCTGCCTTTTTTAAACCTGTCAGTAAGCAGGTAAAAAGTCAGTCCCTTCTTATTTGGCCTCCATGGAAATTTTTAGTCCCAATTAGTGGGCTTCATTGGCAAAGTTCCAGGCTTATTCCCAGACTCATCTGCTCTCCTCTAGGAGGAGGGTGTTGGATTGGATCACTTGCATACCACGAATGGTGAGGTTTTTTCTCCTATGTTATGTATTGTAACTCCTTGGTATAGGTACTAGGGTTGGAGGTAAAGGATCCTAAGCATTTCTTGATTTGGGAGAGATCACCTAGAGAGAAGGGCACATGGACTCTGCCTACCCCTCAAACCCAGCACTTCCTGGAGAGGGAGTAAAGCTGGGGGCTCTTAACTGGCTGTGTTACAATGGGTGATGAGAGGGCTGAAGGGTGTTTGGGATGGTGGTGTGGAGGGAGCAGGTGGGTTTGGTGGAACTTAGTAAGGGGGAGGCTCTTCAGTGGGGTTGAAAGGAGGGTTTGGGTCCCTTGTTTGTATAGGAATAGGGTCTCTGGAGGAATCCAGACCCTTGGTGACAAGTAACAGCTGGGCAGGAGAGCAAGAAGAGCAAAGGGAAGGCTTAGAGCAGAGAATAGTGAAGGATGCAAGGCAGGTGGAGGAGTGGAAGCAAATACTGCTGGCTTAGAGGCTTCTTCCCCCTCATTGCTGGCTTGACTCTCAGAGTCTGGAGTCCAGGAGTGTTGACCTTGAGGGGTCTAATATCTGGTGTCATTTGGTTAAAATAACACAGTATTTTATCATCATATGAGTTTTTAAAACACGTATGAATATAGAATTTTTACTTTCAATCATCTTGGTTTTAGTAAGAGCAGAAATAAAGAGATCTTAAACTTTCCATTGAACAACAATTTATGAAAATAATATTTATAATGTTTACCCCATTTAAGTTAAATCTGATTTATCTATTTTAACTTAGATTACCCATGAAAACCAAGTTTAGTTAACATTTTAAGGCTTTTTGTTGTTGTTGTTGAAGAAACCTAGAAAAAACAATGTACATTATATTTAAGACATTTAATAGAAAATGAGATTTTCCATTGTCTGATCATCTACATCAGTGATTTTGAAGCCATCATTACCTTTTTTTGTTTACCCAATTTAAATTAAACTTTAAATCATGTGAATCAAAGGCATTGGTTCCATTTTTTTGAATTTTAGTTTATGAGTGCTCTGTATTTGGGTTCTGATAGATACACGTGTGTAGACAAGACAGTACACAGAACAAATAAGTAAAGACCTTCTAACTTTAAAATATATTAAGAGTCAACCCTCATAAATTGGTCACTGAGCAAAGCAGAGTGTAAAAAAACTTTTATGGTTGGATAAAATAGGTCTGAACAATAATTATAATATAGGCATGCAGGATCAAATTTTTTAGCTCAAAAATATAGAATTTTTTTTTTAAAGAGTCCTAGGGGCTGGGGTTGTGGCTCAGTGGTAGAGTGCTCACCAAGCATGTGTGAGGCTCTGTGTTCAATCCTCAGTACCATATAAAAATACATAAATAAAAATAAAGGTATTGTGTTCAACTAGGTGGCCTAGGGATTGGACCCTAGAGGGGAAGGAGGGTCATGTTTCTTTGGGAACTGATATCTCCTAGCAGCACTGTGAGGAAGATGTATTCTCCCCCCCCCCCCGCACCAATGGGGCTCCAGGGAAGGGGCTGAGATTTGCCCCTGTCACAAAGATGGGAGGATGGAGGTGAGTCTGCTGTTGGATCTGCAATCTCTCACTCCTTCTACAGACTTCCTAAAGATCTGGCAGCCTTTGGATCGGGGAAGGAGCACAGAGCTCCTAGGGCACCTAGGAGGGGAGGGGTCCAGGGATAGGAAAACTGTGGATCTGGCTTTCCTTGGAGTGGTATGGAAGGTCTCAGGGAAGACAAAACAGTGAGCTGAGATGGGGCACAAGAAAGATGGGTCCCTGAACCCTCTGGGGTGCCATGTTCTCAACACAAAGCCTTGCCTTTCCATGGCACCTCAGCTTGACAGCG
The DNA here is from genome assembly GCF_045843805.1 of Urocitellus parryii. Classification (NCBI taxonomy): domain Eukaryota; kingdom Metazoa; phylum Chordata; class Mammalia; order Rodentia; family Sciuridae; genus Urocitellus; species Urocitellus parryii. Next base: position 1,872,690 of record NW_027551776.1, read on the forward strand.
CCTCAGCAGCTGTGTGGCACAAGCCTCTCAGTTTGGTGATGGAGTGGGGAGGAAGGTGGCTCTCTGGCTCCTCAGGATGCTATATATCCAGGAGGGTGGGATGAAATAGGGTTGGGACTTCTGACAGGACTCCATCTCTCTGCCCCCAGGATGACACAGGAGAATCTCATCATGATGATCTGGGATTGGCCCTGGAGGCCCCAGGCATGCTGCTATTGGGGATCCCAAATAGCCAGAAGCTGCCCAAGGGGAGTCCTCACTACCCATTCCTATTCCCTCAGCTCCCCTGGCACTGGTAGCTCAAGGCCCATGTACTGAGTTCCTGGGACCAAAACCTGCAGAAGCCTGGCCAGATCCAGGGACAGAGTGGCCCAACCTCCTATCCACTGTCCTTCTCAGCTGCCCACTGGACCTAGGGTCTACAATGAAGATCTCAGTTTGCCTCAACCCAAGGATGGAGGCTTTAACATGGCTGCCATGTGCCCTTGTGGTTTCCCAAAGTCTAGGCCTGATAGCTTCCTTCCTTGTGCCAAGTCCCTCAGAGCCCTGCATCCTACTGACCCTTCTCATCTTGTCCACTCAGGACCACTTCTAGAGACTTGTCAGCCTCTGACCTCAATCACAGGTCTCTGGGTGCCACCTCTGTGGGACAAGAGACACAGAGCAAGAGAAAAAGAAAGCAGGAGCCAGTACCCAGTTGTGGCCCTTTTAGACCCTGGTCTCACACTCTGGGTGACAGGATCCTCAGCTCCAGCCTCTTCCTCACCCAGCAAGGAAGTAAAGTGGATGGTCCCTCACTCCTTCCTGAGTGTGTGTGGATGTTTGAGTATGCATGTGAGAGTGAACCAGCAAACTTGTGAGTGTGTAAGGGAGGGGATGGAGCTGTTGAATATGAGAGCTGCTCTAGCTGTTCAGCCCTCTCTGCAAAGGGCTCCACCTGGGGCCTAGGGAACCCTTTCCTATAGGGAGAAATGTAAGTGGAGCCTCAGGGCCCACCCTCAGATCTCCACTTCAGGGAAACCCAACCCTGCCCAGCAACCTGGCTTGGTCTGTGGCCACCTCTGTCAAAAGGGTTTGGCCCTGGGAGGGACAGGGACCAGGCTCCAGGCCCCAACCTTGTGTTACTACACTGTTGGGGCCTTGACCCATTGGTGAGATTCTACTTTCCCACCTCCTCTCTGGTCTGTTTTCTCTTCCTCATGAGCCCTAGTACTGGTTGTGTGATGTGGTCTTCATGCACTTTATTTATTTGCAGTCTGTGTTCCAGGTGGTAGAACTCCTACACATTCAGAGACCCAGCCTTGATGACTTTACATTTCTGAGTGATGATCTCTGCACCGGCCAACACTGTCAGGTCAGGAATATGTTCTTGTTTCTGATATTGACACATGTTGTTGTCTCCCTATGTTAAAAAAAAAAAAGTCCTTGAGATCAGAACACTACCAAAAAAAAAAAAAGCTTAAGATTTCCCTGTTTATTTTTCTTTGGTCAATGGCCATTTAGAGGAGCATTATTTAAATTTCCCATATTCTGGGATTTCCCTAATATCTTTCTGTTATAAATGTTTTCCTCTGTATAATCGCATTATGTTCAGAGAACATATTCTGAACATGATTTACCTCTTCCTTTTTTTATTTTTATTTTTTAGTTGTAGTTGGACACAATACCTTTATTTTATTTATTTTATTTTTAAGGGTTGCTGAGGATCAAACCCAGGGTCTCGCACGTGCTAGGCGATTGCTCTAATGCTGAGCCACAACCCCAGCCCCCTTTTTCTTTCTTTATTTTTCTTTAGTTTCTGCATATGAGAGAAAGCATTTGACTCTTGACTTTCTGAGTCTGGATTATTTCACCTAGCATGATGTTCTTCAGTTCCATGAATTTATCAGTAAATTCTTTATGGCTAAATATATATAACACTTCTTTAATCATTCACCTGTTCATGAGTACCTGGGCTGGTTTCATTACTTGGCTGTTATGAATTGTGTTGCTGTAAACATTGATGTGCCTATATCAGTATAGTATGCTGACTGTAGTTCTTTTGGATAAACATCAAGAAGTGGACAGCTGGGTCAGGTTCCCATTCTTAGTCATTTGAGGGGTCTCCATATGGCTTTCCAAAGTAGTTATTAATTTGCAGTCCTACCCAAAATTTATAACTGTACTTTTCTCCCCACACTCTCACCAGCATTTATTATTTATAATTTTAAAAATTGCATTCTAACTGAAGTGAAATGAAATCTCATGTAGTTTTGATTTACGTTTCCTTGATTTCCAGGAATGCTGAACTTCTTTTTTTCAAATATGCATTTTCCATTTGTATTTTTTCTTTAAAAAAGTCTATTTACTTCTTTTTCCCATTTATTAATTGGGTAATAAATTTTTTTTGGTGTTAAGTTCTTTATATATTCTGGATATTAATCCCCTGTTACAGGAGTAGCCAGAAAAGATTTTCTCCCATTCAGTAGACTCTCTCTTCACACTCTTAGTTGTTTTGTTTGCTGTGCAGAAACTTTTAAATTTCATGCCACTGCACTTATTGATTCTTGATTTTCTTCCTTGAGCTTTAGGGAAGCTTGTTAAGTCGTGTTAAGGAACTGCATGCCTGCACCGATATGTTGGGAGTGTCAACAGTATATTTTCTTCTAGCAGTTGAAAATGTTTCTGTTCTAATTCTATTATGGTTTAAATATAAGGTGTTCCCCAAAAGTTCATTTATGAGACAATGCAAGAATTTTTAGAGGCGAAATGAAGTGTGACCTAATCAGAGGATTAGTCTGCTAATGGATTAACTGGGTAGTAATGATAAGCAGCTAAGTTGCGGCTGGGGAAAGTATGTCACTGGGGGTATGTATGCCTTTGGGGCTTATATTTTGTCCTTTGGAGCAGAGCTTTTTCCCGGCTTCTTGGTTGCCATGACCTAAGCCGCTTTCTTCTGCCACACACTTCTGACATGATGTTCTGCTTCAATAAGATCTAGAGCTATGGAGGTGGCAAACCATGGGCTGCATCTCTAAAACCAGGAGCTAAAATAAACTTTTCCTTCTCTAAGTTATTCTTGTCAGTTTTTTTTAATCATGGCAGAAAAACTGACTGAAACAAATTCCTAGGTTTTTGATCCACTCTGAGTTGACTTTTGTAAAGGGTGAGAGATGAGTCAAGTTTCATTCTTCTGCAAATGGATATACAATTTTCCTAGCATCATTTGTTTAAAAGGCTACCTTTTCTCCAACATACACCTTAGTGAAGTATCAGATGACTGTATCCATGTGGGTTTGTCTCTGAGTCTTTTATTCTATCCCACTGGTCTCTGTGCATGTCTGTTTTGGTGCCAATATTATGCTCTTTGTGTTCCTCTAGCTGGATAGTATAATATGCATCCAGCATCATTTTCTTGCTTAGGATTTCTTTGGCTCTTCTGGGTCTTTTATTGTTCCAAAGGGATTTTAGGACTATTTTTTCTACTTCTGTCAAGAATGTCATTGGTATTTTGATGGGGATTTCATTGAATCTGTATAAAGCTTTGGTGATAATTAATTTTGACAACATTAATTCTGCCTATCCAAGAATGTAGGAGATCTTTCCCTCTTCTAAGATCTTCAATTTCTTTCTTTAGAGTTCTATAGTTCTCATTGTAGAGGTCTTTCACCTTGGATAGATTTATTCCTAAGTATTTTATTTTATTTTGTGATATTATTGTGATAGAATAATTTTCCTGATTTATTTCTCAGAAGGATCCTTATTGGAGTATAAGAGAGCTATCAATTTTTGTATGTTGATATTGTATTCTGCTACTTTGCTTAATTTTTTTTATTAGCTCTAGAAATATTCTAGTATAATTTTGGGGGGTCTTCTTAGATAATGTCATCAGCAAACATAAATAATTTGAATAATTATTTTTCTATTTAAATCCTTGTAATTTCCTTTTCTTGCTTGATTGATCTGGTTAAAGTTTGAAAAACTACGTTGAATAAGAGTTGCAAGAGTGGACATGCTTGTCTTGTTTCTGATTTTAGAGGAAATGATTTCAGTTTTTCTCCATTTAGTATGATGATGTTTTTGTGTTTATCATATATAGCAATCTTGGTAAGAATCTGTTATCTTCCAGAGTTTTGTGTATATTATTCTAAGACCTCCTGGATTTTAAGGTTTGGGGTGAGAAATCAATACAAATTCTAATTGACTTACTTCTAAAGGTGACTTGCTGATTTCCACTTGCAGCTTTTATAATCTTGCTTGTTCTGTTTATTAGCCTTTTTAATTATAAAGTGTCTTGGAGAGGATCTTTTTTGATCTTACCTATTTAGAGTTGTAAATACATCTTCTATTTGGATTTGTGTCTCATTCTTAAGACTTGGAAAATTTCTGATTATTTTATTTAAAAGTTTGTGCATTTCTTTAGTTTGTATTTCAGTGCCTTCATGTATGCCAGTGATTTTTATCTTTGGTCTCTTAATGTTATTCAAGATTTCTTGAATATTCTGATCATGATCTTTTAACATGTTTTCTTTATTGTTGACTTTGTTTTCAAGTTTGTATACTTCATTTTTGAGGTCTGGGAATGTGTCTTCTCTGTGATCCTACTCCATTGGGAAATGCTTTCAATTGAATTTTTAATTTGATTTATTGAGTCATTTCTATTTTTTTTTCAGAATCTTTGTCCTTTTATTGAAATGTTCTTTCACTTCCTATATATTTGTTCTTTTATTAATTCCTTAGATCTTTAAGTTCATTGAACATTTTAATTATCTACTTTCCAAATTCTTTTCTGGCATTTTCTCTATTGTAGTGTCCATGGAAGCACTTGTGTTGTGAGTTATTAGGGGTGGCTTGTTCCCTTAATTTTCCATATTGTTAGTATTTTTACCCATCTTCTGGGATAATTTTCTCTTCTACTTTTTTTTGTGAGGGATTTTTTTTAGTGAATTCTTTTCTTTTTACTGTGTGTCCTGGGTTGGTCAAATATTTCAATGTTGATATTTTCACTCATTTTGAACTTTCTATTATGGCCATTTTCTCATACCTCATTTGGAGGATGTACTAATCCCCTTAATTACAATCACTTTGTCACAATTCTTATATTAATAAATCTTTAAGGAGATCTTTTTGACAGTGTTCTTCACTAACCCACTCATCTGTTTTTCTTGGCCAAATTTTTGCAGTGGAATGTTTTCTTTCTAGGGATTCACTTATTGTGCAGTTTGTTTCTTCCTCAGCTCTGACCCAAAGTGGCCAAGCCTGTTTAAGGAGTCTGGATGCAGAGTTTCACAGTAGAATTCCATTCCCTTCTTGGTGGGTTTCAGACTATGTGCTGGGGCAGGAGAGTGGGATGCATCAGCGGATCCTGCCCTGGGTTCACCAGAGTTGGTCTGAATTTAATTTGTTTCAGTCCCCTTCCCCCACCTGTGACAGAAAGGCTCCTAATCTCAGCACTCAGATTGCCTGTTTCAAGTGAAAGTGCTTTTCTGCTTTTCTCAGCTTTGTAGACTCAATTTTCTGGTGCTGAATCGCTGTTTTGATTCCTTCTTGGAAAGCTGCTATGATAGTATGGCTTCCTCTAAATACCTTATGCCATTCTCCAAAGGGATAGACTTGTTATGAAGCTGTATTCCTGTCATTAAAATTCTATTATGGCCATTCTCTCATAACACATTGGGAGGATGTACTAATCACCTTAATTACAATAACTTTATAACAATGCCTTATATTAATAAATCTTTAAGGAGAGGAAGTGGGAAGTGCATCATCCCCTGTAGACCCAGTGACTCAGGGGGCTAGAGGAGCCAAGTTTGAGGAAAGCCTTCGAAACTCAACCAGAACCTGTAATACCAGCTACTTGGGAGGCTGAGGCAGGAGGATTATAGGATTATAGGAAAGCCTGGGCAACTTAGTGAAACTCTGTCTCTAAATAAAATTTTAAACAGGGTGGAAATGTAACAGAGTGGTAGTATACCCCATATCCTGGCTATCAGGATGCCTGACATTCTCCTTTCAGATCTTTTAGCACCTGTGCAACTGAGTAACGTGGACCTCTTGAACATACGAAAGGAAGCCTAGAGATGCATCCAAATTTGTAGGTCTTACTAATATGTTTTATTAGAAAGAATTGTGAACCAGACAGTGACCTCATCACAAGTATAACTCTTATGCAGAATACATTCAGATGCTAAATTAATGTGTTACATTTATTAGAAGGAAGGATTGTTTGGTAGGTCCTCATAATAAACAAATTGGATCTCATTCTCAGTCATTGACATTCCTACTTTTAGAGTAGGGTCTTTGCCTTCAGCACCCATTTAGTTTTACTATTTTAAATTAGAACCTTGGAAGCAAAAGTATGCTCTAGTTTTGAGAAATCACAATCAATGCCTTGCCCCAATTCCTTATTCCCTCTGCACCCTGACAGACGTTGGTGCTTCCCATATGGCCCTTCATGGTGTGTGGGTCCCCTTCCTTCTGGCTATCAATTTTGATATTTTCACTCAATTTGGATGGATATTATCAGACTCATTTCAATTTGAGTCATCTCTTGCCCTCTTTGTCCTACTAAACCTGAATAATCATAAGAACAATATTTTATTTTTTAAATTATTTTTTAAACCAACAAGGGCTATGAGTCTTCCCTGATCCTGGCTCCTCTTCCTTGCCTTTCTGCAGCCATATGGCCCCAGTGAGTAAGCAGACATTACCATGTGACTGCCCATAGTGCATTGATTTTATAATTGCACAGCATGTGGACCCTATTTAGAGTTTAATGCTATTTAGGAATCCATTCAGAAGTCCAACATTATTAGATTTCTTGGGGGCACCAGCAATAACATTGTCTCTCACTTCACCTGTGACCACCTGCTCTGTGCTGCCCCTGAAACCCCATCCTCCTTCACCCCAAGTGCAGGCAGCAGGCCTAGGCCTCAGCTGCAATACATGCACATCAAATCGGAGGCCATCTCAAAGTTGGAACAAAGAGAAGATCTCTGCTATCATAGGAAAAATCAAGTAGGGAGAGTGGGTGAGTTGTCAGTGATGGCAGGAGAATCCAGGGGCAAGGGCAAGCTCCTTAGGAGCCCAGGATTTACCCAACAATTCTTGAAAGAAGAGGACAAAACAGAGCATTGAATGATGATTTTCTTTTTAAAAAATAAACAAATACATAAATAGAAATATATATATATACACACACATACATACATATATATGTATATATGTATACATTAGTACTAAAATTAAAACGATCAAAGACCATAAAATCTATTTAAATGGACAGTTAAGTAGGGTAAAGGAAGGTAAACATACGACTTCTACTATTGTTTATAATATGAAATTTCTAGAAAAATAGTTAAGGGAATGCCATAAATTATAAAGATGATTATCACAGCAGCAAGACAATCTACTTACTAGAAGGAGAATATGCTTATTGAAAGCTTGTTTTTCAGATAGGGCCAACAAATGGGCAACACAGTAGAATGAAGTTCAGACAAAATATAATCTGCCAATCTGGAAATACAAACTGTTAAATTGTAAATACATTGGATTAAAAAAAATAGCAGTTATATATATATATATATAACTGCTATTTTTTTTAATCCAATATATATATATATATATATATATTAAGTTATATATATATATATATATATATATATTAAGTGAAAAAATCACTTTAATAAGCTGAACAGCAAGAAAGCTGAACAGCAAGAAAGCTGAACAGCAAGGTTTAAAATTAATGTGTGAACACATAAAAATCTGAGTCTAATAACATATCAGGATGCAGAAAACAAAATACAGGGGTAGTAGAAGTGATTGCACACCAGAAGGGGGAGACTTCAATGTTCTGATCTGATTTAATAACAAATATAGTGAACAGAAAAAGCAAGTGAGGCTAAAGGAGAAATAAATACAACATCAGAGAAAACAAAGGAAAAAATCCTTTTTTCATGTTCCATGAAATTTTATTGAAAAAAGTAAAAACATTCTAGGTCATAAGAGAACCTCAATAAATCTTACAAGTCAGTATTATTACCTACAATAGTCTGTAACTAGTTCAATAAAACTAGTAATTAGTAGGAAAATGGGAAGCAGAAAATCTCTTTTCATGGAAATATTGAAAAAATAATATCTCTTGAGCAATTCATAGGAAAAAGGAAATAAGATTAAAAATGCAAAAATTCTAATAAATATAAAATAAGTATTTTATAATGTTAGAACTGTAGGCCATAGTGATGATAAGAGGAAGTTATGACCCCAGCAAGAGCAGTGGCCTGAGGAACAAGAGACCCAGTTCCCCCAGGGCAATGCAGTAAGTACTGAAGACAGTGCAGCTCAGGTAGGATCATTGCTGGTATAGATCAATGGAATGGGATTGAGAGTCCAGAAGGAATCTTTTATCTTTATGATCTGTTGATATTTAACAATGTTGCCAAGACAATTCAATGGGGGAAAAATAATCTTTTCCACAGATGTTGCTGGGACAACTGGTTATTCATGTACACAAACATGGAGTTGGATCCCTTCCTCAAAGCAGGTACAAATATTAACTCAAAATGGATCAAATATTTAAATTTAAATATAAGAAAATCTTTGTTATACTAAGTTAGGCAATGCCTTCATGGTGGCACAGCCTATTCCCTCTGCAGCAGGAGTCACCTGTATCCCTCAGTTGTGAAAAGCCAAGTGTAGGCCCCAGGGGAGGGTGCTCCTGGTTCCAAGGCTTTAAAGTTTCCAGTTCCTGTTGCCCTGCCAGACCTTGTGACCTGCGTGGAGGAGATAAGGAAGTGTCCTTATATCCTCCCATCACCATACATGGAGGAAACACTTCTGATGAATTTGGGAATCAAAAGAGAAGAATCAAGTTCTGTAATTCCTAAATTTTCTAAAATGTATATGTTTACCTTTTATAAATGGATTTAGAATATTAAAACATACGTGCCTACAACATTACATGAGCCTTCGGAAAGCCACCATTGGAGAGATTAATAGGAATTTCACACTGTTCTTTGAGGCCTGGTTAATACTCTTTTCAAGACCTGAGTTTAATTTCAGAAAATGGAACTTTTTTTAAGCTTTTTTTTAAAGTTATAGATGAACACAAAATCTTTTTTTGTTTACTTATTTTTATGTGGTGCTGAGGATCGAACCCAGTGCCTCACATGTGTGAATGAAGCAAGCGTTCTGCCACTGAGCCACAACCCAAGCCCCAGAAAATGGAACTTTTTAAATGGTTCAGAAATATAAAGATTTGTACATCATAAAATATTAAAATCCATTTAATGTGTGATAAGCTTATAAATATTATAGTACTTTTGTGTTTGGTTGTGTTATTTGAATTGCTTTAATGGTTATTATGATTTTTTAAAAGACCTTATTCTTAATATAGTGAAACCATTATTTTGAGTTCCTGTATATTGAACTGCTCTGACCACCAGTGGCACACACATCATGGAGCATGGCTGGATTCTGGACATGGTTTTCTTTTTTCATTTTTGGTGGTATATTTATTACAGGTTTGATGAATGGACATTTGAGAGCAATTAAGATTAATGCTGGGATAGTAGAGGATAGGAAAGGTAGCAGAATACAACAGTTACTAATATGGCATTATGTAAAAATGTGGATGTGTAACCGATGTGATTCTGCAATATTTATTTGGGGTAAAATTGGGATTTCATAACCCAATTGAATCTAATGTATGAAATATGATATGTCAAGAGCTTTGTAATGTTTTGAACAACCAATTAAAAAAAAGAAAAAAAAGAATTACAGTTTAATTATTCAAAAAAAGATTAATGCTGAACACACATATGAACCTTCAAATGTCTCATAAAATCATACAAAAATAAGAAATTGAGTAAGCCCTTTCCTATTAGTTCAGGTGAGCACCTTATCTCCAACATAGGTCCCATTAAACACATAGTCTGAGAAAGGAGACTGGGCTATGGGCTTAGGAAGAAGGCTACATATTGTATACTTTTCTCTGCTGAGTGAGGTTCCTTAAATGAAAAATAAAATTGGAATTCTTTGGAAGTGAGCACTTTGGTCTGTGTTAAAATTCTAGAGCAGTTGATGAATATGACTGAAATTCTCTAGACAAAATACATAAAATGTTATTTTAAATTATTTCAGTAGTTTTTCATGATTAATGTTTAAAATTTTTATTTCAAATCCCGTGTATATTATATGTATGCTATATACAAAGTGTACTAAAGAAGAATTCAATGCTACCTAAAATTGAATAATGTAGCCATACATATATATGTGAACATGGGGATATAAATCCTGCTACTTTAATTATAAAGTCAATGATGACCTCTTTTTTCATAAAAAAGAATTAGTTTTTCCATATGTGTTTCTGTCTTTTCCTCAGCTACTCAGAAGTTGGCATGAGGTGGCTATAATTTTCCTGCTGTCATGTAAAACTAAAAATGAGAACTACTGGGGAATGATATTGACCAAATCATATTGTTATATTATGTGCATGAATGAATAGGTAATAACAAATCTCACTAATATATGTAATTATGATGCACCAATAAAAATATGGGAAACAAAACTTTATTTTGAATAGATTTCACTAGAATCTATTTGCCTGTATTTTTTACTTAAAAAATTTAGTTTTGTAGTATTTTTAAAGAAAATATAGGAGCTACCTGCCATAATATGTCTGAGGATGTTCAATGCAGTTATTTTACTTATAATATTTTTAAATAACTATCCAGGATCAGGGTCTGTGTTGCCAATCCCTGAATAGAGAGGGAATGGATTGGCACTGTCCTTCCCCTGGGCTGTGGGGCTCACTGACAACATCACAGTGCTACACCTGATTCCCACAGGAGATCTGAGTGCTGCACACAGCTGGGCAGGACTTTCCTGTGCCCTTTTCTAGACACAGGCTGATGGTGCTTGAGGAAAGAAGTTATAGTGAGAGAAGTCTCTGTGGAGAAACAGGGGACAGGGGCAGGCAGGTTGGTAGCATTTCTGTGTCCTACCACCCTCCTGAAGACCCTAACTCATTCCACAGTAGGAGCATGACAGGTTGGAGAAATGGAAACAATGTATTTCAAAAAACCAGGCACATCCTGATCTCGGTATTGTGTGGTTGGTTGCTGTATGGCTGTTTGTGATAAAACATTTTCTTTTATAAAAAGCTGTTCTTGCAACTATTTTTCTGATAATAAGAATGATACACTCTAGAAGAAATTTTTAGAAAATATGAAAATACAAATACCTCATAATTTTACTGCTCAACAATACACATTTTTAAGATTTTGGAAGTGTTTCTTCCTATGTATATAGAGAGATAAATATGTTTTTTATTATTTAATATTTCAAACATACAATTTTTTTTTCAAAAATAAAGAACACCTTGACTGATTTTCTGATCAGGACCCTTGCATTTTCCTGTCTAATCTATCCTGCAGTGTTCCCCCAGATATAACCACTAACCTGAATTTAATCTTCATTATTCCTGCATTTCCCTTTAGAATCCATTATGTATGCGTGCATTCTTAAACAACACAGAGACTTATTGTGTGTATTTTGAAGAATTTATAAATGGGATAATGTCCACAGCCAGAACAGTTGTTCTAGAGCAGTGGGATAACTTGCCAAAACACCAAGGGAGAGACACCTGGAGATGGTGGGTGAGATGTAAGGGAAATGCTTTGGGGGGAGGCCCATCGGTGACAGGCTGAATGGGAGGCTTTAGTAGAGTCCAGTGGTGAAGGCTGGACCTTCTTCCCTCACAGTGCTTCACCAAGTAGCACCTCCTGCCCTTAATAATGCCACCCCAGAAGATAATGTCTCCTATTCCTCATTGTGTTTTGTCTGGTGGTGGCCAGCTGAATGAAAGACACCTATCTTTTCTGCAGTGCCTTCAGTTCAAGTTGCATCTGGGTTTTTTTTTTGCTATTTGAAATAGTGCTGCTGAAGATACAGTTTATATGTCTTTTTGTGTACCAGGCACCAGACTAGATGTCTTGCTGGGTCATAGTGTGAGTAATCTGTTCCAGTCCCTCCCTTAAGTGATGTAAGAATTCAGCCTCTCTCCAGTCACTGTGTGGAAGGAGGTTTTGTAGCTTAGGCTGCAGAAGCAGTGACATCATCAGTATTAGCTTGCTTTGTTCTTTATAGTATTAGCTTATATCAGTATTAGCTTGCTTTTTTCTTTTTATCAAGGAGCAGCTATCCTGTCATGCATGCAAAAAAAGTGACTTTCTACAGATAATACTAACATGTTCTAGTTCCCAGCATACATGAGAGAATGTAAGATAGCACTAGCTGGACATTCTGACCCAGGCCTGCTCTCTATAGTCCCTTGACTTAGCCTGGTTCCTGGGAATTTAAAGGAGCATTCCAAGGATGTAGTGCTTTACTGTCCTCTTTTTCTTAAATGATGGTGCCCGTGCACTGTGTGCATGCTTGTGCAAGTTGCTCATTCTAGTCAATAAAATTATGGGTTACATTTGCCCATGTCAAGACAATGTGGCTTATTCTTTTTAATTGCTACAGAGTATTCCATTGAATGGATATACCAACACTTAATTTAGTCATGTTCAAGTTGCATCTGAGTTTTTTTTGCTATTTGAAATAGTGCTGCTGAAGATACAATTTATATGTCTATATGTGTACCAGGCACCAGACTAGATGTCTTGCTGGGTCATAGTGTGAGTAATCTGTTCCAGTCCCTCCCTTAAGTGATGTAAGAATTCAGCCTCTCTCCAGCTGGGCCTAAGATTTGTCATTGCTCCAGATATTCACCAATACTGATTGGTTTGATGGTTTCTGCCTCTCCCCTTGCAATCTCCAGAATATAAATGGTATCTGATTGTAGTTTTAATTGGCATTTCTCAATTGAGATTGTATATATTTTCATATATTTATTGGTCACTTGCATTTTGGGGGGTGCCTGTTCCTACTCCTGGCAGGTTGTATTGGTCTTTTTAGGAAATCTTTCTTTAACAAGAAATATAGCACATTTTCTTCTGAAAGTTTTCACAGTGTAATTTGTACAGTTAGGATTTTAACTCACTTAGATTTGAACTCTGTAGATATGGCCTGAAGTAGAGATGCAAAATTTTAAGTATTGAGAAAAATATTTACATGAGGAGATATTATAAAAAACAATTAATTCAAACCTGTTCACATTATGCAAATGAAGGCAGAAAAAGGAAATAAACCAGAAAACAGATGGCACAAATGGGAAACAAATATTAACATAGCTAAATCCAAAGAGGTCAATGATTTTATTAAATGCAAATGCTCTAATCACATTAATCAAAACAGAGGCTGCAGATTGCTTTTAAAGACTATAAAAAGGAGACCAGTACAGTAGAAGAAAGGGAGCAGGAGAAATAGGTGGAAAGGGGAGATACTGGGGAATGAAATTGATGAAATTATGTTATGTGCATGCACAGATATATTACAATGAAATCCACTATTGTGTATAATTATCATACAGCAATAAAAATAAAGTTCCCAGAAATAGAATTGTTGACAAAAGAAAAATACAAATAAAAAATTAAAAACAATAAAACCTGCTGAAACAAAAAATAAAACATACACCACAAAAACTATATATTGTTTGACAACAGTAACAGCAGTGACTTATCTCTACACATACAGAATATCCATGTACAAAGAGTACAGAATTACTCTTTTTTCCTCTCCAACAACAGAAAAATGAGTTTTTCCTCTTATTATAACATAAACTTGGTCACAGAAGAAAATTCGGCAAGTATAGAAAAGTACAAAGAAAGAAATTAAGTCACCTCTTATCACTATTGAGAGGGCCAACTGTTGACATGCAGAAGGCCTCCCACTAGGGCTATTATTAGCACCCTCGATAACATGCAGCCAGGAATACCCAGGCAGGCAGCCGGCACTTGACCACGGGATAATAAAATGCATTCACACTTTCAGCTTCACTTCTGCTTTATTCAGATCCAGGTGACTCAGAGGCATCAGGCAGCCTATTTTGCAGAAGATAAGCACCTGTCGCCCCAGCTCTCTCCCAAGAACCTCCTCCTGCAGGTGGAACACCAAAACTCATCCTTTATGTCAAAATGGGGTTGATCTTCAGGCTTAAAGTCCAAGTCCTCACTGAAAATTCTCTGGGCTGTGTAGCCAACAATGGAGTATGTGTCCTTATATGCCCTGGTGAAGGCATCATTCAGGGTCTCCAGATCCTTTGCTATGAGACTGTGGTATCATGGGTGAGGTCTGCAGGATCCAGGAACAACTTGGCCACCCCTCTGGTGGAATCCTTCCTGGTCAAGGCTCCTCTTCCAAACAACTCCTTTCCGGAAGTAACATCCAACAGAACTCTGTCACTGTGCAGATGGGCTGATCTTCCTCCTCCCGGCCCTAGTGAGCCCCCTCCTCCTCAGAAGAGCTGCACCAAGGCCCTTGCTTGGCTGGGCATGGCACCTGACTGGCCTAGGCTGCTGGCAGCCCTGGGCCCAACACCAGGACCAGGCCATGGTGAGCACTCAGCGCAGGGCAGGGATGGCCCGCAACAGAGCCAGATTAGTTTTAAAAATAACAATTTTAAATGCTCTAGAAGAAGCTCCCTTTAAATGCAATGCTATATGTAGTTTAAAAGTGAAAGACTTGAAAAAAATACACCATGAAAACACCAATGAAAAGAAAACTGAACCATCTATATGAATGCCACTCAAAGTAGATTTCAGAATGAAGAATACCATCAGGGAGGATGAGGGGCATTCCATGATGATATAAGGGTCATTTTATGAGAAGACACAATAATCCCAATGTGCAATGTCAGAGCTTGTGATAGACCCAACCTGATCTTTTCTTAAAATTGGGAGCAATCTCGCCACAAAGCCATGAAAAGATAATTTTGGCTTTACTATAAATTACTGCAAATTCTGAACCTGTTTGGAATGCCTGCCCATGCCTTGAACTCACTCATGCCTGGCTCTCTGACCAGAGAGCAGCCCTCTCTGAAACTTTAGTGACACCTTATAAATATTGGCCTTCCCTGGCCAGACAACGACCCTCTCTGAGGCTCTAATGGTCCTCATAAATTCTGATGTTGGGGCCAGCAAAAAATGAAAACTACCATTAGTGTTATGCTCGCCAGAATTCTGTTATCTGTAACCCCCCCTTTGTGTAACTTTCTGGGCTATAAAGCTGGGCTGCAGGAAAGCTGCTGCTGCTGTCTTGTTCCCGCCATTTTGGGAGGGAGAGGCAGCCCGGCCGGTCGAATTAATAAGTTTGCTTTAATTTGATTTTAATTGGAGTCAGTGGTCTTTTCTTGCATCCTGGTCTAACACTTGAAAATCAGGAAGAGAAAATTGAAAGAACTTGAAGGAGAACATGATAAATCCACAAGAGGAATTGAAGATTTCAACACCGTTCTCTAAATCATCAATCAAACTGATAGAAAATCGTCAACGGCAGTGACCAGAACAACACCAGAAGCCAAGTACACAGAGTGGACTTTCATAGACCCTCCACCCAACACAGAGGGTACGTGTTCTTGCCAAATGAATAAGGACAGATCACGTCTTGCATCTTAGATCAAACCTAGCAGATTTAAAGGGATGGAAATCACATGTAACACTTTATATGGCCCTATATTAATGTAAAAATCACTAAGAGAAAGATAACACACATTTTACCTCCTCTTCAATTTTCCTTCAGCTGACCTTTGGCAGGAAGTTCCTGACCCTTCCTTGATCCTAG
This sequence comes from Urocitellus parryii, assembly GCF_045843805.1. Taxonomy (NCBI): domain Eukaryota; kingdom Metazoa; phylum Chordata; class Mammalia; order Rodentia; family Sciuridae; genus Urocitellus; species Urocitellus parryii. The sequence continues at coordinate 1,888,392 of NW_027551776.1, forward strand.
ACTTTTCCTTTTAAAGATCCATTGGCTCCAACTTTTCTATGAACTTTTCCCTATCTCTAGCCTTTTAACCCCAGTCAATTTTTACTGGAAATACCCCATTTTTTAGAGTGATGTTTTCTTTCTTGAAGTGATCTGCTTTTTCCAGGTATGCCGACATCTGCTTGAGGTTAGAGACTGTATATCATGTTAATCAGTTGATCATCTTTCAGACAACTAAGCACTTTGGAACTGATGTCAGCAGGGACCAGGATAGAAAGGCCCCAGCCTATGTTTCCCTATCCTCAGGGAGGACTTAGAGCAGCCTGGGCAGGGCATGGGTACTTACGAACACTACACATTGGGATTTTGATGTAGTTTCAAAAGTGGACTCATTTAAACAAAATTAATTCACCAAGTAGACTGTCTTCTCATTCTTGAAAGAATTCACAGAAGTGTGTAGATACTGGTTCAACTTGTTTTCATTTAAAATACCACCAATATTGGGGTAAGTTCACATAAAACAAAATGCACACATTAATCAATGATAAATACATACAGCCATGTAAACAACATGAATCAAGATGCAGCATTTTGTATAATCCCCCAAAGGTTCTCTTCTGCCTCATTTGCAGACAACCCATAGCCCTTGGCAACCACTGATTTTCTTTCTGATGCCATGAGTTAGGTTTAACTTTTCTAACCCTTCATATAAACTTTGTGATTAAATAAATGCAATCTTAGAGCTTATATTCTTTTGCGTTTTTCCTACTTTTTGTGTTTGAGAAATATCCATTGTATTGCATCCATTAGTAGTTTGCTCCTTTTGGTTGCTGAATCTGATTTTATTGTTTTGGGTATGTCTTCTGTTGATGGATATTTGGCTCATCTCCTGGTTTTGACACTGATAAAGCTGCTATGAATGTGTTACTGGAGTTCTTGAAGACCCTAGCCCCAGGGTGTCCCAACAGATCAGGCTGGGCCACCTGTCCCAATATGCCAATCAAAGACAAAGGTAGTGGTGAAGGGCAGGAAAGGAGTTTTAATCAGTGTGACCACATCAGGAAGAACAGGTGTAGGGGTACAGTGGCCATAGATCTTCTTCAAGGCATTGACAGAAACCTCATGATTTATAGAAAAGGCAACGAAGTCAAGTGTTGGGGGTTCAAATGGGAGTTTTCATAGATAGCAAAGTAGCTCATTTTGGTCAGGCTATGCTCTGGTTGATCATTATTTCAGAACTGGTTTTATGAGGTGGCTCTGCAGAAGGCCTTATCACAGTTAAGTGGTACAATCAGTACACATGGGGTGATTGCTCCTGCTTCATGGGGCAGCCTCAGTTCCCATGGGAGGTAATTGCTCCCATTTAGTGGAATGATCTCATCAGGCATGATCTGTCTGTGAGGCTCTGCTAATCCTAGAACACAACTGACTGCAGGTTTAGGGCAGTCACAGGAGACATGTGGGAGCCACTGAAGGGTGGAGGGTTGTAAAAGCTGGCAATTTAATGTCCCTGCAAATCTCAAAAATATCTCTCTTGATGTCCTCAGTCTTGAAGGGGGACAAGATAGGTTAGATAAATTTAGGGCTAATAAACCTTGTATTCTACTCCCGAAGTAACTAATTAGCCTTTGAACAGAACTGAATGGGGTCCTGGTCCAAAATTTAAGATAATAAAATGCAAATTGAAAGCAGAGATGCCAAGCTTTAGCCTGCTTGTTAGTTACTCTTTGGACATTGAAAGGCCTGAGTGAAGAATCAGTACTTTTAGCAAAGTGACTTCTAATTCTCTCCTTAATATATATTTAGTTGTAGATCGACACAATACTTTCATTTTATTTGTTTATTTTTATGTGGTGCCAGGGATCGAACCTAGTACCTCATGCATGCTAGGTAAGCACTCTACCACTGAGCCACAATCCCAGCCTGCAAAGTGACTTCTAATTCTCTAATTACCCACTGTGTATGGATGCATGCTCTTATTTCTCCTGGGTAAATTCTAGGAGTAGGATGGTGAATAATATAGTAGTTCCATGCTTAAATTTTTAGAGAAATTGCCAAACTGTTTTCCAGGGTAGTTGTACCATTTTAATCTAGCAGCAGAATATGGGAGTTCTAGTCCCTCTGTATTCTTATCATGAGTTGGTACTATCAAGTCTTTTTGATTTGATCTATTTTAATAAGTACCATACATAGACATATCTTATTGTGGTATTAATTTTCATTTATTTATTGACTTAAGAGTGTTTTTAATGTGCTTAATAACCATTCATATATTATGTTTTAAAATTTGTATGTCTATTTAGTTGGGTGCAATGGTGTATGCCTGTAATCCCAGCTGCTTGTGAGGCTGAAGTAGGAAGATCATGAGATCAAACCAAGCCTCAGCAAAAGTGAGGCACTAAGCAACTCAGTGAGACCCTGTCTCTAAATAAAATACAAAATAGGGCTGGGGATGCAGTTCAGTGATCGAGTGCCCCTGAGTTCAATCCCTGGTATGCAGCCCCCCCCCACCAAATTTATGTTTATTTAAATCATTAACCTAATTTTAATTAGATTTTTTGTTACTACAAAATATTAAGTTTGCTTTGTACATGTAGATATGAGTTCATTCTCAGATATCTATATTATGAAATGTTTCTCCCAGGTACGGCTTGCTTTTACTTTCCCAGTAGTCTTTTTTTTTTCATTCTAATCTAAGTTTATTCAGTACATTTTCATCACTCTATACAACAATGTACAAATCCAGCCTTATCTAAAATGCTACACATTTGCAAAACTTAAAACAAATTTTTTAATACTGACTGTACAATAAGAGGGAAAAAAAAGCACTGTACCTGTAAAACCACCCTGAATGGCTGTCAGAACAGGGGGCTCTGTAATGACCTCGAAGAGCTGGCTCTCAACTTGCTCATCAATTTCAAAGAGTAAGTGGTATGTGGGGCATGGAGTGTGTGGGAGGGCTCAGAAAGACAGAACCATTTACAGTAACAGGTGGTGGGGGAACACAATCCTGAGAATTCAGGGTGAGTGGAGGCCAGGCCTAACAGGAATGATAGCTCTGTCCCCTTTCCTGTGGACATAGCATAGCAACAGCAACACATTTGCCAGACTAGCTCAGGTCATCTGTGAAGAGACTGGGCCCCACTGCCACCTGGAAGATTGCTGGTCCCCCGCAGGCTCTGCCACTGAACAGACTTTGGAAAGGGAATGGGTGAGCTTATTGCCAGAAAACTGCAGGGCCCCTCAATGGGCACAGCTCTGAACCATCAGCACTTCTGCAGCCAGAGCCTGCCTGCAGAGGAAAGGCCGCAACTGCTGCCTTTGAAGCCTGTCCCAGTGAGGGGGCCTTCCCTGCCAACAATCCTGTGGCTAGAAAAGTGACACAGCTGAGCCAGGTGAAAGGCAAGGTATAGATGAGCTTCAGAGGCTCTGTGTGTTGGGAGGAATTGGAACTGGAACGGCTTCTGTGGTGGTGGCGGTAAGAAAAGCAGAACCACCTGCGCATGGGGGACCTGCGTTTTGGAGAGTGTGGTCTCCTCCTCATCCATGGGAGTGACATGGCAGCGGCGGCCGCCTTCTCCTGGGAGGGCTGAAAAGCTAGAGTGGGTGGGGGGTTGGCATAGGCCAGAAGGCCAACACAGCGGTAGCAGTGATCTCCTTCCTAGCCATCAATTTGTCCTCAGTCCACGCGCTTCAGTGCCTTTTCAGCTACATCTGAGGACGCAGCCTTCTACAGGCATGTCAATCATTTTAATTTTTTCCATAAGTGGAAAATACCTCCATGATGTGATCCTTGGTCACATTCCTGATGAGCCTTTGGTGGGTTTAGGGGAAGGGCTCCGCCTTTTCTTTCCTTTTTATCGGTTTTATGTGTTTTGGATTTGGAGCAGGAGCACCGCCTGCTGTCATGTCTGCGCCAAGAATGGCTGGGAGATCCAGAGGAGCTGCTGGACTGGAGCTGATGTGCTGGAGCTTCCCCAGCGGCCCGTGCAGAGGACATGGAGCCCCTGCTTGAGCCTGTGTTGGCGCTGGATCCTGAGCTGAAAGTGGAGCTGGACCTACTGCTTCCACTGAAAGCCTTGCATCTCTTCGAGCTTATTTCTGCCATAGTCCTTCTTGCTTGACTCCTTAGTGGGTTGTCCATAGGTCTTTAGAGTGATCCCTGGGCTTCTCATCTGAGAGCTTTCTGCATTTGGTAGGACGAGGAGCCCTAGCTCTGGACTTTTTCTTATTTTCCTTGGCTCCTAGCAAGCTCTTCTTTTTCACTTCTGATAAATCCCCATTCTCTCCTAGAGGTGTTCAAAGTAGCAATGGCAGCCTCACTTATTTAAACTCTCACTTCTAGAGTGAGTCTGAGAAATGATCCCTAATCGATTGCAATTTAAGTCAAAGAGCAGCATCTTCCCCCAGCCACTATTTCCTCCTACTTCTCCTCATCAGCTCCCTAGTAGTGTCTTTTTAAAAGATTTTTTTTTCATTTATTTTTCTCCCTAATGGTTAACATTTTTTTGTTTGTTTCATAAAAATAAAATCACTGCTTTCTTCAACCAAGGTAATGAGGACTTTCCTGTTTCATTTTGTGAATTTCATAGTTCTAGATTAGATTATAGTCCTAGATTAAATTTAGACTTATCATACATTTGAACTAATTTTTGTGTGTTCTGACAGTTTTCTGGGGATGACTGACAAACAAGAGGGCTCTTAACAACAGACACTTACTCCCTTTTAGTTCCAGAGGCCCAAAGCCTAAATCAAGGTGTTGCTAGGGCCCTGCTCACTCAGGGGCTCTGAGGGAGAGTCCTCCAAACCTTTTCCTGCTCTGGGCTGCAGGTGTTCTCTGGCTTGTTGCAGCGTAGCTGAAGGCTTCCCTTACTTCTTTCCATAGCTTTCTCCATGTTTATCCTTTCTTGTCTGTGTCTCCTCCTCATTTTGTATCATTGGATACACAGGCTGTCCAACTAATCCAGGACGATCTAATTGGAAAGTCTTGATTTTATTATCTCCGCAAATATCCTTTATCTAAGCACAAGGTCTCTTTTGCAGGTACTGAAGCCCATGACTTAGATGTCTGTCTTGGGGGATCATAATCCAACCTCTTACATACATGATGGGAGAGAAAGTTTGTAGGTCATTATTTTTATATTTAGATAGTCAGTTATTCTATTATTTTCTGTTCAAAAGCCATTCATTCCCCATTAAATCATCTCAGAATCTTTTTGGAAAATCAGATGACCATTTGTGTGTGGATCTGTTTCTGACTTCTCTCCTCAGTTCCACTGGTCTGTATGCCAACCTCCATGCTAATACCCCACTATTCTGATTACTGTAGCTTTAATTATTTTTTCATCTCTGAGATCAGGTAATATAAATCCTTAGTTCTTCTACAAAAAATAATTTGGCTATTCTAGGTCATTTGAATTCCCATATACCTTCTACAATCAGTTTGTTTATTTCTACCAAAAAAAAAAGCCTGCTGGGATTGTGGTCAAGATTGTATTAGGTTTATAAGTCAATTTGGATAGAAAAGAAATAACATTGAATCTTGTTGAATAATTTGAATCTGTGCATATTTCACTAAAGGAAGCTAATAAAACTTAGCTTAGGTTTTTATCCATTATTATATTGATAAGAAAAAGTGTCTTAACTTTAGTCACAAGAATCAGTAGGTTGTTGGGATAGGGAGCTAAGGAAAGTTTATTAATACAGCTTTGAGTTTGCACATCCCTGCATATATGTTGAAATACTGACTTAAATCCCATGGCTGACCAGCAGGCATAGCATGCCCTTTTATGTGAAAACTCTTTGGACTATTCACACTGGCCAGTCCAGAAGCAGTTAGCACTTCTTCCTCTACTTTGTCTTCTTATCCCAAAGCTTTCTGTGATTTGCATTATCCTACCTGCTAATCTATAGCCAATGGAGATTCAAGGTAAACAATTTGTTTTCCTTCCTCAAAGTTTCAGAATAAACACACACTTGGCTCTTTGTTCCAGTGGACATTGTTGAAATTGCAATATAGCATTGTGGATGTGAAACTTGTTCCAGGATCTGTTCCCTTTTCTTGATAGCCTCTGTAATTGCTCCATAACCTAACTAATCTTTTCCTTAAGATTTCCTTCATCTCAGGAAACTACTGACAAATCTTTTTTTCCTCTGTGTTTAAGAAATTAGTGATATGAAGATTGAATAAAATCAACTAATAGGCTCTTGGAGTAGGGTGAGGGTTCAGTTGTAGAATATTCTGGCTGCAGACAGGGCAGTGTAGTGTCCAAGTCTGTGTCCAGGGGAGGGCAAGGAAGGGCTGCATCCTAGCTGGCTGTGTAACTACAGGTGGGTGCTTCAGGCAGTGGAAAGGCTACTAAAAGATGAGAGGTAGAGAGAGTTTCTGCATGTCCACTGGTTAACATGAGAAGGAGCTGGTCAGCAGGTTATTGGGACATGAGTCAAGTGAGTTTGAGAGGATGAGTAAACTTGGTGCTCCACATAGATGTGGGAAGATCAGGTCCCTGTGGATCCGGAGGGTTCCCAGGAAAGAGTTGTCTCCTATACAGAGGTGCTGTGAGTAGGCTTTCTGTTAATCATCCCCTCTCAGCTTATGGTGATGAATCTGATTATGGGTGCCCTTTATGGGAACTTGTCAATGATATTGCCTAGTTAAATCCAAGTAACTTTCACAGAGTGGGCACGTGGCTCCAGAAGGTACTTATCAAGGATCTGCAGCCTTATGGTGCTAGTATTGCAATGCAGGGCCAGGAGCAAGGAGGACGTAGTGGTGCCCTCAGTCTTGCTCCTTCAACAGTGCTTTATCTGCCAGTTGACTGGTAAAACCAATGGCAAACTAATCATACCCACAAGAATCAGACATTGCTGAGAAGATGTCTGAAATACAGATTTATATTCCCATCAGGAACAATGCACCTTGCCCTAAGATGGAGATAACCCAAGTTATATTAAAAGAGCCATAGGGACTAAGAGCATGGTATTGACCTTTACATGGACACACAGACCCATGAAACAGAACAGAAAAAACAGAAATAAACCGATAAGCAACTGCTTCTCAACAAAGGTGCCAAACACATACCTGGAGAAAGGATAGTCTCTTCAACAAATGGTACTAGAAAAACTGGATAATCACATGCAGAAAACTGAAGTTTGACTCCAATTTCTCCTCCTGTCCAAAAAAATCAGCTCATAATGCATTGAAGACCTTGATGTAGGACCTAAAAACTCTTGAAACTGCAAGGGGAATGTGTTTGGGGAACTTTTTAAGATTTTTGGCACAGTCAGTAATTTCCTGATAAGATCCCAAAATCATAGACAACAAAAGCAAAAAAAAAAAAAAAAGACAAATGGGATTACATCAAACTAAAATACTTCTGCACAGCAAAGAAAGCAATCAGCAAAGAGAAGAGACAACCATCAGGGAGGGAGAAAATCTTTGCCAGCTGTACATCTGAAAGAGGATTAATATTGAGAATATATAAAAACTCAAAACCACTTAATAAAAAAATATATCAATAAAATGGTTTAATCAGAATAGGCACTTCTTTGAAGAAATACAAATGTCCAATAAATACATGAAAAAATGCTCAATCTCACTAGTCATCGGGAAAATACAAATAAAAATTGTAAGATTCTATTATATCCAGGTTAGAATAGCTATCTATTATAACAAAATTAATCTAAGATATGGAGAAAAAGGAATACTTATACACTGTGTGTGGGAATGTAATTTAGTATATCCACATTGGAAATAGTTTAGAAGCTTTTCAAAAGGAAATAGAAATTGCATATGTCTCAACTATCCCACACCTGAGTATTTATCTGAAGGAAATTCAGTTGGCATATAGAGATAGCTGCAAACCTCTGATTATTGTGGCATTGTTCACAATAGCTAAGATAAAGGATCAACCTAAGTATTCATCAGCATGGTAATGGAGAAAGAAACTATGGTTACATGTGTGTGTGTGTATACATATATACACACACACATACAGGTGTATGTGTAGTATGTATGTATATATATATATATATGTATGTATATTTTATATACATATATATTTTATCTTTTCTATAGTATATATATGTATATACATATATATATTTTTTTCTTTATATGTATACACATCTTCTTTTAATTCTTTTTTATAATATTTTTTAGCTCTCAATGGACCTTTATTTTTGTTTATTTATGTGTGGTGCTGAAGAACATGCTAGGCAGATGCTCTACTACTGAGCCACCACTCCAGCCCTATATAGCATAGATCATATATATATATATGACTATTGTTTAACCATAAAGAAGAATGAAGTCCTGTCATTTGCCTCAAAGTGGATATAGAACTGGTTGTATTGTGTTAAATAAAATGACACAGAAAAGCAAGAAGACAAGTCTTTCATGTTTTTTCTCAAATGTTAAATTTTAAAAAAGAGAGATTTGAAAGTAGAAGAGAGATTGCTGGGGATCAGAAAAGGTGCTGGGGGAGGGGGGGAGGTAGTATGAGGGCAATGTATGCATGTGTGGAAATATCACAGTGAGTTCGATTTCTGTGTACAATTATTATGAGATAATAATTATAATAAAAATAAGTAGATAAAATCTGGCTCCTCCAAAAAATAATGAAATAAAATCTCGGCTAAGGGAGGAGAACCATACATAAGAACAAAGAGAAACAGACTCCGTCTCTAGAATCCAGGTACCCCAGAGCACTCTCATGAGCTTGTTGTTCACCTTAATACAAAAAGCCCCTCATGCCAATGAGAACTGTGCAAGGATTCCACCCTGCCCTTTGAGAGATGTTGAGTGTCATCCACACTCAGGGAGGTGCCAGCACTCTGCAGATATCCTTGATGTATTTGATGACAGACAGAGGGGACCCAAAGGAGAAGCTGCTGCTTTACAGAGGAGAAGGGTGTGTGTGAAATGTCCCTCCCTGGAAAGAAAAAAGAAACAAATAAGGGTGAAATCTCTGGCTCCATTCAAAAACCCAGTAGAGTACAGAGAAAATGTCCCTCAAATGTATTTTTTGCCAATTGCCACCACTGAGCCTCACCTTCTTGAGGAGCTACTGTTGCAGGATTGCAGACTGTGCAAAGGGTCACCTCAACCCTCCTGTTTGCTCCTACTGCCTTTTAAAACCACTTTGAGCAGATACCCCAGAGGTTAGCTCAGCGACCTCCCTTCTCTTGCTGTTTTTATGCACGTATTCCTCCAGGATCAATGTTTGGAGTTTGGGATTTGCTAATGATATTGTATATTGCATTCTGGTAGGTATTTCTCATATTTTATAAACAAACTAGAGAAGGAAACAGAGCCAGGAGCTCTTTGGAGTTCAAATCCACAAAAATTAAAACAAAATTTATCAAGTGTTCATATGCCATAATTTACATACAGGTTAAGCATTACCAATCTGAAAATCCAAACAGAAAATGATCCAAAATCTGATATTTTGTGAACATTAGAGTAATGCTCAAAACATTTTAGATTTTGGAACTTTTTAACTTTTGGATTTTTGAACTAGGCATGTTCAACGGGTAAAATCTGAGGAAATATTCCACAATCAAAAATTCTGAAATACGAAACAATTCTTGTCCCAAGCATTTCTAATGAGTTGCTCCACTATATGTTTTTAGAAAAACAATTATTTTCTCACATTAATGTCTGTGCCATTTTTTTTAGTGAATTAAAAGCTAAAAGTCACTTTGTATCAAGGAGAAAAATCAAGCAAATTAATGAGATTTTAAAAATACAAGTTCAGGGGCTGGGGCTGGGGCTCAGAAGTAGAGCGCTTCCCTAGCACGTGCGAGGCCCTGGATTCAATCCTCAGCACCACATGAAAACAAATAAATAAAAGAATAAAGGTATTGTGTCAAACTACAACTAAAAAATAAATATTAAAAAAATACAAGTTCAATCTTATTTTGTTATTTTTTTCATTTTAAATCATAGGCATATAAGAGAAATTATTAGAAAATAGTTTCATGATGCAAAAGGCTAGATTCTATATGATGGTCATAGAATAGGGCCAAACGTGAATGGGCTGTGTCACATGTTTTCTCCTAATGATGAGACCAAAGCACCACAGTCCCCAGGCTGTAAGGACAGTGAATCATGTACTCAAAGTTTAAGAACTGACATACTGCTGTCCTGGAACATCCAGTGGTCTTGTTATGGTAGGCATAAAATCTACAAGCCATCTAACTTTTTTTTGGTGTGGGAAAGAAGGTTCAGCAAATTAAACCCAGGGGTATTTTATGACTGAGCCACAACCCCAGTCTTTTTTATTTTTAATATTTTATTTTTATTAGAGTCTCAGGATGTTGCTTCTGGTCTCTAAGTTGCCAAGGCTGGCCTTGAACTTTTGATCTTCCTGCTTCAGCTTCCTACTGGCTAGGATTATAGGCCTGCCATACTATGCCCGGCTCATCTAACTAATTTGACATTCTGCAATTGTGAAGTCTGTAGGGAAATCAAACAGATCCATTTTGATGACTGTAGAAGATAGTGTCACTGTTCACATTCATGGTTTTGGTCACTCTGTTGAGATTTAAAAATGACCAAAATGGGGCTAATTGTTAAATTGAAATAAATTTGTCCTAAACTTGTCTCCATACTTGCATGATGAATTTGTCCCAAAGTAGCCTCCGTATATACGTGATCTGTAACCTAGCTTGCTATGCAAATGAACTGTAATCCATTAAATGGTAGGGGGGGCGTGGGTGTTGGGGGCATGGCGTGGCAGGCGTGGCGTGGGGGCGTGGCGGTGGCTTGCCTCTTACCAAACAGCTAAGTTTCCACTAATCACAGCAGAGCAGCTCCAAACAATCACTGATCTGACTATACGCAAATGGTCAGAAGCTTACTGCGTCCAATCAGGTGGTTTCAGTTTGGCAGTTCCTTTTCTTTGGCAGTGAGTGTAATCTGCAGAGGTGGTGCGGTTAACCGTCTTTGGTCCCAAGTGCAACACTGTGCTAGAACCTTATTTATTTATTTATTTATTAATCAAGCTTTGCTAAATGAAGAGTTCTCAGTTTTTAATTCCCGTTAGGAACCAACTGTGAGAACCTGCCTGTGTTCCTTATGTCACTTGGCGGAACTCAAAGACTGTTTTCTGACCATCTTTGCGCCATCTAGGAGTAAAGTAAGCTATAGTACCCAGACACAGAAGAGGCTGAGTTGGAATTAACTGCTTTTCCACCATAGTGTCAAAAGTTAGACCACAGCTTGAGAGCCCTGGGGTGGGGAGGGAGATGGTGACAGCAAGAATACTACTGATGAATAGAGTTCCAGAAGATAACTGTGAGGACCAACCAGGGGAAGTACAGGTTTGAGTCCCTGAAAACCAGACAGCATCCTGTGGGCTCAGGGAAAAGCAGCACCCATCAAGTGACATTTTCTTGCTCTTTTACTCCCAGGGTAGCTGCTGGACTTGAAGTGGTCAGAAGACAAGACCACTGGGCCTGTCTGGCAGAAGATGTAGTTGTGCCAAATGCAAAGGTACAAGTCTACCTGCTGCTTGCTTGCCTGGCTCTGCAGAATTCCACCAAGCCTGGCTGTTCCTAAAAGAAACCTCCTGCTTCAGAGCAGTGTCCTGTTTTGACTATGAACCTGGGACCAGCAGTATAATTACTACATCCAGACCTCATTTTGTCCCTGAAGAGAACCAGTACATTTTTCCTTATGTGAACATAAGCAGGTAAGCCATGGGGACCCTAGATTTAACTGAAGGGCTGGAGACTTTAGCACTCAGGAGCAGTTGTGCATAGGCAGTGTGAAGAGAACAAAGTCAGTTTTGAAGAACTCCATGAGTGCAGCTTGTTCGCAGTCAAACAGCAGTAACTGGGATTACAGAAAACAGTCCTCTAACACCAAGGTAAATTAGTAGAAACACGTTAATATATTCAAAATAGTTGTTTGAAAAATTACTTAAAAGAATATTTCTTTTTTTTCTCAGAACTGTAAATCTTTAGTGTGTATTAAACATTAGCTTTTGTGCTAGAAAATTAATCACTTAATTCTTGGAACAATATTCCACAATTGTGTGTCCTTTGTTTCACAAGTAAAAGTTGGCAATTATGCAGTAGAAATAAAAATAATGAAAATGGAGCTGGTGTTGTGGCTCAGTGGTAAAGCACTTGCCTAGCACGTATGAGGCACTAGGTTAAATTCTCAGCACTGCATATAAATAAATAAAATAACAGTTCATTGACAAGTAAAAAAGTATTTAAAAATGATAATATTAAACTCATCTAATAGGAATCATGCAGTGTTTTAATATTATAACTCATTTCCTCTTCACTGCAACATTATTAACATTCTTTCTCATGTTAGGAAGTGATTGTTGGAGACACTGAGTGTCTCCACTGAAATGTGAAAAGTATAACTGAAATTTGGAAAGTTTCTTGCACTGCAGAGACCACAGTGCACAAAAGAAATTCATACACCTTATATAGTTTTTCTTCATGTTAGAAATAGGTATGAGAAGTGTTCCTGGCAGCAGATTATGGTAGGAATATAAAAGGATAGTGGAATGTTCTTGCTTGCAAAGTTTCAGGAGGATTCCTGAGCTGAGAGATATCTGTCTTGTGAAGCAGCTATTGGGAAAAATGGTAGATTGTGAGAACATCAAGGAGCAGGTGGCAGCAATTTCAAGTTTTGGACAAAGAGTAAAGGGAAGAACTGCATACATAATGAGAGTGAATGAGGGTGAGAAAAGCTAATGCACAAAAATGTTCCAGACTCCAGGACTGTGCCAGCCATGTTCCCTAGAAGAGAGCTTAGCATTTTCTAATCCCCATTCACTCTGGCTGGTACAGCATTATTTTATAGCTTTCTGGGCATTAGTTTCACCTGTGTGGTTTACATAACTGTGGTTTCATGGGTGTGAGATGTGTGGACCACATGTTTATGGGGAGATGGGTGTTCTTGTCATGACAACTCAGCCCAGGGAGGGGCACCCTAGCAAACCTTTGAGTAACCACAGAGGCCTGCACCTGTTTGGAAAATGCAGCAATCCATATTGGCCCCAGAAATAATTACAGCAATTGATTGTGTTAAAAGAGTGGTTGTGAATGTGACCGACCTTAGAGAAAACAGGGGGAAGCCATTGGGACTGTCTGGAGCTGGATGTGTCATACTGTTAAGGTAGTGAGAAGGACATAAAGTGTAGTTATGTCTGGGAAAAACTTGGAGGAACTTTTTTTTCTGTGGGATTTCTATAGAAGTCAAAGTGCTTGACATTGTCAACAGCATTATAGTCTATTGAAGGGGAATTGTTCTTAAGAGATAACATTGTAGAATACCTCCGTGTTTTTGTTTTGTTTGGGTTTGCTTATTTGCAATACAGCTTTTTCCCTTAGAGTATGAAGAAGGCATCACATATTTTACCATTCCACATTATCTTCTGGAATGCCTGATTTGTTGAAGTCAGTGTGAAACCTGTGTTAAATAAAAGTCTGTTCCAAATTGAATTTGCAATAGATTCTAAATATCATTTAGAAAGTCATCTGTGTATTTAAAAAAAATCACTTCAAGGTAGGCACAGTGATGCACACCTGTAGTCCCAGCTACTCAGGAGTCTGAGGGAAGATGATTGTAAGTTGGAAACCAGCCTCAGCAAATTAGCAAGACCGTCTCAAAATGAAATAAAGGGGCTTGGAGTGTAGCTCAGTGGTAGAGCACTTGCTTATACTAGGCCCTGGATTCATTCTCTAGTCCTATGAAACAAAACAAAACAAATTACTTTATTTGCAGCAAAATGTGTTAATGTGAAAAAATTTAAAAGATGTATTTTTGTTATTTTCTTTAATATCTTACTCTTTTAAAAAATATTTATTTATTTGAATTAGGTATACATGACAGCAGAATGCATTTTGATTCATTGTACATAATTGTGGCACAATTTTATATTTCTATGGTTGTACAGGATGTAGCATCACACCAGATATGTAGTCATACATGTACCTAGGGTAGTGATGTCCATCTCATTCCACCACCTTTCCTACACCCATGCACCCTCTCTACTCTCCCTACCCTTTGCCCAATCAAAGTTCTTTCATTTTTCCCATGCCTCCCCCACCCTCTTTATGGATCAGCATCCACTTATCAGAGAGAGCATTCAGCCTTTGATTTTTTGGGATTGGCTTACTTCGCTTAGCATAATATTCTCCAACTCCATCTGTTTACCTGCAAATGCCATAATTTTATTCTCTTTTAATGCTGAATAATATTTTATTGTGTATATACACACCACAGTTTCTTTATCCATTCATCTATTGAAGGGAACCTAGGTTGCTTCCACAGTTTAGCTATTGTGAATTCAGCTGCTATAAACATTGATGTGGCTGTGTTACTATAGCAGACTGATTTTAAGTCCTATGAGTATAGACTGATAGGGATAGCTGGGTCAGATAGTGATTCCATTCTAAGAATCCCTAAGGAATCTCCATACTGCTTTCCAGATTGGTTGTACCAATTTGCAGTCCCACCAGCAATGTATAAGTGTGCCTTTTACCTCACATCCTCACCAACATTTATTGTTGTGTGTATTCCTGATAACTGCCATTCTGACTGGTGTTAGAGGAAATCTTAGAGTAGTTTTGATTTACATTTCTCTAATTACTACAGATGTGGAACATTTTTTCATATATTTGTTGATCAAAGGCATATCTTCTTCTGAGAAGTGTCTGTTCAGCTCCTTAGCCCGTTTATTGATTGGGTTGTTTGTTTTTTGGTGTTAAGTTTTTTGAGTTCTTTATACATCCTGGAGATTAGTGCTCTGTCTGACATGTGTGGCGAAAATTTTCTCTCAAAATGTAGGCTCTCTGTTCACCTGATTGATTTTTTCTTTTGCTGAGAAGAAGCTTTTTAGTGTGAGTCTATCCCATTTATTAATTCTTGATTTTATTTCTTGTGCTTTAGGAGTCTTGTTAAGAAAGTTGGGGCCTAAAGTGACATTATGAAGATTTGGGCCTAATTTTTCCAGTTCTCCCAGCACTGTTAGTTGAAGAGGCTATATTTTCTCCAATGTATGTTTTTGGTGCTTTTGTCTAGTATGAGATAACTGTATTTGTGTGAGTTTGTCTCTATGTCTTCTATTCTTTAACAGTGGTCTATATATCTATTTTGGTACCTATACTAAGCTGTTTTTGTTACTATAGCTTTGTAGTATAGGTTAAGGTCTGCTACTGTGATGCCTCCTGCTTTTTACCTCACATCCTCACCAACATTTTACTTTGGCTATTCTGGGTCTCTTATTTTTCCAAATAAATTTCATGCTTGCTATTTCTATAAGGAATGATGTTGGGCTTTTAATTGGAATCACATTGAATCTGTATAGCGTTTTGGGTAGTTATGGCCATTTTCTCAATATTAATTTTGCCTATCCAAGAGCATCGGAGATCTTTCCATCTTCAAAGATCTTTCAATTTCGGGCACCGGGCACCGCGCGCAGGGAGGCGGGGTGGGCGACCTCGGGGCCAGGCTGGGCACTGCACGCCAGGGGAGGCCGCACGGAGGTCCTAGCCTGGAAATCTCTGGGCCCTCGTGCCCGCGGGGGCAACGCAGACCGAGGGCACCGCTCGCCCATGGGCACCTGTCCACGCCTAGGTATCCCCCGGCGAGGGCACAGAAACCACCTGCTCACCACGCCCTGATGTTTTGCACAATATTCTAAGGTCGTTCTCAATTCTCCCTACCGATCGCCTGGGTCTAGGAATTGAAGGAGGCCCAAGAATTAGTGTAGTTTTGATGTTGGGCAAACCGAAGCACAGAGGGCTTGCTATTCGGGTCTCTGGCGGGGCAAGCTCTGCCCATTAAGGGGTTCAGCTGTTGCAAAAATAATTGGTAATAATGTCAAGAAACTACAGAAGTTTGCCTCCACAGTCAAGATGTGGGTCTTTGAGGAAACAGTGAATGGGAGAAAACTGACAGACATCATAAATAATGACCACGAAAATGTCAAATATCTCCCTGGACACAAGCTGCCAGAAAATGTGGTCGCCGTCTCCAATCTCAGCGAGGCTGTGCAGGATGCAGACCTGCTGGTGTTTGTCATCCCCCACCAGTTCATTCACAAGATCTGCGATGAGATCACTGGCAGAGTACCCAAGAAAGCACTGGGGATCACCCTCATCAAGGGCATAGACGAGGGCCCCAAGGGACTGAAACTCATTTCTGACATCATCCGGGAGAAGATGGGCATTGACATCAGTGTGCTGATGGGCGCCAACATTGCCAGCGAGGTGGCTGCGGAGAAGTTCTGTGAGACCACCATTGGCAGCAAAATCATGGAGAATGGCCTTCTCTTCAAAGAACTTCTGCAAACCCCCAATTTCCGAATAACTGTGGTTGATGATGCAGACACGGTTGAACTTTGTGGTGCTCTTAAGAACATTGTGGCCATGGGAGCTGGGTTCTGCGATGGCCTCCTCTGTGGAGACAACACCAAAGCCGCCGTCATCCGCCTCGGCCTCAAGGAAATGATCGCTTTCGCCAGGATCTTCTGCAAGGGCCAGGTGTCCACAGCCACCTTCCTGGAGAGCTGCGGGGTGGCCGACCTGATAACCACCTGCTACGGAGGGCGGAACCGCAGGGTGGCAGAGGCATTCGCCAGAACCGGGAAGACCATTGAAGAATTGGAGAAGGAGATGCTGAATGGGCAGAAGCTCCAAGGACCTCAGACTTCTGCTGAAGTATACCGCATCCTCAAACAGAAGGGACTCATGGATAAGTTTCCATTGTTTTACTGCCGTGTATCAGATCTGCTAGGAAGGCCGACCTGTCTCAGAGATGCTGTCCTGTCTCCAGAGCCATCCAGAGCACATCTAACAGGAATCACATAAGGGGCTGGGGAAAGTCCTGCCTCTCCCTTCAGTCTTTTGGGTTCTTGTGAAAACCAACACTTGGCAACAAGAGATTTGCCCGATTGTGCTCCCAACACGGACATGTATGAATTGTTACAGGTTCGTTTTTGAATTACGAGAGGCAGTTCGTTGGCTCAACTGTACAGGGCAACAACTAAACACACATGTGGGCATGTGTGTTCATTTCTCATTGTGTGGGTGTTTCTACTAATCAATATTATACATCCTTTTTAAAGATCACATTTGAAATTTCCCCACTGTGGTACTCTATAAGATTGGGACTATCTCAGCTAAATTTTTTAGATGTACTTCACATGTATTTGAGTGGATGAATTATTTTTTTCTCCTTCTTTTGATGATAAATTTAACCAGCATTAAAATGGTTGGTAGGATGAGGAAGGGAATGTGTTCAAAGATCACCGTATTTAACATTTAAACACTATCTCAAACCAGCATAATTAACTTACTTTGATTGTGGGTTGGTGTTTTTTTTTTTTTTTTTTTTTACAATTAGATAATTCACTTATATACTTCCCCTCTTGCTGCAGTTTTCTGAACTTTTAGCCTTCTTTCTCTTCATTAGCTGCCAGAATGTGCTTTTGTAAAGATTTTAGCAGTGGGAGAAGACAGAAAATTCACCGGGATTTTCCTGCCGTGACTGACGTTCTTCTGATTAACAGACACTACCTACTCTGTGCTAGGTGGTGCTTTTATGCAAACATTTCTTAAGTCCCCCAGATCCTCTGAGAGGGTGCTGCTATTATTCCTCTTGTAAGGTG
Organism: Urocitellus parryii; assembly: GCF_045843805.1. Taxonomy (NCBI): domain Eukaryota; kingdom Metazoa; phylum Chordata; class Mammalia; order Rodentia; family Sciuridae; genus Urocitellus; species Urocitellus parryii. The sequence continues at coordinate 1,906,013 of NW_027551776.1, forward strand.
CAGTTGCTATACCTGGTCATCTGGGTGTGTGGGAACAGAGCCAGGAATGGAGTGCGGCACTCTCTACCTGCCAACATGTGGGACCTTTTAAGATACTACTAGGCTTTTCTGGCCTCCAGCTACTTGGTTGTGGCAAGTGTCCCATGCAACCTTTCCTGAGGTCCCAGGAGGACATTCTGACACTGAGATGTGTGGGGGTCAAGGTCTTGATGATTGCCACACCAGGTGTGGTCCACGTTCGGGTAGTATCTGCTTCACTCTTTGGAATCCAGGTTCCTAGGCCCTGCCCTGGACCCCTGCGTGCTGTCTCTGCTTCAGTACACCTCTGTGTGTTTCTGATGCTCACTCTAATTTGAGAACCACTACTTTCAAAAATTTATTTCACCCTGGCCTGTCACAACATTGTGTTCCACAGGAAGCAAGCATCCTGGACTCCAGGGATTGTTCCAGGAGTACAGGAGACCTGGGGGAAGCAGCATACGTCCATCCCTCTTGAAGGTGTAGAATGTATGTTAGTGTCAAGGGAAGCTGTTTGCTTATCCCGGTGAGTCCCAAACACGTTAGGCTTAGGGAGATGCTTTAAGGAAACTAGCCAAAGTTTCCAGGGAACACTGTTATAGGCTGAGGTGACTTTAGGACAGCTCGAGTGGATCCTTTGCTCTCTGCAAGCAATGAGCATGAATAGCTAGCTACCTGTGGAATTGTGAGTTCTGAGCTTTTGCAGTTCAGGTCAGCCATGAATCTTTTATGGAGCTTTAAGGTGACACTGTCGAGTACAACCAAGTCTACTTGTCAGCCTCGCTGAAACGCACATCATGTGGGATAAGTGCTTTTAATTTTAGAATTAGAATGGAATGACTGTACCCCTCAAAATGAGATTGGTTTCAGAATACCATTCCACAGTTACCTTATATAGCATTCCATAAGTATTAAAAGAACCTATGAATGTCATTTATATATTCATAAATTTTTAGTTACTTTGTGAGATTTTTTTTTTGCCCCACCCCACCCAACCCAACCCTAGTTTGAGGGGTTATTTTTCCCTTCTTTCTTTTGTTCTTCTATAACTGAAATGATTGTAGAATTGATTTCTGTGGGAATTCTAAAAGCTATCTAAAACACTTCTGGAGCCTTTTTCAGCCTCATACACAGAAGTAATGGAAGCGCACACAATGCTACAGGTTTCAGCAGTTTTAATGCCGCTGTTAAATCAATTTTGGGGTCTCCTGATAAATCTTTTTTAAAGTTTGTACATAGGTAACAAAGAGTTACTTTTTAAGATATAAAAAGGGCTGTAAGCTAATTGTGGTGTCTACTAAGTAGGATCATGTGTTGGGAAAATTTGGGGATTTTGAGTTTTCCCATCTGCATTCGGCCTCCTCTGGGTTTTGAACCTGAATGTTTTTTTCTTTCCAAATCCCCTCTTACTGGAGCTGGGCATTGTGGCACATGCCTATCATCCCTGTACCCTGGGAGGCTGAGGCAGGAGAGTCATGAGTTCAAAGCCAGCCTCAGCACTTAGCAAGGCCCTAAGCAACTTAGCAAGACCCTGTCTCTAAATAAAATGTATAAAAAGGGCTGGGGATGTGGCTCAGTGGTTAAGTGCCTCTGGATATACTCCCTGGTACCAAAAAAATATATCTATATCCCTCCTTACCGCTCTGAATTTTGCTGACCATACCTCTTGAACATACTTATGATAATGTGCACATTATGGGAAAAGGTAAATTTTATATAAGTTTATGCTCTGCTACTTATAGATATTTATTACTCTACAAGTCATCTATTTTTGTAACCACCTGTGGTCCGTCCTTTATTTTAATTCACACTTCTTATTAATGATGGTGATAGGAAGGGAGGCACCGAGATGAGGAAAGTTCATTTCTACTATTTCAGCCAATCTTTGAATGTAAAAACTACCCTGTGGCCTTGCTGTTTTCCACCCTGCCCGGTGTGGAACAGATGCCTGTCTTGACCCCCACCCTCGGGATGGAGTGGAGCTCCCTCTCTGCTCCTTTTCTCTTGCTCTTACCTGTGGGGTTGGCCTGCGGAGGGTGTTCTGGGGAAGTGCTAGTGTGCAAAGGGAACTTGAGTATTCCCACTGGTTCTGATCTGCTGCCCATTTACTTATACGTGGACTGTATTTGTTTACAGACGGTAGGTGGATGTATGATTTAAATCTTGGTTTAATAAACATTTAACCCCTCCAAAAAAAAAAAAAAAGATCTTTCAATTTCTTTCTTTAGTGTTCTGTAGTTTTCATTGTAGAGGTCTTTCACCTCTTTTGTTAAGTTGATTCCCCAGTATTTTATTTTATTTTTTGAAGCTATTATGAATGCAGTAGTTTTCATAGGATTCATCACTGATTATCTATTTCTTGGTATGTATAAAAAATGCTGAAAAATTGGGCTGGGGTTGTGGCTCAGTGGTAAAGTGCTTGCCTAGCACGCTTGAGGCACTGGGTTTGGTCCCTAGCACCACATAAAAATAAAATAAAATAAAGGTATTGTGTGCATCTATAACTAAAAAATATGTTTAAAATGCTGAAATGTTTATGAGACTTACAGTAGGTAAATTTTTAAAAAAGTTTTTTAATACCTTAATTTTTATATATTTATTCTTATGTGGTACTGAGATTAAACCCAGGGCCTTGCACATGCTAGGTGAGTGCTCTACTGCTGAGCCACAACCCCAGCCCAACAGTAGGTAAATCTTATTAAAATAAAATACAGAGGATCATAAAATCTGTAATGTGAATATCTTTGTAATAGATTGAACCCCATGGATTACTTCTTCTGGATAAAATTTTGGATTTCTGCCATGGAAATTGGACACACAGATCATTGAGGTGACATGTGACAGATACATGTGCAGTGATGGATGAGAATGTTTCTTTAAAGCAAACTGTTCATTGCTAGGCCTCTAGGGAGCTCGGTGCTGTTAGAATCCCCAGGAGGGAATGAGGCTGACTTGGAGATCAGGGAGGGGCAACTGCTCTGATATGGTTAAAGTGGATTGGCTGTTGGCTCCCTGAGATTTTTGGAATGAAGAGAGTAAAACCTTTGTCTGTTTCTGTTTCTTCTGCAAGGGCCATTCCATGTGCTGATTTTCAGTTGAGATGAGAGGCCATACTTCTTCCTGGGATATAGGGAAAATTGTTTTCTGGGTCCTCTTCTGGCGTGGAGAAGAAGGTGGTAGGTTTGGGAGTGAGGATGTGAGATGTGTGTGGTTCTGGACCTGAGCCACAGAAGAAGGTAGTGTTTGTGTTAAAAATTGCAATTGGACCACATAGTTGAACAAGGGCTGGTTCTGGGAAAGTTATGAGATTCTTCAGCCTGAGATTGAACTGGGGAACAGTCAGAGATTTTGTTAATATAACAGCTTTAGATTGTGCAGAGAAGGACCTCTTAGAGACCCAGGCAGTAGCCACTGAGGACTCACTTTGCAGAGAGGGAAGGCTCCAGAACAACTGCCTGTATGCTCTAAAGGGTCCCCCAAGGCCTTGTGGTAAGAGAAATACTGTAGGTATTCTGGTTTCCCTTTTGTGCTCCAGAACGGGTGTGCACTGGTATGTCTCTTGCCTCCCAGTGACTTCAACATTTTCCCCAGAGAATCCAGGTAGTGGTCTGGGGTCATTGGTTTGAAAGAGGACTCATTCTTAGCATTTTCATCCACATTTTTAATTCTGCTCTTTGGGTGATTAGCATCTCTAGCAGTTTCTGGATATGAGGTTTGATGAAAGAGAGGCCCCCAGCCTCTACTTGCTAGTATGTGAGGTCTCCCCAGAATTTGAGGTTTGGGCTATTTTATAAAATAAATGATAGACTATTTTGAAGTATAGTCCCCTCATTATGCTCTATAGTAAAAAAAACACATTACTTTATCTATTTGGGTACCCATTAACTGATAAATATTTTTTTTTGATACTAGAAATTGAATCCAGGGATCTTAACCATTGAGCCAAATCTGCAGCTCTTTTCATTTATTTTTCAGACAGATTCTCACTAAGATGCTCAGGACCTCACAAGTTGCTGAGACTGTCTTTGAACTTGTAACTCTAGTGTCTCAGCCTCCCAAGCTGCTGGCATTAAAGGTGAGTGCCACTATACCTAGTGACAATTAACTTTTTTAAAAAATAATCTTAGTCAGAAGAAAAAGTGCCAAGAGTTTAATATTTCAAACCAATTTGTACAATTATGTCAACTTAATTTTAACGCACTTCTTGATATTTTGCAAGGTGTGGGGTTCACTTTGGAACCTAGGGACATGCAGTTTGCTAAATCAGGACCAGATTTTAAGATGTGAAATTGGCATGCAATTTTAAAGGACTCGTGTGAGAGCTACCACTTACTTTTAGCATTTCTTTTTAGGAAAATATTATAGTTTGCAGCTGGAATGTCCCTCAAAGACTCATGTGTTAGTTACTTTGTCCCCTGTTGATGGCACTGTTGGGAGGTGGTGGAGACTTTAGGAGGTTGGGACCTCCTTGGAATTGGGTCAATTGGGGGTGTGCCTTTGAAGTTTTATTTTGTCCGTGGTGCTTCTCTGTCACCCCTTTCTCCTGGCCATGAGGTGAACAACTTTATTCTGCCATACCCTCTGACCATGATGTTTTGCCTCACCAGAGGCCCAGAACCAATGGAGCCATGTGACTATAGATGAAAACCTCTGAAGTCATTAGCCCAAATCTTTTCTCCTCTAAGTTTTTCTCAAGTATTTTATCACATCAACAGAAAGCTGAATAATGCAGAAAAAATGTGTTTGACATTTTGGATTATTGGGTGAGCTATGAGTTTAGAAATGTGAATTTCTATATATATTATAAAGTTGATTTAAGTATTCACTGTGTAATATTATATACCATATCTAGCCTAGGAAATAAGATGGAGACTATGACAATTTTAATTCTTGAAATACTTCTAAAAGAAATTATTTTAAAAGAAAGACATTCTTTCCCTAAATTTTCAGTGTCAGTTTTTTTCTACAATACTCACAATGATTCTGATAAAAACAAATGGAAGTGCTCATTTAAATATTAAAGTTGATGTTGCCAGATAAAGATATAGGAATCGAAGCTTATATGAAAATGGGACAGCATAAAAGAGACCAAAACCAAACAAGCAAAGTAGGTTGACACACAGTTCACATATCCAGATTTATTCTGGATATTTTACATTTTTTCAGACCCCCAAACATTGCTAAGCAGAGGGTTTTTATAAACACAGCAACAGCATTATCCCAAAGTAGTGTGCTATAATTGTACACTATGGAGGTAGAATTATAGATTGGATATATTAGAGTTGGGATCTGGAATGTCCTACAAAGGTCCATGAAGTAAAGGCTTGGTTCCCAAGGTGGTGCTTTTGGGGTCTGATGTATTCTGTAGGAGATTGGGGCCTAGTGGGAAGTCTTTAGGTTACCAGGGGTGTCCTCTTAGAGAGGATTTTAAGACCCCATTCTCTGCCTCTCTTTTTCTTCCTGGCTTTGAGGCTAGTTTTTTTGCTTGGACAACCGTCTTTCCATGATCAGTTGCGTGCCATCAGACACCTAAAAACAATAGGTGTGATCAAGCATGGATTCCAAAACTGTGAGCCAGAATATACCTTTTCTCTTTATTAGACTGATGCAGTCCCATTTGTTGATTCTTGTATTATTTCCTGAGAGAAGGCTGGAGTTCTATTCAGGAAGTCCTTGCCTGTTCCACTGTCTGAAAGTGTTTCCCCTGGGTTTTCTTCTAGTCTTTTCTAAGTTTCAGGTATTTATTAAGGTTTTTGATTCATTTTGAGCTGACAGAAGTGAGAGATAGGGATCTAGTTCCAATCTTCTACATATGGGTATTTAGTTTTCCCAGCATTGTTTGTTAAAGGGGCTGTCTTTTCTCCAGCACTTGGTTTTGTCAACTTTGTCAAAAATAAAGTGGCTGTGGTTGTGTGGGTTTCTTTCTGTGCCATCTATTCCATTCCATTGTTCTACATGACTGCTTTTATGCTAGGACCATGCTGGTTTTTGTTACTATGGCTCTGCAGGATATTTTGAAGTTGAGTATTGTGAAGTTTCCAGCTTTGCTATGTTTATTCAGGATTATTTTTGCTATTCAGGGTCTTTTGTTCTTCCATTTGAGGATTTTTGTTTCATAGTTCTGTAAAGAATGTTGTTAGTTTGATGGTGCTTTCATTGACTCTCTGTAATGAATGATTAATAACAATGATATTTTAGAAAATTCAATTTGTAAAACAATGAAGAGAGTCATGCTAATCAGGCCCTCTGGCTGCTGGATATGTTCCTATGTTCCCTTTTGCCAGATGTGCCAGGCTCTGGCCACCGGGCTCTAGCCAGTTATTTGTTCCCTGTTCACCCTGCCTGGCCTCAGGCTTCCAGGCTCCACACCTCTTGGGGCTTGGGGCTGACACACTTATGCATCTTCTGGCAGGCCACCAGTGGATGTCCTGTGCTCACAGCCAGTAGACTCTGTGTCCTGGCATGGGGGCTGCTCCAGGAAGCTGGGGTGAGGTGGGCAGGGTATTTGCCAGCATAATCAGCTGGACTGGTGGCATGGTGAGGTCCAGTGGTTCTTGTTGATGTGGCTCTTCGTCAAGGCTCTGGTCATGGTGGGCATGTACCTGACAGCAGTAGGCACTGGCAAGGGCCTGATCCCCACTGCAATAGTGAGCAGAGTCCAAAGAGGAGCAGTGCCCAAAGTCCTATATGTGCACTGCTTTCTTCTATCCTGAGGCTGAACAGCTTGTGGGACCAGTGACAGGCAGCCTGGGTGATTGCCCTGAACTATGAGGCCAAAATGAGAAGGGGCCCCATGCAGCTGTCCTTCCAGAAAGATCAGTGGCCTCAGCTCTAAGAGCTGGCACAAGCATGGTTTAGTCAGCCCAGAATGTGGTGGCCTGTCACGTGTTGGCCTGTCACATGGTGAACAAGACCTTTCATATGGAAATCCATATGCAATAAAATGAAATTAAACCCCTATCTCTCACCATGCACAAAACTCAACTCAAAGTGGATAGAGGACCTAGGAATTAATCCAGGAGACTTTGCATGTAATAGAAGAAAAAGTAGGCCCTAATCTTCATCATGTGGTATTTGGCCCCAATTTTCTTAATAAGACTCCTATAGCACAAGAATTAAAACCAAGAATCAATAAATGGGATGGATTCAAACTAAAAAGTTTCTTCTCAGCAAAAGAAACAGAGAGCTTACATCTTTGGAAGCAAATTTTTACCCCTCACACATCAGATAGAGCACTAATTGTTAGATGGCCCTTGTTCTGAATCTGAGCCACTGGTGGGGCCAAGGATAAAGATAGGTTGGAGTCAAAGTCTGAGGTTGGACTACATGGTGGAGCAAGGGCTGAGACAAAAAATTGCCATGCAGGTTCCTTAGTTTGAACTTGTACTGAGATGGAATTAGAGAGTCTACTGAATAAAATGGAAAAATGCTTAGTGGGGATCCCTATAGTAGGCACCAGAGCTTTGCTGTTTAGAAGGTTCCCAGAAAAGCTGACAACATTTGTGCTGTAAGTGGTTTCCCAAAACTTGGGGTAAAAAAGCTGCTGAGAAAAAGAAAGCTGCTGTGTTTTTCCTTTTGTTTTCCACAAGGGTTGTGGGGTGGTGGTGTCCTGCTCATTGCCCAGTGACTTTACTGTGTTCCACAGAGAATAAAAGGAGTCATCTAACATCTTTTTGTTTTCAACATACAAATTTTCAGTTCTGTTCTTTTGCTCATCAGTATCTCCTGCAGTTTCTGGACAACAGAGTTAATGAAAGAGGTACCTTCAGTCTCTTTCTGAAAGTGTGCATGGTTTTCATAGAATGTGTCCTCTGGTGGGTGGGAAACATGATCTCTCTGGTATTCACTGTGTGAATAATTGGAGAACATGAAACTCTGGCAGCCATCTGCTACCAGGAGAGGGATGAGATGGGACAGGTGGACAGAACATGGCCTGAGATTGCTGGGACAGGAGATGGCAATGGAACAGAAGAAGGTGATGAGACAGGAGATGGTGATGGGACAGGAGAAGGCTATGGGTTAGGTTCCTGATGGCAATGGAACAGGAGAAGGCAATGGGAAAAGAAATGGCAATAGGAAAATGTTATAGTTCGGATGTGAGATATCCCCCAAAAGCTCATGTGTGAGACAGTGCAAGAACAATCAGAAGAGATGATTGAGTTGTGAGATTATCAACCCAGTCAGTGATTAACTGAGTGTTAACTGAAGTGGTAGGGTGTGGCAGGAGTGAGTGATTTATTGGGGTGTGGTTATATGGTATACTGGAAAGTGGACTCTCTGCTTTCTGATCACCATGTGAGCTGCTTTCCTCTGTCACACTCTTCTGCCATGATATTCTGCATCACCTCGAGCCCCAGGGAATGGAACCAGACTTCTATAGACTGAGACTTCAGAAACTGTGAACCCACAAATAAACTTTTTCTCCTTTACAGTTCTGATCAGTTCCTTTAGGCACAGCAGCAAAAAAGCTGACTAAAACAGATAACATCATGTTTCATAGAACATTTTAAAAGCTTCTAGTTAAGTCTTCATTTGGTTCAGATTTTTTTTCATTCAAGTTAGTTCTTGATTGATTATCTCAATCTAATTATTCTTGGCCTAATTGCATGTAAATTACTTTCCTTCATGGTGGAAATGACAGTGAGGAACTAAATAGGAATAGTTACAGTATTTGTTTCTGATACTAAATGAAACACTGTGCACACCTTTGCATGATTCTTATACATGTTAAACTGTGCTCATAGTTTGGGTTGCTAAAATCCAAAAGAATCATCTGCAAAATGAACTTCCCATCATGTGATAGTTGTGCTCGGTTCCAGTAGAGCAGGTTTGCTGACATTTTAAAGCACCTGTCCTGGTCATGAATCATAGCTAATCTCCATTGCTCATGACCTTTCTTTGAAATTATGTCTTTGCTGGGAAGGCCAGAACCTGCTGCAGCTAAAACTCTGAAGTTCTTTCCTTAAAATACTCCTTTACATGGAAGGAGATAGGAAATAAGCTCAATGGAACTCAAGTTACTGGTGGTAGTTACTTAACTTCAGCATATTCTGCTGACCTATTTGAGGCACCCTGATGCACACTCCAGGGAAAATCTTCTGGCACAGGCCTCTCCTCATGAGGCCTGAGGCTCTCAGTGGTGGCTCTAGGTCAACTGGACACTTGTGCCTCATGGTCACATGCTCAGGTCCTCACTGCCCCTGGCTCAGGACACAAAGACAGAGTCTGGGTGAGTAAATAATAGGAAAACAGTAGCTGGAACATACCAGCATTCTCTAGAGGGAAAAATGGTAGAATAATGGTCGTGTTATTGAGGGTACATCTCTGAAGATACTAGGTTTCTAGAACTGTAAAAATGGAATGGAAATAAAGTGAAATGACAATAAGGAATAGGATAGATTTTACTTGAAGATGCAGAAGTGTATCAAAAACTCCTGTAGAAACCAAAAACTCTCTAAGGTGAACTAGAATGAAACTAAGGAAACCATGCCCAACTGTTCCCACAGAAGGGGTCTGCCATACCCTCATGGTGTCCTTGTCTTGATGAGCAGGGGCTGACTTTTGACTTTAGGGCCCCTGAGGAGAGAACAGTATTGTTAGAACATACTGAACCCCCAGTAGATTATGAGCTATGACAGAGCTGGGCTCAGAGCCAGAGGACTCAGGGCACAGACGAATTCAGGTCATCACCATTCCTTTGTCCCCTGACTGGAGCAGGTCAGAGTAGGAGTGGCCTAGGGATGGGTAGTGGCCTAGGGCATGGCCTGTCTGGATGTGGCTCTTAGGATGCATCAAAGCCTTGTACCAGGGACTGATTCCACCAAATTTACTCTGACCTCTGAGCTTTGGCTCCCACCACCTACAGGTCCTCTGCACCTGGTCTCAGCCACCCTGAGTAGCCTGCACATGGATGACCAGGACCTCATGGGAGTAGCTGGGATCTTGGGCTTAGTGAACACAGAAAGTAAGAATGGTCACCACAGCCTCCAAGGGGCCAGAATATGGATACAGAGAATGGCTGATAGGCAGTGGGTCTCAGTCATTAAAGCTGGGCTCTGCCAGGACACTAGGATCAGGCCCCGGTAATCTTGATGAAAAAGAGATGCACAGTTCTTTCAGCTCTCCAGGCCTCTCCACCAACACTCTGTAGCTCCTCACTGGAGTAATATAGGATGCCACAAGTTCAGCAGCCTCTGCACAGCAGCCCCTCAAATCTACTGCTGGAGACATCGGATTATCCTCCTGCCACCAGAGACCAGCACAAGCCCATTCTGAGAGGAGTTTTCTGGGCTCAGGGAAATCACCTCTTAGAGTGTCTCTAACTGCTTTCTAAGGACAAATCCAGGTCACCTCTGGCCCTAAGTTCCCACTTCCCATGGAATCCATTTATGCCCTCATGCATTATTTAGAGACATATTCCAAGTGCCTGATTCTGGCACACAGCTTTCCATGACCTTGTACTTAGGGGAAGGGGTGTGACCTGAGTAAATAAATAAATGCTGTGGATAGCAGTGGGCCAGGAAGGGACATGGACTAAGAAGAACAGACCCAGCTCTCCTGGGGAACATGGAAGACCTTTGAGATGGGCTCTCAAGGATAAGCCCATTCAGAAGGGAAGGATCCCTGTAGCACTGGGGAGTGGGCATTCCAAGCACAGGGAACTCAAGCAGGGTTTCTGGGAAGGAAGAGCATCCAGAATGGTTCTGGAAAAAACCCAGTATAGGTTGAGTGCCATGGGGGAGGGTCATGGTGAGAGTGAGGCCACAGAGGCTCCCAGGGACCATATCTTGCAGGACTTTGAGGTACTGGGTGAGAACCTGAGGTGGTTCTAACCAGGTGAGTTGCACAGGAGGATTTTGAAGAAGGAATGGATCACTTGACTTTCTCTGCTTGGATTTTGGTGGCTCTGTAAACAATAAAGGGAGGAAAGAAGGGGGAGGGCAGGGAAGGATGTGGGCTTATTGATGAGGAGGGTATTGCAGAGCGTCCATGTGGTCTGTCTCTCCAACTTGTGTTTCTGACATTATAATATGTTTCCAGATGTAGGAAACTGAGCCATTCCCTCTATCTCCCCAGATGACTGTGATGTGTTCCAGGCCTGCACCTGTGGAACAGGATTCTGAGGGATGAGGGCAGAAGGCAAAGTCTCATCACAGAGAGGGTCTGTCAGTTCCCTTGCTAAAGCCAGTGATTATGGTCCCTCATTGTAGTTGCAGCTGGATGGTTGAGGGATTTGGGGTAATTTTGTGTTTTCTGTGCTGCACTATATAATTCATAATAGCAGAATATTATTTCTCTTTTATTTCACAATTTAATCCACTTTAACTATAGTGCCTAGTGTGTAGCAATTCCTCAACTTGTGGTATATTTGTATGTGTGCTGGGGTGGGGCAGGGAGGAGGTGGAAGGGAGAGACTGCTCACTTCTCTTAGTGGAAACTTCTTTCCTTTTGTTTTCTACTTTCTCACTTTACATTTGTAACTCCATGAATTCCACTCCATCTTTTCTGCACACCTTGTGTTTATGTGGATGCCTAGGATAATGTGTGGTTGCTCAGCTTCTGGGAAGTAGATGTGAGTCCAGATGCTTCTTTGCTGGTTCATATCATTCCTATTGTCCATTTGCTATAGGTGTTTATCATGTTTCTAAATTAGTCAACAATCCAGAATTCAGTTCTTGACTCCAATGAGATAAAGTGACATTTATACATTTGAGAATAACTAATACTGGACAAATAAGATGATTTCTCTAACTGCATGTTGGCTGCATTTTATTCATGTTTAAAATTTGTGATTCTCTAAACTATGGGTCAAAGTTGAGACTAGTGAAAACCTGTACAGGAAGGAATTTTTCAAGTCTGCACTTGGAATCTGCAGTTCTTCTGTTCAGAGGCAATGACATTGCAAAGGAACAGAAGATCCTGAGGATTTTCCCAAGCAGAGAATGTCATTTGGGAGGCCATGTTGACAGTGTCTCAGGGGTCTGGTTGGTGTCCTCCTTGTGCTTCCAGTTGGCTAAGGGGTTTCACATGAAAGAAGAATGATGTGGGGTTTTCTGTAGAAAAATCCTGTGAAAGGTCTCTGTTCAGTCTCTGTGGGATTTCTGAGTCCCAGTGGGAATTTAAATTGTGAATTAAAAGAGAAATAATTCTGTAAGGGTCTCTGTATGACAATCCTCCATGAGGTCAATGTGTATGTGTGAGATGTCTCTGTACTATCTCTTGGTTCTAGCTAAGGAAATCTATAGAACATCTCTGTGGAGATGTTTCCCCAAGGTCTAGAACTCTGGAAGGTCTCTGTGAGAGATCACTGCATGAGGACCATGTGGCAGTGAAAGTTTGTTGTGGGAGACTCTGTGTTAGGTCTCTGAGGTCTCTCTTGGTACAAATCTCTGCCAGAGGTTCCTCTGGGAAGTCTGTGTGAGGGGTTCTGTGAGATCTCTGTGTGAGGACCCTGAAGTTCATGCTATTATCTGAGGGAGGTCCTTGTGTTTCTGGGACTGCTATGTTGGAGGTTCTGTGGTGGTCTCTGTGGCCATCTTTAAGTTGGGCCTGTGAAGGTCTATGTGTATGTAGGATTCTGTGACATGTCTGTGTGGGGGTCTCTGGGATGTCTCCTGATTGTTGGAATTACTGCCCCTCATAGATGACAAAGCTGGCAGAAGCAGAGAGCAACAGGACTTCCTCTCTCAGGCTTCTGGCTGTCCATCAGTATCACTGTCTGTGGCATTATCCCCTCAGGATCCCTGGGATCCACATCCAGCTCCTCTGCACTGAGAACCTGTCTCTGTGCTTTGAGAGAGCCTAGCAGAGCAAGATTCAAGGACCCGACTCTGTTCTAGCTCATTCTGTGCCTAAGTCTTTTCTTGATTCTAGGCCCACTCTGGGGTCTTCTCTGATCACAAAAGGCACAGGACCTGGCTCAGGGTTGGCTTGTAGGACCTGTTCTCACACTGGGAGGGACTACCTGGCTTTACATGTGGGGTACTTTCAGGCATTAGAGCAGGACTATGCCTGTGCCATATGCCTTGGTGGCACTTTGTGGTATAGACCTCTCCACCAGGGAACAAAAATGGCAGAGGGCCTGGAGCAGTGCTGCTTCCCCAGATGGGCCACAGCATCAAACACTCAGTAGACATGGCTTTTTCTCTCCTCCTGTGGGGCCTGCCTGCTTTCCCATTTGGACAGGTCCTGGGAAGAAGCAGCTTATATTGGAAGACAAGTGCAGTCAGGGAAGTCTGCTGGTTGCCCCCTATCCAGCTTACCCCTCCCTTTTGGACAAGTCACTGCCCTCACATGATAAGTTCTAACTGAACCACCTCTTCTTCTCTAGTCTGGGGACAGTAAGTTCTCGAAGCCCAGGGAATCTTGCTTTGTGACCCCAGGCTACTTCTTTGACCTTTTTAGGTCTCTGCCTTTTCACTGCAGAAGTGGTGCTAGGGCCATGTGTATGTGTAAAGTCACCAAACTGGAAATCACAGCTAGAGTTACCTAGTCCTAGCTACTCCAATTGCTAACTCATCCCTTCTATAATTAAAGAGGCAAAGCCATGAGGCCCTATTCAATATAATGTCAGAAAATGAATCTGCCCTATAAGAGGGCTTGCTTCCTCTCTAGGCTGTGTCATTGCTCAAGAGGCTTCTCTAGGTTTTTAGTCTGGGTGTGGCCAGGGTGAGTCCATAATTTCTCCTCCCTCAGGTTGGTGGCTGGTAATATCTTCCCATCCACCATACCATCTTGGTATCCCCATGTTACTCTGCCTCTTTCTTTGGCTCCATTTTAATTCTCCATATCCCATTTTCTGCCCACTCTGCCCCACTGTCAGATGGTTAGTGGATGCGTATTTGTGTCAGCTGTAAGGAATTTTGAGGGATGGTGAGCTGCAAGTGGCAGCCCTTAGTAGCCAACTCACAGTTCCCATCCAGACACTCACACACCAATCTACAATCTCCATTCTGGACACCGCTCTGGAAAGTGAGGAAGGCAGAAGCAGAAGCAGGTGACCATGGCATGCACCCTGAGCTAAAAGGAGCTGGCAAGGCTCATCTCCATGTTAGGCTCCATAAGGCAGGGATTCTCAGAGCAGGTGTCTTCTGATTCCCACCAAGGTATCCACCAGCCAGAACTCTCCAGCCACCTCTGAACTCAGGGTCTGGATACTACCCCTCTCTCCCCAACTTTCCTGAACATGGGAAGCTACTAAGTTCCAGATAACCCTGTACCCCAATCCCTACAGCCTCACAAAGTCCAGGATGGAGGAAAGGCTCTTTTATTTAGACTTTAGGGTTGGGTCCTTGTGGGATTGCCCCATATTGAGGAGTCCCAAAGGCATTGTATTATTTCTGTAATGATCAAGTCATGAATTCTTAAGACATAACAGGGGGATCTGACCTAAGGGTGGGTACTCAATGCCACTGTCACCTCCTTGCATTTCCAGTCTCTTCTACAAATCAGAATAATGAAGAAAAGACATGACCACCTTCCCTATGACCCAGCAAAACACTGATTTAAAAAAATGTTATTAAGCAATTGTCACCTCATTAGGAAGAAGCCTTTATCAAACAAATGTTGGGCTCACATGAGGACAGTTTTTCTCAGTATGGTTTTTATTATGGGAAAAACTTCTTCCCAGCAGGACAAGAGTGAAAAGCATGCTGATGTTGATGAGACAACAAACATTTCTTTAGAGCATAGTGCATTGGACTGTGGACATTGTGGCCCAACATACCTGCCACCCTGGTCCTCTGCTGGCAGGGGCTGGGAAGAGATGTAAACTCCTTGAGCAGCAAGGCCTTCTTGTTGTCCTTGTTTATGATCCACCTGTTCAGAGGATGGCTGTGTCCCTTGGACTGGCCTGGTGACCAGGAATGATAGCACCCATCACTCTCTTTTGTTCTGGGGAGGAGGAACCCCTAGAATAACGGGATTGTCTACTCATAGGGGCCTGGAGTACCTCTTTAATTATGTTTTTCTTTGAGGCAGAATGTTCATAATGAAACTTCATTATGATCCATCCAACGGTGGTCATGAGTGTCTGGGCTTCTGACACCCCATTGTCTGTAAGCAGTTGGCTTGTGAGTAACCCTTATATTTGCGTATTAGTTGATGGGGTCATGATTTGCATAAGGAGTTTGCCTGCCCTTTGGCTTTACTGTGGAAAATATTCTGTAGAAAGTTTCTTATTCTGTCCCCAAATTTTCTCTTTAAAAGAGCCTGGGAGGACTTGTCCCCCACAGTGTCTTCTTCCTTCATGACAGAGGGACAGAGGAACCCATTTCCTCTGCACAGGATTGCTTCCCTCCTGAAATCCTTTCTTCCTGTGCTTTTGATCTGGGCCACACACTGTCCTCCCTCTTGGCAGTTGCTCTAATAATATTTCTCCTACTCTTCTATGAATCCTGGAGTTCAGGGATCTTGCATTTTTGCTGTCTTCACTGGTCAAGAGTCCATACAGCCCCTGAGAAGTTGATGAAATGCTACTGGACATGCTTATGGAGCTGGACAATCTCTCCTGGGAAGCTAGGATGTCTGTAGCCAGAAGCACCTCAGGGGCACAGTTCTGATGAAACATGTCAGTGGCACAGTCTTGCAGGATGATGTGAGTAGCCTGTTCTTGAGGCTGGTTCTCTGGCTCAGTATGTGATTTCAGGCATGAGTATTCTTGGCTATGTAAATTAGAACTTCTAAGAAGGGGAGGGTCTTTTACTGGTCCTCTGAGATTCTAAATTTCCCAGATGAATATCAACATTTAGGAAATTTGACATCTTTCTGATTCTCATGTTGATTCTCCAGTCAGAAGACTCCTCCTCCTCCTCCTCTAGCTCTCTGATTTCTTCAGCTTTTAAAAATTTAAAAATACCTGAAGTGATAACATGCTGTGGCATGAGACTTGTGAGCTCAAACCTCCACTCCCCAGAGACTCATGTATCCATTTCTAGGCTTGGACTTGGTTCCAGCTATCTCTTGCAGATCCCAAGACAGTATCATTGTGCCAGATTCTGCCCACAAGAATGTAAGTGTGGGGCTGAGAGGGCAGGCTGCCCTTGTGTACAGTTGGAGATTCTGAAATCCCACAGTTGTCACCAGATGTAGTTCTGCTCAGGGACTCAAAAGAGGGTCCAGAAAGAGGACTTTTCTGGGTGGGAACTGGAGTTTTTGCTATATCCTTCAACCCTGGACCTCTCTGAATGGATTTTCCCAGGACCCTGGCATTATGGGTAATGGAGTCAACCTTGGAGTTACAGGTGGCTGTAGAGGGAAGGGAAGGCTGTGGAGATGATGAATCCACAGAGTTTCTCATCTTCAAGATATTTATGTGCTTAAGGACCTTGAGGGGTGGGCCCTACCTGTGCCTTACTCTTAGACTTTTAACACATGTCTTCGGCATCTGCACAGTGCCAACATCAAGGAGGGAGATCTCCTTGGAGGTGTTCCTGAAGGCTCCCCCACCTTTTAAGTTTGGTCCATCCCAAGTTACCTTCTGAGTCTTTGAACTTTCAGGTGGGACACAGACATGGTGTGTGCCAAGCCTGGAATTACAAACACTCACAGGAATCATGCCCTCTTGGATTATCACTGACCTCTCTGAACCAGTCTCGTACAGCAGAGCTGTTCTTGTCTGGAATCACTGAGTCCCAGGAAGACTCACAATTGTCCTTTGCCTGACTTGTCCTTGGGATGTTGTCCCAGGATTCTGTCAGATTCAGAAATGGGTAGATATTGGGTGGTAGTCCATACTGATGTAGCATGAACCTCTTCTGAAGGTGTTGCTCTAGTTTCTCCTGAAGCTCAAGGCTGAGGAAATCCCCTGGGGGCATGTTGATGGGCTTGTGGTCACAGGAGGCCCTGTTCTCAGAAGTGAGATGGCTAAAGATGTTCAGAAACTTTTGGACCAAACAAGGTAAAGCCTCTCTACTTTCTATTTGTTTCCTCAAATGTTGACATTCAAGGTGTTGAAGAGAAGAAGGGAAAAGCAACTGGGTCTCCTTTTGGCTGTGGGCATGGAAATCCACAGGCAGCATTAAGAGGAAGATGACATGGTAGGCTTGGGAGAGATGATGTGAGATGTTTCTGATGGAGGATATGAGCCAATGATGGGGACTGCCACCAGGGTAAGGATGGAATCACAGGCTGGAGTTGGACAAGAGAGTGGAGCATCTGAGAGGAAGAGTGTAGCCTGCACCTGCCCTGGAATGTAATTAGGTACTTCACTGAATGCAGTCGAGGAAAATTCTGCTGAGGGCCCAGACATTCTGACAGTAGCCAGATTCACTGTGCAGAATAGGGAGGCCCCAAAAGAGCTGGCTGCATTTCTGCTGTAAACATCTCCCAGGAACTTGGTGTAAAAGAGCTGCTGAAAAACAAAGCTTCTCTGGCTTGCCTTTTGTGTTCCAGAAGTGTTGTGGGATGGTAATGTCCTTCTCCCTACCCAATGACTTAACTTTGCTTCCCTGGGAATACAGGGAGTAGATTGTTTCATTTTTTGTCTTCACATTACAAATTTTCCTTTCTGCTCTCTTGCTGATCAGTATCTCCAATAGTTTCTGGACATCAGGGTTAATGAAAGAGTCCCTTCAACCTCTACTTGTGAGAGTGGGTGGTTCCCCAGTATGAATCCTCTGGTGAGTGAAAGCATGATCTCTCTTGGATTTACTGTGTGGGAGTGGGAGAGGCCCCAGACTCTGGCAGCCATCTGCCACCAGGAGAGAGATGTGGGAACAGGTGGGGAGAATATGGCCTGAGATTGCTGGGACAGGAGATGACAATGGGACAGGAGTTGAAAATGGGCCAGGAGAAGGCAGTGTGCCAGGAGATGACAATGAGCCAGGAGATGGCCTTGGCACAGGAGAAGGCACTCAATAGTGGGTGGAGAAGAGCTGTGTGGGTTCATGCCTAGTGAGAGTGTCATTGAGTCATACTGATGAGGAGTCAGGCTGAGGCCTGCAGAGATGGAAGGTGGTCTCTGGGATCAGGAGCATGAGATGGGAGAAAGAAAAGTTCATAAGGCTGAGATGAATGTCATTCTAGAGGAATCACAGACTCTGGTGACTGAGAGGCACTCAGGATTTAGTGTGACTCAACAGTCACACTGAACTGAGGAAGTCATTAGGTTTGGTAACAAATTAAAGGCCAGGAGCAATGGTGCTCGCTCAAAGAAGTCAAGGAAGCCAAAGGGAAGAAGGCAGTGGCCAAAGCACCCTCCATAGGCAGTGTATGTGATTGGTGGACTCTAGCTGACTCTGGTTTACACATCTCATCTGGGTCATCTCCTTTTAAGAGCTGGTGAAAGCTGCTGTCATCATGGCAATTCCCTTGGTGGCTCCAGAAACAGGAGGCTCAGGCTGCAGCCAGGATCAGATGGGGCCATGAGGTAGGGCTAGTGGGGAGGGGGTGGGCACCTGTGGCCCATGGCTCCTCGCTACCTACACCCTGAATTTCTAAAGCCCTTGCTCTCCAAAAACCCAGAGCTTTAGTCAGATCCTACTCCAACTGAGGGCTTCTGCACTCCCCCATGAGAGCTTTGTGTTGTCAGATCTTATCATAGGCAGTGGGAAGGACACAGGAAGAAATAGAAAGTTACTCACATTTTTAGAAGTGAAAGCAGATCTTCATTCTCTTCCACTTTCTTCCAGCAATCACTATAACCTGAAAATGGAGACTGGGTTATTTTGGACAAGGGAAGGGTGAGTGGTATGTCCATGTGGGGCAGACTGGGAGAGTAGATTCTGGAGGGCCAGCACCAGTGTTTGAGCCATATGACAGATGACAGGTATAGCAAGGCACATGCAGGGGTGGCACTTTGTCATTCATTTATACCTCCACTAGCCTCCATTGTACTCCCTATGGGGAGAAATATTGGGCCATATCAAAGAGGAATCCGTCTTAGGGGCATGAGAACTTGTTCACACTTTTGACTAGAAGTCCTACTTCCATATCCAGATGAAGTATGTGTGTTGAAGGGTAGACAAATGGCAGTCAGTGTAGATAATATATCTGTCTCATCAGGAAGATGGGGCTGGTTCAAAAGGAAAGGAAATCAAATGGTCTTTCTCCCTTCTCCTCTCATGTGCCCTCCCACTACTTCTACAGCTTGTTGCTAAGGTAGCCTGCCCTAGAATTGTTCCTCCCTGCAGGGAGTTGTAGGAGTTAATTAATGCCTCCTGGGCTGATACCTTCCTGCCTGGATCACTTGCGTCCACCTTTGGGTCATGTATGCAAAATGGGAGAGGAGAGGCAAGAAAAAGGGAGAAGGAGGACATGAGAAAGAGGAATTCTAAAATACTAAAGGGTCTAGACATCCCCACTTATTTGGATACATGTGTCAGGGACCCCTTTTCTGCAGAGAAATCTAAATAAAACTTGCTTTCTATGCTTGCCTCAGAATTTCTTGGGTGTTCAGACTTCACCCCTAGGGGAACAGAACTTGGCCCTGATTGATTCTCATCATTGGCAGGATCACAGACAACATGGCTCCAATAGTGCCCACACCAACCTACAGGACATCACCCACCCCAGCCCACCACAGCTTCATTCTGGGCACCTGAGAAGTATCTCTAGTATGGTTTCTTTCCCAGGATCCTCCCTCTCAGGTTTCTGCAAGTTACATCTGGGACATGGCTCTGGTCTCTTGGGGACAGAGGACAGCAACTCACCTCTGGAATGGAAGGGCAGAGCCTTACCTTTCAGAATGCTACTCTTCTTCCTCTGTCCCTTTTTCACCTTCAGATGCTGACCAACAAGAAAAAGGGGGGTGTCTAGAGCCTAGTTTCTCTGCTTTCTTAGGCCAGCTACAAATGTTCTATGTTTCTGAATAGCATCACTTTCTATAGCTAGTGGAGAATCTTTTATTCAGAGAACATTTTTAAAGTGGCAAAACTTCATTTTTTCCCTTTGGAAAGCACAAAACGGGATTTTCTGTATAAACTAAACCATGGATGTTCTTAGTTACTGGTCCTTGGCTCAGGAACAGACTCATTTCCACAAGCTCTTCTCAGCTGTCAGGCAGGGTTGTGCTTCCTGAGGCCAGAGGTTTCTCCAGCAGGTGATGGAGGCCCTCAAGGCTCAGCCCTGACCAGAGCCCAACACAGGAAATGCTTGTTCTAGAGACACCCTCCAGGAGAAGGACTGATAGAGTAGTGCTTATGGCCTGTCCTTCACCAGAGGTTCCCAGATCTCTCAGGAGTCCAGACCTCAGCCACTGAGTCACAGTGTGTGCTTCACTCTAGGATCTGCAGCTCACCACATGGATGGTCTGAGATCTTCAGATAGAAGTCCTAGTGCACACTCTCTCTCTGCCATGCCCCACCTATCTCAGAGTGATTCTCTGTTCTGTCCTGAGATTTTTTTTTATGGTCTCTACTTATTTTGGAAAAATGAAAAGAAGAGAAGACAAAAGAGAATCTGTTATTTGTTTGGTCTGGCCTGAGGGTTTCTTACCTTCCTGAAATTTACCTTCCTCCTTGGTGGTGAGAAGGATGGATTACCCTGGAGGCAGGGCAATAAGAGGAGAAAGAGCCCCAGTCCACACACAAAGGCAAGGATCATAACCATTGCCTAGGAGGTGAAGCTGGGGTTCAGCCATGAGGCACTAACACTATTCAGAGGAAAGAGTATTCTCCATCATCTGAATTGCACTGTTCTGTTTGGATAAATGAATCTCAAGAGTTCACTTCAGCAATGAGGAGTAATACCCAGGCCTGTGTCACACAGGGCTGTGCCCTCTCATCACAAAGGGATACTGAGAGCGGGGGAGGTGCGAGAATAAGAGGCAGCACCATGCCCCTGCCCTACTCTCCAGCCCAGCATGTCCTCCACCCTCCTGGGCCTTTTAGATCCTTTCTTCCAACTCCACCTGCTCATCCTGCCAGAGGAGACCTTCATCAATTTCCTGTTGTTTCCGCCTGGTACCCGGACATGACCTGTTTCCTTGTAGATCTGTTTAGCTCCATTGATATCACACCTTTGGAAAATTGGGTCATTTCTCTGTTATTTCACAGGGATTGTTACTCTCAGATTCTCTCCTGTCTGAAGTTACATCTTTCTCACATAATATTTTCTTGTATTGCACCAACTCAGACATAGAACTGAAATCTCTTCTTTACGTATATATTTTTGTGAATTTTGAATAAAATTTTTTCATAATTTTTTCTAGTTATTATCTTCAGTTAGAGGGTCTTGAACATCAACAACAAATAACTAAATTAAATATACCATTATTAAGAATTCAGAACAGGTACAGAAAATGAAAAAAAAACTTTAAAGAAATTTTTGGATGTTTCTAGTATATTTGCTTCTAAAATCAATGAATGTTCAATGGCAAAAGATATTTTGGGGAATTTCTGTACAAACACAAACATGGACAAACACACACAAACAGATGCAAACCCAAGTATTCATATGTGATATTAATACCAAATATCCTTCTGTGATTTGCGTAGAAATTGATTTTTTTTTTTTTTACTTTACAAAGAGGAAATATTGAATCCAGAGGTCTGTGTTTTACAACAAATTTGGTAAGTTTCTAGCCCTTATTTTACAAGGAGTTTTTCTTCTTCCTTCTCTCCTTTCTCTCTCAGTGTCTCCTTTCACATGTGCCGGTAGCTGTGCTGAAGGGGATGTCCAGGTCATGCAGCATTACTTGCTGAAAGGATCTCTGCTCCGTGCTGCTGTGTCCCCTCTGGTCCTTTACTGTTCACAGGTTGGCTATACTGATGTGGGTCTGTTTCTGGGTAATATTTGCTAATACTTCATTGCATTTTTTCTTATACTCTCTTTCATGGCAGATTTTAGCCTGTAAATTTCTTATAATCTTTGTCTGATTTTGTTATTACATTAGTGCTGGTCTGATACAATGGGTTAAAAAGTACCTCCTTTGCATTATCTTCTGGAAGAGATTTTAGAGAATGGACATAATTTCTTTCTTAAATGTTTGTTAGATACCAGGAACATATCTTGAACTGGTGGGATGGCCTTATTGGTTCTGTATCTTTGATAAGTTACAGTTTTATTCAGATTGATCTTTTTGTGTGTGTTAAATCTAGCATATTTGTCTTGCAAGAAATTAGTACATTTCATGTAGTTTCTTGAATTTAAGAACATTGAATTGTTTGTGGTATTCTTTTACTATCTTTCTAATGTCTATAGAATTTGTATTGATGCCACCCTTTTAACTTCTGATCTTTCTCATTTTATCATCTTTTTTCTTTAATATATTTTCTAGAGGCTCATTGTTTATACTGATTATTGACAAATAATCACATATTTATAGGGCATAATGGGCCTAATGTAATGTAATGATATATTATGTCAGGTCAGTTACTATCTCCTACCCATTGCTTCTCATACTTATTTCTTTATTGTGAGAAAATTTAAACTCTACATTTTAGCAATTTTGAAATACACAATGTGAACTGTAGTACCTATGTTAATCAGCTTTTTGTCTCTGTGAATTAAATACCTGACAAGAATAACTTACAGGAAGAAAAGTTTATTTTGGATTTTGCCATCTCCATCACTGGGTCCAGGGTGAGATAGAACATAAAGACATGGCAGAGGGAAGCTGCTCAGCTATTGGCAGGCAAAAAGCATAGAAAGCCAGGTGTGATGGTGCATGCCTGAAATCCCAGCATCTCCAGAGGCTGAGGCAGGGGGGATTGCAAGTTCAAATCCAGCCTCAGGAACTTAGGGACCTAAGCAACTTAGTGAGACCTGTGTCAAAATAAAACACAAAAGGGCTGCACATGTAGCTTGGTGGTTAAGTGTTCTGGATTTATTCTCTAGTATAAATAAATAAATAAATGAAAATAAAAGGAGAGAGAGAGAGAGAGGAAGGGGAGAGAGGAGGGGAGGGACACCTGGGCCTGACACAGTTTCTTAATGTTACATAATGCCCTCAAAAGGCACACCTCCTGTGACCTAGTTTCTTCAGCCACTCCCACCTGTCTGCAGTTAGCTCTCAGTGGTCCATTCAAATTAATTCATCTAAAGGAGCAGTCTACCTAAAAGATTGCAGATCTCATAATCCAACCTTTTCACCTCTGAATATGTTTACATTACCGAACACATGTGCTTTTGTGGGGGACATTCCCAGATCTAAACTATGATAATGACCATTTTTTTCTGGGCTTTAAAAAAATGACTTCCTCACCCTTTGATTTTCTGCAATTTGAGTATGTGTTTTTTTTGTGGTGTTTAGTTTTGTTTTGCATTTTCCATGCTTCTTGAGGGAAGAGGTTATTAGCCCAATGATTAGATCTCAATCTTTTAGTGATTCTGGGCTCTTGAAAGGAGCTGCATCAGTTTCCTCATTTTCCTCGCTCTCGGGGACAAGATGTCTGCAGGCAGTTGTAGTTGAATGTTTTCCTCTCTCATATGGAAGAGCAGTGGGAGCTGGTGTTGAGTGTGTTCCTTCTTCCAGGTAGAGGGCTGGAGCAGGCTTGAGTGTGGTATTCTCTTATCTTGGGTCATTTAGGGTCTGATGAAATTTCAGTAGGCTATTCTTTTGTAAAATAATTTTTCCTAAGGTTGAAACTTCTCAAGAAGAACAGAATGATTTGGTTGCCCTGTGAGAATCTGGCTGAGATCCTGGAGGTAAAACTCACCAAAGTATGAAGAGCCCTGAGTGACTGAATCAGCCTTATCCACACTGAGCTCAATATTGTTCAGGTATTCCTAGTCTAGTACTGCTTTCCAAAGAAGCTACTGCTCATGGGTTCCACATCAAGAACTTATGAATCTCTGTATGTGTCTTTCTGTTTAACCAGTTTTAGATAAGAGTTGGTCCTCGGATTCAGTTTCTTTGAAAAATCTGACTTGTTGATTTTTCAGTTTGTTTACTTTTTTATGTTCTGAGGGTAGAGTTGGTACTGGGGCACTCAACCACTGAGCCACATCCCCAGCCTTATTTTTGTGTTTTATTTAGAGTCAGGGTCTGATTCTAAATAAAACACAAAAATAAGGCTGGGGATGTGCTTAGCCCCTCACCATTGCTGAGGCTGGCTTTGACCTCATGATCCTCCTGTATCAGCCTCCTGAGCAGCTGGGATTACAGGTATTCAGCACTAAGCCTGGGAAGATGGTGATTTCTAAGTTCCTCACATGATGAACTGGAAAGACAACCCCCCTAGTGTTATTTGTGCATTGTTTATTCCATTTTCCAATATGATCTTGATACTCTTAGGTGTATCTGGCACATATGAGGGGATTGCATTAGACTGCTACACTGATGATCCCCAGTGAACCACATCTCCCAGTAAATACTCACACTCTTGTGTGATTCCTTGTCCCAATAACTTCAAGCTTGGCCATATTATTTGCTTTGACAAATAGGCCTTTATTGAATTAATGTAAGAGAGGCTAGAAAAGAGCTTACATGTTGGGCTTGTCTCTTAAGACTGCTATTGTCTGTGGAAGCTCATTCTGACACAATGGAGAATAAATGGTTCTTAGGTCTCTACTGTTTATGCACCCTTCCAAGACCCAGATATGTGGGTGAAGCTATTTTAGACTGTAGGTTCAGCCAATTCATCAATTGATTATAGATTCATGAATGGTTCAGGCAAAATTAGCTCAAGAAACTACAACCAAACCAGAGAGCCACAAGTCCTAAAATGATGGTGCTTGAAGTAACTGTGTTTGTTATGAAACAATAGTTATTGATGCCTTCAACATTGACAATTTGAATAGAATTTAAAATGAAGTCATTTTTAATATTAATATCATTAATGTCATATTAATATTAATGTCATTTTAATATTAATGTAAATCCTTATGATAAGATAAAATAGGTTGCTTTGTTTGCATTGTCTTATTTCTAAATATTAGACTCAATGTGAATTAGGTAGATTGTTTTTATTATAAATGAACACTTCTGCTTCAGTGAGTAGACATCTTCCTGCTCTTTTTACCCTGTTCTGGAATTACTATGGATCTCCACATTAAGTAAGGGATGGATGCAGAGCTCTGCTGCCTCCTTTGGGGCAGCATGGGGAGCCCGCTACAGAAGGAGGAGAAGCCCCATCCCAACCATGTTGGGTATGCCCTAGGTCTGGCTGCTATCATAGACAAGAGCCATTTATATCAGTAGTGAGGAAATGGTGATAAGAAGGAATAAGAGCTTATTGTATATGGTATCCTAGGTGATGAATAACCATTTGCTCTTTATATAGGTATATATATGTGAATTTGCATTACTGTGTAATCTACTGATAACATTCCATTTTGAAAGTCAAAACAGATGCTTCTCAATGGCCCACAATGTTCATCTTCAGATGTCAGTGTCCTGTGATATTTCTTCCCCTGTGCACTAGAGTTAGTTGTCCTAGCTTTTGAGCTAGAGATAGTTGTATTCTGGGTGCTTTGTTTTTATCTCCTCTGTCTCTATTTTGCATTTTGGCTTTGTCTCTGTTTCTGCTTATGGGTCTTCCTGCTCCTCAGGTTTATTGTTTTCACTGATAAAGCTATGAAAATTCTGATTTCTCATTGGGAGTTCTCACTAGTGAGTTCTGGTGTATAACTCTTTCACCAATATATATTTTCTGTGGCTCCTGCTTTGGTAAGTGTGCGACTCATTTTATTCCAGCTTGGCTCCAGTTATTCCTTCTCCTTCTCCAAACCTGTCTACCAGCTATTGAATATTTTCAAATATTCAATATTTGAAACAGTGCAAATTCCATTGGAAATAGTATTTTAAGAGGCCTTCTAAAAATGTGGTGTATATACACAATGGAATATTACTCAGCCATAAAGAAGAATGAAATTATGACATTTGCCAGTAAAAGGAGACTATCATTCTAAATGAAATATGCCAATCCCCCCCCCAAAAATCAAAAGTCCAAATGTTCTCTCTGATATGTGGATGCTAACACATAGTAAGGAGAGGGGATAGAAGAATAGAAATTCTTTGGATTATACAAAGGGGAATGAAGGGGCATGAGAGGGGATGGAAATAGGAAAGACAGTTGAATGAATCAGACATTACTTTCCTATGTTCATATATGAATACACAACCAGTATGACTCCACATCTCGTACAACCACAAGAATGGAAAGGTATGCTCTCTGTATGTCTGTCAAAAATCATTCTTCTCTCATGTATAACTAAAAAGAACAATATTATTTTAAAAAGCCTTCTGAGAACCCTGAAAAGCGGTCTCCCCTTGTTCTTTTTCCATAACCTCATGCAAATCCTTTGTCATTCAGGATCATCTGCCTGGTTGAGTTGTCTTGGCATATGTCTGAGTTTTCTCCTAAATGTTGAATTTTGAGGGATTATTAAAAAGTATGTTATAAATTTACGTATCAGTTTAAACAAATGTATATCGATGTTTGAGGATTGAACCATTTATGGTTGACCATTGAGCTACATCCTTTGACCATTTTAGTCCTTTTTGTTTTATGAGACAGTGTCCTGCTAAATTGCTGAGGGTCTTGCTACATTGCTGAGGCTGACCTGGAACTTGTGATCCTCTTGCCTCAGACTCCCTAGTCATTAGGATTACAATTGTGCACCACCATCATTGCACTTGGCTAAATTCATATATTGTAGTAATTGAGCTCAGCTCTGTATACCCCAGAGCCATTTCTCACATGTAGCAGCTGCCTTGTGTGCCTGAATGCAATCATCTTAAATACTATAAATTAATATTAAATATTTTTCTCTTGAGCTGTTTTAAAGCATATCATGTTTGGGGTTTTATCGGAAAATGTAACATAAAGTAAAACTTATCCTTTTAACCATTTGAAGGGCACAATGAAATGGTATTAAATACTTTCACAATGTTGTGCACCATGGCTATTTTCCATTTCCAGTGCTTTCCAATTTTTCAAACAGAATTCCCATGCAGTTAAACAAGAATGCCCCATCCCTCTCTTCTCCAACTGCTGGTAACCTCTACTTCACTGTCTGTCTCTATGGAATTGCCTGTTCAAAGGACCTGATATGTAAAATATTTTTTTTTCCTGGTTTAACACTTATAATAATGTTTTCCCAATTCATCTACATTATTGCATTTTTCAAAGCTTTATTCCTTTTTAAGACTGAATGATACAACTTGGCATGAACATGCAACATGTTGCTTATTCATTGGTTTATGTAGGGAATTTTGGTTTTTTTTGGATTTTTTTATTAATTGCTCAAGACAATACAATGATCTTGACATATCATACATTTGATTCAAATGGGTATGAATTCTTATTTTTCCACATGTACAGATTGCAGTCTTCTTTGATATAAGGGGGATGACTCAAAATAGAGTAGGAAGGAAGAGTATGAGAAGAAGATTACCACTAAACAGGGAAGAGAGGTGGGAGGGAATGGGAGGGAGAAGGGGAATTACATGGAAGATGGAAGGAATTTCTGGCTATTTGCACCACTTGGCTAATGTGAATAAAGGTGCCATAATCTTTGGTGTGCAGGTGTTGGTTTTAGTCTGTCCTTCCAATTCTCTTGGAACCTACAAGTGGATTTGCTTAATCATGTAATAATTCCACCTTAATATTTTGAGGAACTATTATACGGTTTTGTGTAGTTGTTGATTAATTTAAATTCCCACCAGAAAAAAAATTTCTTTTTCTTTTTATTTTATTTTTGTCCAAATTGAAGAATATTTAGCTGGCCAGCCACCAACTGCTCTCCACAGAACTGACTGTCTCTGCAAAGAGCAGCCCCAAGCCTGAGCATTTTAGGATATTTAAAGGTAGAAACCACATCTGGGTTGTCATAGCTGGAACCCACCAGAAAATTTTTATGGTTTTGTTTTCTCTATCTTCCCTCTCAACATTTATTTTCCATTTAGCTTAAAATAGCCATTAAAACAAATGCATGTAAAGTGATACCACCAATCGGTGATTTGCTTTTCCTTCATGACAGTGATGTTTTCATGTGATTATTGACTATTTGTACATCTTCTTTGGGAAAATGCCTATTGTTTGTCCATTTTCAAATTGTGTTGCTTCCTAGTTGTTGAGCTATAAGAACTCAGTAAGAATTTTTCATCAAATTTGGATTGCAAATATCTTCTTTCAATCTGTGGATTGCCTTTTTTATTTACTTAATTTTATTTTTAACTGATTTATTAAGTACAATTGACTTGCCATAAACTGCACATACTGAACATATTTAAGTTATTAAATCTATTTTTTGTTGTTTTTGCCTTTTTAAATCTCTTAACCACTTCAAACTACAGTTCTACCATGTTAAGTATATTCTAAGTGTTCTGAATGGATCTTCAAAACTTTTTCATCTTGCAAAATTAAAACCTATAATTATTAAATACACCCTCTTGGCTCTAAGCATGGTGTTCTGGACTTATCTAATGCTGTTTTCAACAACCCTTTGAAACTGGACTTGCAAGGCCAGTTCACACTCAATTATTGGGAAAGGCAGTGGACATTCCAGGTACAGCCTCTGGGATATCTGTACATCTGTCATGTCATGAAGCTTGGAACCTTGATCTATTCTCATTCTCTACTCATGTTAACTTGTTTCATTATATCAATGATATCCTGCTAACTGAAAGGATCATCCTCTGTTATAGGATGTAGTAGAGCAACTTGTACATGCTAGGATATGGGCTGTCAACCTCAACAAAATCAAAGGCCCTGTAAAGTTCATGGGGTGATCTGGTGAGGTAAGACCCATTTGATTCCAGTCATGGTGGGAGAAATAAAGTGAAAACCTTTTTCATCACCCATGCATTAAAGAAGATATAGGGGTCTTTTTAGGGGCCTGTATTAATAGCATGCTTACTCCTCATCCAAATCAATATCCATGCCTACTGCATGGGCTAATGAAGAAGGGAGCCAAATGGAACTTGAGTGTTCCCCAGCAGAGAGTATTTGAAAAGGCAAATTTGATAGCCCAGGTGCAATCTCTGGGTCTCTCAACCAGAGCTGCCAATGTGGTTTGATGTCACCTGTACAGCAGATGGGATGAACTTAGCTTTTTGGAAAGAACAACAATGGAAAATGTACTTCTAGGATTTTGTCCATAGGTGGGAAGGGAGCTGAAACTAGTATATGCAACCCTTGACAACAACATTTGTTAGGAGTGCAAAATGACCTACCACAGGTGGAGCCACTGTCTAAAAACTTACTGGACATAATGTGAAATGGCCTACCTATAAAGGTGGGTGGTTGACCTATTTCACCAGCATCAATCTTCTTTAGCACAGGCCCCTAAATAAATGGCATGTATATTACAGCGATAAAGAGTTCTCGCCAACAGCTTGTTGAGTAGTGCCTTTACCACAAGTGACTGACCCAGTGTCACTGATCTTACAAGTGTGTGAGGTGGATCCTCATGCTTGAAAATTGTTGGTATACAGATGGGTCCATCATGGAAAAAGTCAAGAATTTGTACTGATTTTGCACTACAACTTGTTATTCATACTTTCTGGCTTTAGGCCCGAGAAAATATGAGCATCCAGAAGATAGAATTATACATTACAGCTTGGTGGTACCTGTGAGTTGGTTACTGGATATTTGTACTGACTGGACAGTTTACCATGGCCTCACATTGTAGATGGCACAATTGCCATCATTACTGGGAAAGTCTTTCTTGGAAGCCAACATGTGGCAACAAATGTGATTTGAAACTGGAAGAATTGATTTTGTATGATGTACTCACATTTGTCCCTGAAAATGTGGAGCTGGATGCTTTAACTATGGTGCAGTCTCTGGCCAGGACCCAGGCAGTGGACCTGATGTGGAGGGTACAGAGAAAGTAATTTAGAAAGTGCAAAATGGAATGGAACAATGCTTAAGTGACAGGATTATCCCTAAAATATAATGACTTGTTCTTGGTCGCATATCTGTGAGAGATGTGCTCCTGGTTCCAGTCCTTTTTTTCTAGCCATATTCAAGAAAAAATACACTGAACAGTCCAACTAGTGTGGGACTGGCAGATTGATCATATCAGCCTTTTGCCAAACAATAAAGGACACAAATATGCCTAACTCTGTGTAGCTTTCCCTAACAAGAGAGTTATTCAAACCACCACTTTCAAAGGTCTTGAAAAACTAACATAATATATCGACACTGGATTGTCAGTGTCAGGACATCCAGTTCACAGACACACTTTTCAGCATTGTTCCCAAGGACATGATACATCAGGAAACTTCCATCTGCCATATAACTCTAAGGCAAGCAAGTTTGGTGGAGAGAGAGCAAGTCTTATTCAAGCATTAGATATTGGCCCTATTAGGCAAACCCATCTTAGCCAGTTGGACTGGAATCTTTAGAGAAATGTATGTGCAATATACCAAAATACACTCTACTGCCATGTAGATATAAAAAGAACAAAAAAGAAAAAAATGTTAATAAATTTAAATGCCCATAAGTCTTGGATGCTTTCTCATGAGCACCTGGGAGCTCTGGCCCCTGCCCCAAAGATCATGCATGTTCAACCTGTGCATCCAGATGGTATACTGCAAGAATTGATATGAAGACAAAGAGCTCTGGGGTTTTGCACCCAGTAAGATTAAGTCCAGGGTGGGGACAATTCCATGGGGGCTCAAGTGGCTTGTCTCCCACAGATGGGTTGGCTATTTCTTGCCATAGTGGGAAGAATCTCCAGCCCTCCTAAGTGGATTTCTGTTGGCCTAGTTGGGCTATGGACCTATGATCATGCCCTAATGGGTTAAATTAAATATTTAGGGAGCTGAACTTAACCTCCTAGTCTCACATGTCCCTCACTATCCACTTTTAGAGTCACTCATGGACTCTGTACTATTGGTCAATGTTTGGGGTGCTCTACAGCATCTTGCCATGTGTTGTTGCCATGTCCTAAAACAGAAATGATACCACCAGTACTTTCTTGTTGGAAGGTGCAGATTAACCTTGAAAAGTCCCTACTCAAAATTTATTTTTCCATCCATAACTGCACTCTTTTTCTATTTTCTGTGGAACATTTGCTGTTATAAAGACAACATGTTGTGTGTATAGTCACAAACCTCAAGTTATAAATTAAAACACAAAGTAATGTCTTTTATATTTCTGACCCCTGATTAGGAGCAAGTTAAGTCATTGATTTGTTTCATGAGTCTCCTGGTGGGAAAAATGATTTTTATGATCATATGCATAATTGTTATCTGCCTCTTGTTTGTGCATGGCCCCCTATTGGTGCCCTGGATTTTGCTTACAAACTGGATGGGTTGCCTTTTGGCATGCTGTCTACACAATGCTAAAACCCCTCAGAGGCTTAGGGCACATCATGGAAGAAGGGGCATGTGGGATTGTAAGAGCCAATTATAAGGGGTGGAATGTATGCATTCAGCTTGATGTGACTGCAGCCATCTTAAGTGTAACCACCATGATTAACCCAGAGTAACCCCAGTTTGTTACTCCTGCATTGTTTCCCAGCAAATTAGTGTATGGAGCCTTATGAATGGAACTCAGCACTAGGAATATGATCAACTCTTTGATACTAATTTAATATGAACCAGTTACATTGCAGCTAGGATGAAGTCAGTTTTGACCAAACCCATATATAATATACACCTTTTGTCCTGACCAAAATTTTGGGAATGCAATTGCTCTTGCTGCCACCCAGAACCACACATGTATGTCAGTAAATCCCCCCCAATAAACTGAACTCTGGAATCCTAGATTTGCCTGTATCTTCTTTTTGTCTCATAGCATCTTGATTGTAAGGGTTCTGACTGTGAGAATATACAGGACAGTGTTTCTCTGGTGAGCAAATTCCCAGAGAATAATAGGCATCTTGTTTCCCACAGCTAGAACATTCTGTAGTTTGTCCCAAGATATCCAATGCATGCTTGGCCAGAGCACATATCTAAACTTAAACAAAAACAGCTTACATTGTAACCTACTGTAACATACTTAGTGATATAATAACAATAATGTTTGAGTGGTGCCATTGACCTAATGGAAACTAATAGTGTAAATAAAGCCAACAGCTTGGACAAGCAGCTCTTTTGCCTCTGCACCTTGCTTCTGTCTTTTTTTTTTTTTTTAATTTTTTACACTTGATGCTGGATCCCATATATTGGGGCTGGGTTGTTCTGTGCTACAGGTTCAGAAGAGGGCTGGAGGTGCTCCATGTTGGACTCACATACAGCTGTTGTCATATAAATTCACACAGATTTTTCATTCAGTGGAGCATGTTTCTTAAAACTTATATATAAATAAATACGTTTTTCTTATGTCCAGAATATTTGTGAAAGATAAGCAAAGCTCATCCTCCTCAGGTGTATTTGCTTTGTTTTGTTCTCTATTTTGACATCATTTAACTTTAAATGTGATATAAACTTCCTCTCATAATGCAAATTAGTTCAGGCCCCAATTATAGGTAATTAGGCCCTGAGTAGACTTTCTACCCATTACCCTTCTGTAGTCAAATCAAGGTTTTCTCTCTGATTCTCTTTGTCTAAGACTCCTGCCCCTTGCTGAGAGTCTTGTTTGTTGCCCTCTTACTCACCAGATAAAATTATGATGACTTGACTCAACTATTTTTTCATATTGTGTGACAGTGCACCCTTATAACCATCCTGTTTTTCTTTTCTAGTATGGTATTGAGAAAATTCCATGAGATATTCAGTACCATATTATAAAATACACAAGCTTTATGTTGGACTATTTTGCCCAACTATAGACTACTGTAATTTTTTTGAGCACATTTAAGGTGGGTGCAGCAAGTCTGTGATGTATGATGGTATATTAAATGCATTTTAAACTTGTGGTGTATTTTGGTGTAAACCTACCATAAGTTGAGGGCACCTGTGTATAATCCCAGTATTTAAAAAGAAATCATTTGTAAGGAAATTATAGAACCAGAGACCACTCCTTCTGCTGTCATATTTCAACTCACAGGAACCGCTAGAGTGTGCCTCTCAGCTCATTATCACCTCTGCCTGTTTCATATTATTGGCAGTTACTTTTCACTTAAATTTATGTGCTTTTTTTATTAGTTGCTCAAGACAATACAATGATCCTGACATATCATACATTTGATTCAAATAGGGTATGAATTCTCATTTTTCCACGTGTACAGATTGCAGGATCACATTGGTTATACAGCCATGTATATAAATGGATGGCATTAGAGAAGATTATGCTAAGTGAAGTTAGCCAATCCTTAAAAAACAAATGCTGAATGTCTTCTCTGATATAAGGGAGGTGACTCAAAGCAGAGTAGGGAGGAAGAGCATGAGAAGAAGATTACCACTAAACAGGGAAGAAAGGTGGGAGGGAATGGGAGGGAGAAGGGGAATTGCATGGAAGATGGAAGGAGACCCTCATAATTACACAAAATTTATGTGCTTTTTTATGTCTTAATTTGGTAATAATAATTAATCCAAAATACTAAAGGATTTTCTATTTACCTAAGCCACTGAAATTTAAAAATGGACCAATATTCAGAAGTAGTGAAGATTTGATGCTACTATAGTTCTAACTGTGGTGGAGATATGGACCAGCATCATCACCTTAGAGATGACAAGCCCTTGTTAGAGTGGCCTTGCTGCTGGACACATGGCCCAGACAAACCCCTACATTTGGTTATAACAAATAAATGGAGCCAGATGTGGTGGTGCAGGCATGTAATCCAAGTGGCTCCAGAAGCTGAGGCAAGAGGATCATAAGTTCAAAGCCAGCCTCAGTAACTTAGTAAGGCCCTGTTTCAAAATAAAATTTTTAAAAAAGGCTGCAGATTGTGCATCAGTGGTTAAGCACCTCTGGGTTGAATCCCCAGAACAAACAAACAAACAAAGGCAGGGGTGCGGTTGGTGGAGATTACACCTAGTTCACTCAAATTTTACTCAAGTAGAAAGTTAAAACTGTAAAGTGCTGGATTATCATACTCAAGTTAAAATAAATGAAGCACAAGTAAACACCATAAGAACAAATCATGTCAACACATTTTTTTAAAAAGATTTCTTTGTAGTTACAAAGTGATAGCATGCCTTTATTTTATTTGTTTACATTTATTTGGTGCTAAAATTTGAACCCAGTGCATCACATATACTAGGAAAATGCTCTCCCACTGAGCTACAGCCCCAACCCCTCAACACTCTTTTAAGCTATGAGAAGCAGTTTTCAGTGGCATTGTATGGCATGGTGACCTTTAGCTGAGATTCAAAACTACATTTATTTTGATAAAAACATAATTAAATCAGTAACAATATTGAACAGATATGATTGTAGAGGGTCCTGAAGCACCAACAAAGATAGGGGTAGTATTTCCTAACTTAGACATGATGGGATGTGGGTAGGTTTCATCTTTTTATTATTTCTCACATCTTTCCCATAAGCTAACATGGTATTTTCTGTTTTAAATGCAAAATAAAAATGAAGTGCAAAAAATGCACAGGAAATAAAAGTGGACATGACAAAAATGAATAAATAAAAGCCTACAGTGAGTCCTGTGTCATACAAAGCATAAAAAGAGAACAGAGAAAAAAACATGAATCCTATCACTGTGTTGTGCTCTGGAGTCATGTCTTCATTCTCAGCACCTTTAGGATTCAAATGTGACATTTGATTTTGAGAAGCTTTGCTGATACCTCCCTACTGTACTGACTGAAACATCTTGGGTTTTAGCAAAAGCACTGTGATCATTTAAATTGGGGCTCTGGCTCTTCTTCAGTACATGGTACTTGCTTCTTCTTGATGTTTGCCAGTAAATTGAAGGTGTTGGACTGAGGCAGTTTTCCTTTCTCCCATTCTGCCCCTTGCTGCAGCACCTGGTCTCCACCCAGGGTACATCCCAGGTCCTTGGACTTGGGTGATGGTGACTAGACAAAAAAATGGATTATACCAGACCTCAAGGTGGATATGAACAGTTTTTAGTCCAAATAAGAGTAAATTCAAATGTGTAGGAACTGAGGCCATGGATTCTTGAGGGTAACAAACCCTGACCTTTTCTCATGACAGAAAGAAAGTTGCTAATCCCAGCAGCTTGGAAAGCTGAGGCAGGAGGATTACAAGTTCAAAGCCAGCCTCAGCAATTTAGCAAGGCCCTAAGCAACTTAGTGAGGCCCTGTCTCTAAATAAAGTATAGAAAAATGGCTGGGGATGTAGTTCAGTGTTAAATGCCCCTAGGTTCAATCCCCAATATCAAAATAAATACATAAATTTAAATGATATGACTATGTTATGAGTCCCTTTTGAACATCTCAGGCTTCATGGCCAGCATCACCTGAAACACTGAAAACAGAGTACACTGAGAATCTCTAGATCACTGTTTGGAAAGGAAAATAGATCAAGATCCCCATGAGTTGATTTATGACATAAGGCTGCTGAGGTAAGACAAGGGAAGTATACTGTTGTCCTTGCCTGATGATGCCAGGTATGGGGGGATGTGCTAATTTGCTCATGAAATAAAACCACATCTGGTAGAACAGCTGTAACTGAAGTCACCATCTTCTTAAGCTTATGGTAATTTACTGTCATTCTCTAAGATACATCTTTTTTTTTGCACAAGCCACACAGGAATGTTGAATGGGATACAGTGGGAATCATACCCCCTATATCCTTCAAGTCCTTGATGGTGGTACTATTTTTTTCCAATCCCTCCAGGAATGCAGTATTGTATTCAATTTAATATTTTTCTGGGTAGAGACAGTTCTAGTGTCTTCCACTTCACCTTTTCCACCATAATAGCCCCCCACTCCAAGGGTCAGGGAACCAATGTGGGGAATCCACAGCTGCTAAATATGTTTATTTCAATGATTTGTTAAAGAATAGGTGAACTAACAGCAGGTG
The DNA here is from genome assembly GCF_045843805.1 of Urocitellus parryii. Taxonomy (NCBI): domain Eukaryota; kingdom Metazoa; phylum Chordata; class Mammalia; order Rodentia; family Sciuridae; genus Urocitellus; species Urocitellus parryii. The sequence continues at coordinate 1,941,748 of NW_027551776.1, forward strand.
GGATCAGGGACCTTTGAGCCAATTGTGAGATGCATTTGAGCTAAAATTCCATTGATCACCTGACCTCAGTCAGCCAGCCTCTATCCTACCTTTTGGGTCATAGCAGTGTTTTGGGTTTACTAGAATCAGTGTCAGTTCAGAAGCATGTCCCATAATCTCCCTAACACCTGGTTATTTCTAGTATCTTCAGTGCACAGTCATCCTGGTAAGACGTGGTAGGTCTCTTGGAATAAGTCTGGGAGAAAGATTAATCATTTACATGTTGGCAATGTAGAGGGTCTTTCCACAAGGGCACCCAACCTTCCCTACATTCAAGGCCTTCTGTTCTGCAAACTGGCTCCAGTCTGGGAATTGACTAAGGGAAGACATTCAACTCTTTTTGTGATTCAAGTTTGACTTCTGTTCACTTGATCTAGAACTCTTATGCTATGCAGATTCAGTAAGAATTTAGTAGACTTCCCATCTATTTAATTCCTAGAAACTCAGTAATCAAGTAACCAGTGCTATAGGTCTCTCTAATTGATCCTTTGGTCTCACTATCCTCATGGTAATCATAATCACCTGAGTGCTGCTATTTTGCCCCTACCATCCCAGGATCAACTTTTTCCTACTATATGCTTTAAGTTTTCTAATTTAGTGGCAGCAGTTCCCATTTAATTTCTGGCCTACAGTAAAATTGACCAGTGATATTTTTAAGGGTCTTGGGAATTTGTACAGATTTATTTCTCAAAATCACTGTGAAAGATGTGTTCTATGTACTTTGTTTTAGAGTAGGTGAGCAGATACTAAGGACAAGGTCATTCTAAGTTATATCTTCCTTAACCTTTGGATTATTTCTCTATGTCATTCCAAGAGAAATACTTGAATTTAGGTCACTTTTTAGTCCACATTTCAGTCAGCAAACCAAATAATGAGATCCTGTGCTAGTACTGAGCTGAAATATTAAAAGCAGAATCCCTACTTAGTGGGCCTCAATCAGTACATTTGGTCTCATCCAACTTAGTGTTTCTTCCACTGTTGTCTCATAAGTCCACTGCCACACATATTCCCTCATTTTTATGTCTATATAAAATGAAAAAAAAATCATGTAGCCTTTATGGAGTGTACCTCCTCAAGGATCCACTTTGAACCATAATTTTAAGGTCTATTGGGAGTAGAGTATGGTTGTAGACCTAGAAGCAAAAAGGGCAATGAGGGTGGGTCCTGAGGAGCATAAGTAGTTTTTTGCCTGGAGGCTGCCTCAGGGCAGGTGACTGGAGTCCCTTCAGGCAAAGCTGGGTTAACTCAGATGGGGGAGGAGCAGCTGCTCCTAATGGCAAAGAGAACTGGGAATTTAGGGGTTCCACCTCTCAAATGTCATCAAGATCTTGCCAACAGTGCCATTTCAATTTATGGACCACCCCCACCCCCACCCCTGGCCCTAATCAATGCCCTTACAGCAGACACTCTGCAATGTTGGGAATTTAATGTGCATCATAATTCAGCCACTCACAGGATGTGATTCTGGGTTTACTTTTTGGCAATATTAGCTCTGTGATTACAAGGAATGAGGGTTTCTTCCAGGGCAGATATAGAATCTCTGTGGTCATTTGTGTGAGAATTGAGCTGGGAATTCAAATCCCTAAGTTTATCCTTTCTTTAGTCTATTTTGACCATAACAATTAGGGGCACTAGCCAACAGTATAGTTGTTATTAGTTTGAGGAAAATGCTCCAAAGTATCAAACACATGGCCACCCAGAACCTTCTGTCTTATGATTAGGAATGTGCAGTGGAGATACTTTGCATACCTCTGTTGCTGCATCATGCCATGAACTATCAGTGTTTTCTTCAGGTGCTCTGTGCTTGTGTTACTGCTGCTAGCTTGGAAAATGACTGATGGGGTCTTGACTTTTTGCAAGAAATATGCCATCTCTTTTCCTTTATTGAGGATAATGCATTGTAGAAAGTTCCTTATCCTGTTCCTGAAGTGCCTCTCTGAAGGAGCCAATCCTTTCTCTGGAAGGAGCTTGGGAGCGCTTGTCCCACACTGCGTCTCCTACCTCCCTGATCTGGGCAGGGGGCCATCCTCCAGCATGGGAGAGCTTCTATCCTTCAAACCTTCCTTCCTCATGCCTGAACTGGGCCACACACAGCCCTCTCTCTTATCGGACCAAACTTTTTCTTCTTGCTCTTCCATGGGTCTAGGAGCTTGTGGATGTTGCAGGTTCTGTCTGTTCTCTTTGCTAGTTGAGACCCTATAGCCCCTGATCCATGGACAAACTGCTACTGGATATGCTTAGGAAGCTGAAGAGAGTACTGGGAAGACAGGATGTCTGTGACCAGGAGCACCTCAGTCCTGAAGGAATACTTCAGGGACACAGTCTTGAAGGGTAACACCAATGGCCAGATCTTGAGGCTGGTTCTCTGGCAGAGCCCTTGCTCTCAGTCAGGAGTCTCCTGGGCCTTGGGAAGTAGAAATTCTGGAGGGAGAATTTCTGAACCATGGTAAAGCAGAGACTATAGTTCCTGACAGGGTTATACTTCCATGCCTCTGGTTTGTAGGGTTATATAATTAGTTCTGAAAGATAAGTTGGATGTGGAATTGATAGGTCATTTCTGAGCCCGAATTGTCAGGACAAAATCAACAAATATGCTTTCCCTTCTGCATTGTGACCCAGAGTTCCCAATAGGTCATCAAAGTGAGACAAATATGTGAGCTTAAAGATTGACTTGACTTGACCTGAGCAAATGAAACCTGGAACCAAGGCCCAGCCTGACTGCTTAGACCAGAAACAAGACTCACAGTCAGACTTCAGTGAGCTACGCCACCAGCAAGAAGTGACATGCAACACATTCAACAGGGCATAATGACTGGGAACATGGTCTTACCAAAAAGACTTTAATGAGGAAATCCAACAGAACTCAAGGGCAGATGCCTACGCATCTTCAGAGTTAAGATCAGACAAACTGCCTTAGCAGTCAAAGACCAACCTGAAGAGCTGACACATAACAGGACATCTTCACCCATCACAAAATTCCATTCAAATACCATCCTGCAAAGAATCAGGTATAGCACTAAGAAATCTGGGCACTCCTGAAAGAAGTTCACTCATCTGAAAGATACTACTGGGTCAAATAAAGAACAAATTCTGGGGGTCATTCTGTAATTTGGCATAGTTGGTAGACAAAAATCATGCTTAATACTGCCCCTCTAAAGTTTGCTGGCAATATTGAAAACTGGACTGATTTATTTTGTTTGTCTCTTTTGTCAATTTGAGCTGTGTACAGGTACTTAGAGATTCTGAAGCTGGAAAAGGAATGTAAGAAAATCACAAAAGAGCTCCCATGTGGCAATTTCATGGCAGACTCTGTCTAAGCTGTGTTATGTTGGAGGATTTCTTCCCATGTGCTACCATTGTACATTCCAGACAAGATTTGATTAAATAAAGGTACATGTCTACCAAGACAGTGCTCTGTGCACTCACACATGCACATATTTTATGTGGATTATATTAGCTTTGGCCTGTGCACAGCCCTCAATATCCATAGTACATTTGCAGGGCCACTTGGTCAAAAAGTTTTAAAAATGAGAAAAAAAGTGGTGACTTTAAAATAGAACACCCCTTTGCCCTTATATGCTAAAAACTTTTAGAACAAATAAATAGAATTATGTATTTTGCATTTAGAGACAAAAATGTCCCTGTAATTCATGCACCTTTACACAAATCTCATTTGCAAGCCCCTTTATTGTGATTTGAATAAATCTATTTTCTGAAACAGGTCAACTTCATCAGGATCCTCCATGTGAATAGAAAAAAAATATGTTTTATAAAAAATATCAGGAAAATTTTACTTTTATAAGATTTTTTCCTCAAAATTTTGATTTATAGTTCTGATTTAATTAAGACTTGACATATCTTTAGATATTATAATTTATTATTTTAATATTTTAAAAAGTATTTGAATTTAAAAAAGTAAATTTTGTATTATATATTACTTAGAAAATTGCAGAGTTGAAATAAAGTCTCATTTTGAAAAAAGCCATTTAGTATCTTTTAAAAATTTTTTTTACTTGTTAATGGGCCTTTATTTTATTATTATTTTATTTGTATGTGGTGCTGAGAATTGAACCCAACACCTTGCACATACCAGGCAAGTGATCTACCACTGTGCCACAGCCCAGCCCCCACTTAGTATGTTAAGGACAAATCTAAACATTTTCCCCAACATAGTAACTGTATGGAATTGAGAAATAAGTAGCTTAATGCTAAAAATAGTTTCTAAAATGCTCATCCATGAATTCATTAGGAAAAAAATAATTTTCCTGGACCACCAACAGATGGATGCAGTCTATGTTCTGAGGAAACAAATTCAATGGCTCAGCATGGGAAAGGCTGACAATTACAAGAAAACAGAACAATCCAATCAGTTCCTTTTGTTTCTGCTGACTTTATGTTGTATAAATAAATGATCTATATTCTAAATGCTAATTTTGATTGTGTTACAATCAAAGCAGTTGAAAATGTTCACTCTCTCTGATAGAGTCTTGCAAGCAGGTTGACACTTCTAGATTTACAGCCCAGGATTTTAGCAACTGAGTTATGAAAAGAGCAGTCCTGGTCTGGAAATGAGTTTGCAAGCATTTGTGGGGAGCAGAAAAGAAAAAAAAAACGTAATATGATTTCTCTAGTCAATTTCAACCAACCTCTGCCAAGAACATGGTTCTCTTCACCAAGCCTGCACCTACAGTTAATGTTGGAAGGCAGCAGCCTCTGTAAATGCTATGAGCCAGCTTGATCCAAGGTCCCTAGAGCAACACTAACTGCAGAACAAGGGACTCCTTGCACAAGCAAAATGTGGAATGCAAGGCTCACGTTGTTTCTTTTGGATGCAGTTTTCTGGGTGTTTATTTTTGCTTTTCAACTTTCGCTTGGATAACTATGGAACACAAAATTTCTTAAGGAGATTTTTGGAGAAGAAAAATGAAGTTGAATACTATAGCATGTTCTTATCTTGAATGCAGAAATTTCAGCAATATGCTTTTGTATGGAAAATATTAACTATTTGAAGTTAAGAAATATCAATTGAAAAACCAGTCAAATCCATTTTTTAGGTATTTAAATTTATATCTAATGGCATCGATTTTCTCAAGCAGTTATAGGTTTTACTGCTTAAAATCCATAAGTTTTGAAAAGTTTTATTTCAGATATCTTAACATGCTAACTTTTCAGCAATTTGCCTCTTTGTACAAAAAAGTTAAGGTATATTCTAATATCAGGGCCAATTTTTTAATCTGTATATTGAAAACACAACTTCAGCAACCTTATACTTTAAATGGTGTCACAGAGCTGGGGCCTTTCAGGAAACTGAAGCAACATGAACCCTCCCACCCCAATTCAAACCCTGATTCTTGCAAAAGATTTCTGAGTAACAGGAATGAGTTTGTTAGAAGGAATGGGAAAGGGACACTCTCAAAGGATTGAGGAACGGTGTGCCTCTCTTGCACTCCAGTTTTATAGGGACCTCAGAGAAGTTTCCAGAGAGTCTTGTTTAGATCCACCTCTTGACTTGATTGATATGAAGATGACATCAGACTTTCAAGTCTCCACTGCCATGACAACAGTATTTCATTTGGCCCATGCCTAAATGGTTCTCATTGAATTTTTTTTTTTTTTTTTGGTAGTGAGGATAGAACTCAGGGACACCCGACCACTAAGCCAAATCCCCAGTCCTATTTTGTATTTTATTTAGAGACAGGGTCTCACTGAGCTGCTAAGCACCTCACTGTCTTGCCATTGCTGAGGCTGGTTTTGAACTCATAATTCTCCTGTCTCAGCCTCTTAAGTTGCTGGGATTACAGGCACACTAAGCTCTCATTTGATTCTTTTTTTTTTTTTTTAAAGAGAGAGAGAGAGGTAGAGAGAGAGAGAATTTTAATATTTTTTTTTATTTTTTAGTTATCGGCAGGCACAACATCTTTGTTTGTGGTGCTGAGGATCGAACCCGGGCCGCACACATGCCAGGTGAACGTGCTACCACTTGAGCCACATCCCCAGCCCCCTCATTTGATTCTTAACAATAAATTTTTACAGATTTTATGGTTAGGAGGATACCATCCTTATCTCCCCGAGTTTTGGGATTTGGTGTATGAAAAGGGTCACAAAAAGTCTCCCCTTTCAGGGTAACTTGAGCTTCTCTTATTGACATTTTCCCCAGGCTTGCATTTCTTCTGCAGATAATAAGTAGTTTGCTGAGGAATGTACATATCCTGTCCACTTAGGCCAGGCAGGGCTGCAGGTAAATTTCTTCTTGGAAAATAAAGCATATAGTTATCATTACCCATTTTATAGAATTATTTCCCTCCTTGTGTTCCTATCATTCATATCTGTCTGTCCCCTAACAATGGGAACTCTAGAATAAAAGGAGAAGAGATTTCAAAAATAGACTCTAGGAATGTTTAATTCTTTCTTTAATTATAATACTAAGCCATTACTATCTCCACAATAACCAGTTCTTCTAGTAAATACACTGAAAAATGTAGTGGCAAGATCACAGGCCATGGTGCTCAGCTCCTTGGGCACTGCTTCACTCATTTTGGTCCTTGGACATACATAAACCTGCCCAGAATTCTCTATAAAGTCCTCTCAATACCTTTCAAAGAGCCCTTTCTTTGGTTTGTTGTAAATATTTTTCTAAGAAATATTTTATTGCTTTTCATAAATCAATTGAAAAAAATAAATATATATGTAAATAAAATACATGACTAAAACCAAACATATAAAACAAAATATAAAATGTGGAAACATCTTTAATTGATTAATAAATATGTTCTCTGTATTGAACCAGAAAATTACTTTAAAAACAATAAAACACATTGAATTTTAAATTATTCTGGGTTTTGGGAGGTTAGAAAAGGGTGGATTGTATGACACTGGAATTTAATGTGTTTTAACTAATGTAATTATTTAAGTGTATTAGCTAAATATTGGACTATTATTGTTGTAATAGAAAAAGTAATTTACTCAGTGACACCCAAGTAGCATAAAGGGATTAATATACCTCAAAAAAATCATAATAATCAGCCCTAGCTTCCTGCACATGGTAGAAGATGGTGATCCTTATGTTTAACAGTAACCTTGTCCTGGCCTTCTCACACATGAACTCCTGGTGTAAGGGATCCTTTTGAAAGGAAAAACCCCCAAGTGATTTTTTCTTCCTCATTTCCTGTTCTTCCTCCTAATTTTCTCATGCTAAGAACAGAAGTATAGAAATTACTCCCAGAGCCCCATTGGCAGCCCTCAGAAAGTTTGAAAAGCCTGAATGGTAAGGCATCTCTTAACTAGCACTGGGCTGGAAAAAGATGTGCAGTAAATCCCTATATAGTATTTCCACTGGCTTCATAGAAAATATGTAAATAGCCTAAAGTGCATGGGAAATAGCAAGATATCATAAAATAAACTAAATAGTGCATTTTGATTACTTCTTGCCATTGTTTTTAATATGATTAGCTTAAGTATATATTCATATAATTTAATGTTAAAATAATGATTGTATTTTAACACTGGCTTGCAAAAGTCAAGAAAAGTTAATGGTTGGATTGTTCTGGCTGCTGAAAATGGATACCAGTATGTGACTACTCAATGAAAACATATTAGAAAAATTTCCTTTAAAATCAGGAGGAAGACCCAGTGGTTCTGGAGGCTGAGGCAGAAGGATCACAATTCAAACCCAGCCTCAGCAACTTCTCAAAGTCTTGAGCAACTTAATGAGAACTTGTTTCAAAATGAAAATCTAAAAGAACAAAAAGGCTTGGTGAGCCCATGTCTCAAATGGAAAAAGGCTGATAAAGGCTGTGGCTGTGCCTCAGTGGTTCAGCATCCCTGGATTCAAATCCAACCACCCCCACATATATCCTTGTGGAAAGTCAAGTCAGGCCAAAAGCCATACCAAGCATTTAAAATTAGAAGCCCCAAGTACCATTAAATACTATTTTTCCTAATTATTATTCATTTTCTGGTAAAACTAATTTCTCTGTCCCAGATTCCTAGAAGCCATCATCTTACAAAGAGAATGGAAGCTAATATTGCTGTCCCTCAAAGTCCTGCTGTCCACAAAGGTAGAAATAAAATCATGACACTTCCCTGGCCTGCAGTCTGGGTATATGCATATTTCCTGGCTCCTTTTTCCTATAAATTGTTACATTTCTGTAGGGCATCAAAGGTAGATCAGCTCTTTTCTCATATTTGGCCAAACTATTTTCAACTATTTTTTCCTTTTTGTGTAATTTCTTCCTAATTGTGATTGGGTAAGCAACTGAATTCAGCTCACCTGGACCCTGGGTATCCTCTGGCCTGGGTAACACTCTCAGTACCCAAGAGCAAATTTCACTGTAGTAGCACTTTTTATTTCCTATAAGAACCTGTTCTATGCATTTACAGCTTGGATGCTTGGTATGGCTTTTGGCCTGACTTGACTTTCCACATGCCTTCTGTATTGAGCTTGACCACGTGTGGCTTTTGATATAAAAATAAGAGATGAGTAACTCTTAAACACTGTGAGGTGATTGTATAGATACTAATTGCCCTTATTTTTTAACAAATGATGCTATATTTTATTTATGAATTAGAATAAGGAGGATTTTGAGGAAGGTGTGGCTCACTTGGCTTTCTCTGCTGAGATTTTGGGGGCTCTGTGAAAAAGAAAAGAAGGAAGTGGAAGGGAAGGGAAGGATGCTAGGCTATTGATGAGGAGGGTATTGCAGGGCATCCAGGTGAACTCTCTCTCCCACTTGTGTTTCTAATCTGTTTCCAGATGTGGGAGACTGAGCCATTCCCTCTGTCTCCCCAGATGACTGTGATGTGCTTCAGGCCTGCACCTGTGGAGCACTCTTCTGGGGGATGAGGGCAGAGGGCAAAGCTTCAGTACAGAGAGGGTCTGACAGTTCCCTTGCTGAAGCCAGTGGTTACAGGCCCTTGTTGTAGTTGTAGCTGGATAGCTGCAGAGCTATTCCTATTTTTGTGTTTTTTGCCCTGAACTATATAATTCATAGCAGCAGAAAATTATTTCTCTTTTAATTCACAATTTATTGCACTTTAACCACAGTGCTTAGTGTGTAGCAATTCCTCAATTATGGTATAGTTTTGTGTGTGTGTGTGTGTGTGTGTGTGTGTGTGTGTCTGTGAGAGAGAGAGAGAAGGGAGAGAGAAAGCGAGAGCGAGAGCGAGAGACTGCACACTTTCTGTTAATGGAAACTTCCTTCTTTTTCTTTTCTACTTTCTCACTTTACTTTTTGTAACTCCATAAATTTCTCTTGATCTTTTCTGCACATTTTGTGTTTGTGTTGATCACTAGGATATGTGGGTGCTCAGCCTCTGGGAAGTGAATGTGAGTCCAGATTCTTCTTTTCTGGTTCATTTCATTCTTAGAGTCCATTGCCACAGGTCTTTATAATTTTTCCAAAATAAGCCAACTGTCTTAAATTCATTTCTTGTATCCAATAAAATAAACAAGTGACATTTCTACATTTAAGAAAATAAGTAAAACTGGACAAGTAAGGAAATTTCTGTCACTGGAAGTTGGTGGCATTTTATTCATGTTTAAAATTTGTTATTCTCTAAACTGTGGGTCAGAGCTGAGGCTACTACAAACCCATAGAGGAAGGAATTTTGCAGATCTACACTTGGAATCTGCAGTTCTTCTGTTCAGAGGCAATGGCATTACAAAGGAACAGAAGTTCCTGAAGATTGTTCCAAGCAGAGAACACTATTTGGGAGGCCATGTTGACAGTGGCTCAGTGTACTGGGATTCTAGGGGCAGGACAAGGCTGGTGGTGTCCCTCTTGTGCTCCCAGTAGTTTTACAGAAATGAGGAATGGATGTGGGAATTCTGTGGGAAGTCTGTGAAAAGTCTCTGTTTCCAGTTCCTGTGGGAATTCTGAGGTGTCTGTGTGACATCTCTGTGTGGGCCTCTCAAAATCTGTGTAAAATTTGTATGAGTCTCTGTGTAAGGACCCTCCATTAGGTCAATGTGTTTGGGTAAGATGTCTCTGTACTATCTCTGGGTGGTCTCTGTGATAAATTCTTGCTGAGGAAATCTGTAGGACATCTCTGTGGTGATTGTTCCCCAAGGTCTGGAACTCTGTGGGAGGTCTCTGTGAGAAATCAATGCATGAGGACCATGTGGCATTGAAAGGTTGTTATGGGAGACTATGTTAGGTCTCTGAGGCCTCTCTTGGTACAAATATCTGTCAGAGGTTCCTCTGGGAAGTCTGTCAGGGGTTCTGTGAGATTACTGCATGAGGACCATGTGGCAGAGAAGGATTGTTGGGTGAGGACCATGAAGTTGGTGTTATTTCTGAGGGAGGGCCTTGTGTTTCCATAACTGCTATGTTGGAGGTTCTCTGATGGTCTCTGTGGCAATCTTTTTGTTGGATCTCTGAAGGGCCATCTGTGGGGCTCTGGATCTGGTATGATCAAGGCACAGGACCTGAATCAGAGGTGGCCTGTAGGTCTGGGCTCACCCTGAGAGGGACTGCCTGGCTTTACATGTGGAATACTTTCAGGCATTAGAGCAAGACCATGCCTGTGTGGTCTGCCTTGATGGCATTTCATGGTATAGGACTCTGCATCAGGGAAAAACAGGGCAGAGTGCCCTGGAGTGGGGCTGCTGCCTTCCCCAGGTGGGTCATAGCATCAAACATTCTGCAGACACAGCTTCTCCTCTTCCTCCTGTGAGGCCTGCCTGCTTTCCCATGTGAACAGATCCTGGGAAGAATAAGCCTGTGCTGGAAGCACAGTGGGGGAAGAAAAGACTCCTGCTTGCCCCCTGCCCAGCTTGCTCCCACATTTTGGACAAGTCACTGCCCTGCTATGACAAGTTCTAACTGAACCATCTCTTCTCCTCTAGTCTGTGGGCAAGTAAGTTCTGGAAGCCCAGAGAATTTGCTTTGTGACCCCAGGCTCCCCTTTGGACTTTTTACTGCAGAATAAGAGAGCCATGTGTGTGCATAATGGTCACCAAACTGGGAGTCACAGCTAGAGTTCCCTAGTCCTGACTACTCAAATTGTCAACTCATTCCTTATATAATTGAAGAGGCAAAGCCATGTGGCCCCATTAAGTATAATGTCAGAAAATGAATCTGCCCTACCAAAGGGTTTGCTTCCTCTATTGCCTGTGTCATTGCTAAAGAGGCATCTCCAGATCTGTGGTCTGGGAGCCAGATCATGGTACACAGTGGTGAGGCCATAGTGAATCCATGATTTCTGGTACTGGGATAGCAGGAGCTTCCCATCTATCATACCATCTGTGGTATCCCCATGTTACTCTGCCTCTTTCTTTGGCTCCATTTCAATTCTTCACATCCCACTATACCCCCTATGCCTCACTGTCACAGTTATTGAATACACATTTGTGCCATCTGGGGGTTGGGGGACAGAGGTGGTGAGCTGCGTGTGACATAGCCCTCAACAGCCAACTTGATGTTCCCACCAAACAATTTCCATTCTGGTCACTGCCCTAGAGAGTGAGGAAGGTAGGAGCAGAATCAGGTGACATGGCCATGGCATGCAGCCTGAGCTAGAAGGAGCTGGCAAGGCCGATCTCCATGTTAGCCTCCAAAGGCGAGGGGTTCCAAGGGCAGGTGTCCTCTGTTCCCCAAGACATCCATCAGGCAGGACTCTCTAAGCATCTCTGAATTCAGATCCAGGAAACTGTATCTTTCCCCAAATTTTCTGGACCCATTTGTAGCATGGGAAGCTATTAAGTCTCATGGTAACACTGAACACCAATCCCTACAGCCTCACAAATTTCAGAATAAAGGGAAAGGCTGACTCAAACATTAGGGTGGGGTTCTCATGAAGTTGCCCCTCTTGACCAGTCCCAAAATGTGTTCTGTTATTTTTGTAATGATCATGTCATAAATTATTAAGGTATAATGAGGGGATCTGGCATGAGATTTGGGTACTCATTGCCACTGTCACCTCCCTGCATGTCCAGTCTTTTCTAGAATCTACTGACCTGCTTCCCTATGGCCCAGCACAACACAGACAGAAGCCTCTCTGATTAAAAAGCAGTATTATTAAGTCATTGTCACCGCATTAGGAAGAAGCCATTTTCAAACAAAGGTCTCACATGGGGACAGTTTTTCTGAATATGACCAATATTACATGAAATATTTCTTCCCAGCAGGACAGGAGTCAGAAGCATGTTGATGTTGATGAGTCAACAAACGTCTCTGAAGAGCGCAGTGCACTGGACAGTGGACATTGTGTTCCAACATACCTGCCACCCTGGTCCTCTGTGTGTAGAGGCTGGGCAGAGGTACAGACTCTTTGAGCAGCAAGGCCTGCTTGTTGTCCTTGTTTCTGATCCATCTGTTCAGAGGATGGCTGTGGTCGCTAGGGCTGGCCTGGTGACCAGGAGACGTAGCTCCTATCACTCTCCTTTGCTCCAGAATAATGGGACTCCTAGAATAATGGGATTGTCTACCCATAGAGGCCTGGTATTCCTCTTTAACTTTGTTTGTCTTTAAGGCAGAATGTTCATAATGAAACCTCATTTTCTGCTCTATGATCCACCCAAAAGTTGAAATGAGTGCCTGGGTTTCTGATGCCCTGTTGTCTGTAAGCAGTCGGCCAGTGACTGACCCTTGGCTTTGGTTAGAAGTTGAGGGGGTCATAATTTTGGGTAGGGAGTTTGCCTGCCCTTTGGTATTACTGCAAAAAATATTCTGCAGAAAGTTCTTTATTCTGTCCCTGAAGTTTCTCTTTGAAGGAGCCTGGGAGGACTTGTCACTCACAGTGTCTCCTATCTCCCTGACTGGGGTAGAAGGACCCATTTCTCCTGCACATAAGGGCCTCCCTCCTGCAAGCCTTCCTTCCTGTTCTTTTGACCTGAGTTTCACACTGTCCTTATTCTTGGAAGTTGCTCTAAACTTATTTCTCCTGCTCTTCCAAGGATCCTGGAGCTCAGTAATCTTGGGCTCCTGCAGTTCCTCACTGCTCTCTTCACTGGTTAAGAGTCCATACAGATCCTGAGAAATTGATGCACTGCTACTGGTCATGCTTAAGGAGCTGGACCATCTCTCCTCTGAAGTTAGGATATTTGCAGCCCAGAGCGCCTCGGGGCCACAGTCCTCATGAAACATGTCAGTGGCACAGTCTTGCAGGATGATGTCAGTAGTCCTTTCTTGAGGCTGCTTCTCTGGTTTAGTCTGTGCCTTTAGGCATGAGTATCCTTGGCCCTGGGAAATAGAACTTATGAAAGAGGATGGTGTTTTACTGATCCACTGAGATTTTAAATTCTTCAGATGAATATCAACATTTAGGAAGTTTGATGTCTTTCTGATTTTCTTGGTGATTCCCCAGTCAGAAGACTCCTCTTCATCATCCTCTATCTTTCTGACTTCACCTTTTAAAAATTGGGGCCCTACCTGAAGTGATGACACACTGTGGCATGAGACTTCTGAGCTCACACTACTCTCCAGGGACTCATTTCTGTCCATTTCTAGGCCTAGACTTGGTTTTAGGCTGTTTCTTCCAGATCTCAGGACAGCATCATTGTGCCAGGTTCTGCCCACGAGAATATAAGTGTGGGGCTGAGAGGGCAAGCTGCCCTTGTGTACAGTTGAAGGAGCATCTGAGAGCCCATAGTTCTCACTGGATGTAGTTCTGCTCAGGGACTCAAAAGATGGGCCAGAGAAAGGACTCTTCTGGGTGGGAACTGAAGTTTGTGCTATCTCCTTCAATCCTGTACCTTTCTGAATGGATTTTCCCAGGACCCTGGCATCATGGGCAATGGAGTCAACCCTGGAGTCACAGGGAACTGAAGAGGAAAGGGAAGGCTGTGGAAGTAGTGAAGCCTCAGAGTATCTCATCTTCAAAATATTTATGTGCTTAAGGACCTTGAGGGGTAGGTCCCATCTGTGCTTCGCTCTTAGACTTGTAACATGTGCCTCTAATGCCTGCTGAGTGCCAGCATCAAGGAGGGAGATCTCCTGGGAGGTGTTCCTGAAGGCTTCCCCACCTTTTAAGGATGTTTCATCCCCAGTTTTTTTGTGGGTTTTTGAATTTCCAGGTGGGCCAGAGACATGATATATGCCAAGCCTGGAATGCCAAACACCCACAGGAATCATGTCCTCCTGAATTATCTCTGGTCTTTTTGAACTAGTCTTCTGTATAGCAGGGCTTCTGTTGTTTAGAAACACAGGGTTCCAGGAAGACTCACAATTTTCTTTTGCCTGACCTCTCCTTGAGATGTTGTCCCAGGACTCCTTCAGATTTAGAAACGGGTTCCTATTGGGTGGTAGTCCATACTGGTGTAGCATGAACCTCTTTTGAAGATGGTGTTCCAGTTTCTCCTTAATCTCAAGGCTGAGGAAATTCCCTGGGGGCTTGTTGATGGACTTGTGGTCACAGGAGGCCCTGTTCTCAGAGATGAGATTGCTAAAGATGTTCTGAGACTTTTGGACCAAATAAGGTAAAGCCTCTCTACTTTGTACTTGTTTTCTTAAAATGTGGTATTCTAGGTGTTGAAGAGAAGAAGAGGAAAGCAACTGGGTCCCCTCTTGGTTTGTGGGGCATGGAAATCCAGAGGCAGTATTCAATTGAAAATGGCATGGCATGCTTGGGAGAGACAATGTGAGATGTTCCTGATGGTGGATCTGAGCCAGTGATGGGGACTGCAACCAGGATAAGGATGGACTCACAGGCTGGAGTTGAACAAGAGGGTGGAGCAACTGAGAGGAAAAGAGTGGTCCAGGTGTAGTCTGCACCTGCACTGGAATGTAATTAGGCACTTCATTGAATGCAATCGAGGAAATGTCTGCTGAGGGCCCAGATATTCTGACAGTAGCCACCAGAGACTCGCTGTGCAGAATGGGGAGGCCCCAAAAGAACTGGCTGCATTTCTTCTGTAAATGATCCCTCAGGACCCTAGTGTAAAAGAGCTTCTGAGAATCAGAAAGCTTCTCTGACTTGCCTTTTGTGTTCCAGATGGTAGTATTCTGCTCCCTGCCCAGTGACTTTACTTTGCTTCCCTGAGAATTCAGGGAGTAGACTGTTTCATTTTTTGTCTTGAAATTACAAATTTTCCTTTCTGCTCTCTTGCTGATCAGTATCTCCAATAGTTTCTGGGCATTGGAATTAATGAAAGAGGTCCCTTCAGTCTCTACCTGAGAGTGTGGATGGTTTCCCCAGAGTGAGTCCTCTGGTGGGTGAGAAGCATGATCTCTCTTGGATTCACTGTGTGGGGAGTGGGAGAGGTCACAGACTCTGGCAGCCATCTGCCACCAGGAGAGGGATGAGATGGGACAGGTGGAGAGAATATGGCCTGAAATTGCTGGGAGAGGAGATGGCAGTGGGACAGGAGATGGCAATGGGACAGGAGAAGATGATGGGCCAGGAGAAGGCGATGAGACAGGAGATAGCAGTGGGACAGGAGAAGGCAACCAATATTTTTTGGGTGGAGAGGAGCTCTGTGGGTTGGTTCCCAGTGAAAGTGTCATTGAGTCACACTGAGAAGAATTCAGGCTGGGGCTTGGCAGAGATGCACAATGGGCCATGTGATCAGGAGAATGAGATTGGGGAGGGGAAATTCTGTGTGGCTGAGGTGAACGTTGTTCTAGAGGAATCATAGACTCTCTTGATTTAGAGGCACTCAGGGATGAGTGAGACTCAAGAGTATCTGAGGAAGTCATTAGGTCTGGTGAGGAAGTAGAGGCCAGAAGCAGAGGGCGCTTGCTCAAAGAAATCAGGGAAGCCAAAGGGAAGAAGGCAGTGGCCAAAGTATCCTCCACAGGCAGTGTATGTGATTGGTGGACTCCAGCTGACTTATCTGGGTCATCTCCTTTTATGAGCTGATGAAAGCTGCTGCCATTCTGGAGCTTCTGTAGATGGCTGCAAGAGATAGAGGCACAGGCTTCAGCCAGGAGCAGATGGGCACAGAAGGTAGGGCAGGTGGTGCAGGGGTAAACACCTGTGATCCATGGCTCCTCATTGCCCCACTCACTAATATTACAAAGCCCTTGCTGTCCCATAACTCCAGAGCTTTAGACACATACTGCCCCACCTGAGGCTCCTTCCTCCCCTATGAGAGCTTTGTGTTGCTGGATGATGTCATAGGCAGCAGTAGGAAGGACTCAGGGTGAAGTGGAAAGTTACTCACTTTCGTAGAAGTGAAAGCAGATCTTCAGGCTCTTCCTCTTTCTTCCAGCAATCACTATAATCTGAAAAAAAAGACCTGGTTATTGTGGAGAAGTGAGGATGAGTGGAATATCCACATGGGGCCGATAAAGAGGGTAGACTCTGGTTGCAAAGCACCACTGTTCAAGTCTACATGACAAGTGACACGGATAGCAAAGAACATAGAGGGAAGCATTTTGTCATTTACTTCCATCTCCACTAGCCTCCGTTGTACTAATAACCACAGTATTGGGAGAAAGACTGGACAATTTCAAAGAGGAAAGTTTCTTAGGGAATTGAAAGCTTGTCTACACTTTGACCAGGAAGTCCCACCTCCTTATCCAGATGAAGCAGGGGAACAAAAGGAAGTCATTGTCAATAATAAATGACTATTCCAATCAGGAAGATGGGGGCTAGTAAAAAGTACCGGAAATCTAATGATCTTTCCCCCTCATCCTCCCATGTTTCCTTCCCCCTTATTCTCCAACCTGTTGCTAGGTTAACTGCCCCAGGAATTGTTCCTCCCTGCAGGGAGTTGTAGGAGTTGTTAATTGATGCCTCCTGTGCTGTTCCCTTCCTGTCTGGATCATTTCATCATTGGGCCCATCTTTGGGTCATGTATGCAGGATGGGAGAGGAGAGGCAAGATAAGGGAAAAAGGAAGTTATGAGAACAGAGGAATTCTAACGTGTACAAAAGGGACAAGACACCCCTACTTTTTTGAATACCCAGCCCTGGGGCCCCTTTTCTGTGGAGAAATCTGTCTCTATTCTATCCTTTAAGTAAAACTTGCTTTCTATGTTTGCCTCTGCATTTCTTGAGTGTTCAGTCTTCACCCCTGGGGAAACAGAACTTGGCCCTGATTGATTCTCCTCACTGGCAGGATCACAGATAGCATGACTCCAATAGTGCCCATACCTCCCTACTGGACATCACCCACTCCTTGCCCACCACAGCTTCATTCTGAGTGCAGGACCTGAGAAGTGTGTCTGTTATGATGATTTCCTTTCCAGGATCCTCCCTCTCAAATCTTTGCAACTGATTTCCTCTGGGACATGGCTCTGGTCTCTTTGGGACAGGTGACCACAAGTCCCCTCTGGAGTGGAAGGGCAGGGCCTTACCTTTCAGAATGTTGCTCTTCTTCCTTTTCTTTTTCATCTTCAGGTGCTAACCAACAAGAAAGAAAAAGAGGCTGTGGCCCAGTTCTCCTTCCACACTCCTAGATCAGCTGCAGACATTCCATTTTTTTCTGAACAGCATCACGTTCTACAGTTAGCTAGTTCTCTTTGTTCAGAGAACATTTTAAAAGTGGGAAAATACTTCATTTTTCTTCTTTGGGATTTTCTACATGAACTACACAATGCATGTCCTGGTGTAATCACTGATCAGGCTCAGGAACAGGCTTATTTATAGAGGCTCTTCTCAGCTGCGACACAGGGTTCTGCTACCTGAGGCCAGAGGTTTCTCCAGTGGGTGATGGAGTCCTCAGGGCTCAGCACAGCCCTCACCTCAGCTCAACACAGAGGAAAGGCTGGGCTATGGACTTTAACCTTCCACCATTGCAAATGAGTTCTGAGAGGAGGCACAGTAAATAGCTATCGGGGAATCAATTAATCTCACAGGAAAAAGAACAGCAATGGGAAGGATATGAACTCCTATCTCTACCAGTAACAAAGGGTTTCAAACTTTTTACACCTGCCTTTCTGAGTTAAAATTTTAACCTGCACAACTAATTCCATGACTTTCTGAAGGGCCATTCACAGTTTCCAATGATTAATTCACCCTCATTGTAAACTATAGAACTCAGACTCCTTCTGTAACCCATGGGTCCTTATTGTACCTAGAAAATGAGCCCTTCCAGTGTCTGATGGATTGACTGTGCTTCAGCATACAGGACAGCTTTCTGATTCATTTGAGGTCTGCTTCCATCCTGGTTATTTGTATTTTCATTATGGGGCTGAAATCATGTTGGTTATTTTTGCTTATATCTAGGGAGAGTCTTTCCCTGACCTGAACCATCTGTCCCAGAATGATGGTCTGTTCTGTCCTGAGTTTTATCTTTTTTGAAGTGCATCTATTTATTTTGGAAAAATGGAAAGAAGAGTAGACAAAACAGAATCTAGTTTTTGTTGAGTCTGGTCTGAGGGTTTCTTACCTTCTTGAGTTTTTTCTTTTTCCTTGGTGGTGGGAAGAATGGATCACTCTGGAGGAAGGGCAATAAGAGAAGAAAGAGCCCCAGTCCACACACAAAGGCAAAGATCATATCCATTTCCCAGGTGGTGAATCTGGAGTTCAGCCATGAGGCACAAATGCTATTCAGAGGAAAGAAAGGATTCTCCATCATCTGAATCACACTGTCCTGTTTGGACAAATGAGCCCTGAGAGTTTGCTTCAGCAATAAGGAGTAGTGTCCTGGCCTGTGTCATAAGGCTGTGCCTTCTCATCACAAAGGGGTCCTGACATAAGGGGAGTAGCAAGAAGAAGAGGCAGCACCACACCTCTGCCCCACCCTCTGGCCAAGCATTTCCTCCACCCTCCTGTGCCTTCTAAATCTTTCCTTTCGACTTCACCTACTCACCCTGTCAGAGGAGCCTTTTGTCCATTCCATATTCTTCCCCCCCAGAACCCAGACGTGACCCACTTCCTTGTAGATCTCTGCTTGAGCTCCATTAATTTCATAGTTTTTGGAAATTTGTTTTATCTCTGTAATTTTTATTTCTCAGGGATTATTATTTTCAGGATCACCTCTCTTTGAAATTCCAACTTTTCCATATAATATATTCTTGCCTTGTATCAACTCAACATAGAATTAAAATCGTTTCTATGTTTATTTAGTTATATAAATTTTAAATAAAAATTTTCAAATTGATTTTATTATCTTCATCTAGAGGATTTATTTTGCTGGCAGCAAATTTTTTTCATGCTCTCTTTATCTGAGAGTATCTTTATTTTTCTTCATTATTAAAGGATATATTTTCTGGTTATGGAATCTCAAGGTGATCCTCCCTGGCTTCCTTTGATTATGCCACCCCACTACCTCCTTCCATTGTTTCTGATTGGGAATCAACTTATAACCTTACTGTGGTCCAAAAGTTTTCCTCTGCTGCTTCTAAGAGAGATCTAAAGAGAGATTTTGCCTTTTCACAGTCTGACTGTGATGTGCTTAGGAATGAATCTATTTGTTTTTATTTTACAAAGGCAAAGCATTAAATCTAGTGAATATATATATATACACACACACACAAACATATATATGTGGTGTGTGTGTGTGTGTGTGTGTGTGTATAAATTTGATAAGTTTCCAGCCCTTATTTTACAAGTGTTTCTTCCTCCTTCTCCCTCCTTTCTCTCTGGTCTCTCCTTCCACATGTGTCAGTAGCCGTGGTGATGGGGACATCCAGGTCATGCAGCACCACTTGTTGGAAGGATCTCTGCTCCATGCTGCTGTGTTGCCTTTGCTCCTTGAATATACATCAATTGGCTGGACTGATGTGGATCTGTTTCTGGTCTCTCCGATCTGTTCACTCACCTATTTGTCTATTCTTTCTCCAGTATCCCACTGTCCTGATAACCATTGCTCCCAGTAGGTCTTAAAGTCAAGTACTGTCCACCCTCCAGCTTTGCTTATCCCCAGCATTGTTTTAACTCTTCCCAGATTTTTGTCTCTCCTTATAAACTTTAAAATTGTTTTTTTTTTATCTTCACAAATGAACTTGTTGGAAGTTTGTTTGGATCACATTTAATATAGAGAGCAAATTGGGAAGAAGTGACATCTTAATAATGTTCAGTTTTTCTATCCACGCTGTCAAATACCTTCCCATTCATTTAGATCTTCCTTGATTTATTCTATCACAGCTTCAAAGTTTTCCTCATATTGGTCCTATAAATATTTTGTTAGTTTTCTTTCTGAATATTTAATTTGGAGGATAATAAAAATAATAATTAAAAAATTTATCTTCAACTTAAATTTTAAATAAAAATTTTCAAATTTATTTTATTATCTTCATCTAGAGGATGTGATGAAGAGACAGATTTTTCTACATTAATCTTCTCTCTTGCAACTTTGTGTAATTACTTATTCATCCAATGTGTTTTCTTATTGATTGTGTTTAATTTTCTACCTAGACAATCCTGGTACCTGCAAAGATAGTTTAATTTCTCCCTTCCAAATCTATATAATTTTCCATCTTCAGTCTTTTAAAATGAGATTACTTAATTAATTAATTTATGAGGGTTGACACAGAGATAAATCCCAGTTGGTTTTTACTATGTAATTCTTGATATCAATTGTTGAAGAATATTTGTCTATATTTTAATCCTTTTGCATCTCTTTTTGAAAGATATTGGTCTGTAGTATTTTTATACTATTTCTGTCTCATTTTGTCATTTGAGTAATACAGACCCAATAAAATGAGTTAAAATATTGTTCATGTGCTTCTACCTTCTGAAAGAGATTATAGAGAATTTATTCCTTAATTTTTTTGTTAGGATTAACCAGAAAACTATCTGGGCCTGAGGATTTCTATTTTAGAAGGTTATTTATTTTGGTACTGGGAATTGAACTCAGGGGCACTCAGCCACTGACCCACATCCCCAGCCATATTTTGTATTTAATTTAGAGACAGGGTCTCACTGAGTTTCTTAGTGCCTCACTTTTGCTGATATTGGCTTTGAACCTATGATCCTCCTGTTTCAGCCTCCCAAGCTGCTGGGGTTACATGCATGTACCATTGTGCCTGGCTTTGTAAGGCTTTTAATGTATCTATTCAATTTCTTCAATAGTCATAATTCTGTTCAGATTGTCTATTCTTTTGTGTGAATTTTGGCAGATTGTCTTTCAAGAAACTAGTCCACTTTGTGTTGTTCATTAAATTTTTGGGCGAAGGGTTGTTCAGACTGTTCCTTTATTATCTGGTTGATGTCCATAGGATTCAGTATTAATGATGCTTCCTTAATTTTTTGTTATTCTTGAGTTGTACTTTATTTAGTTTGTTAGCCTGTCTAGAGATCTATTTATTATATTGTTTTTTATTTTCATTTTATTTCTTTTTTGTATTAAATTTAAAATTATTGACATTCTAAGTAAGTTATAGAAATTATGAAAATCTTAGGCTCCAGCTAGTAAAACCTTACATACAAAAGTTACTTCTAATTTATTACAAGATTTACTTCCCAAATGGCTAATCACAGCTAGAATGATAGAGTATTTGGGAAATGTGGCAATATGGTTTATGTAAGTATCCCACATTATAAATCTACTGGAGATGCAAAGTAATTGGACTTTGTGGAATTCAAATCAAAAGAACAAGCAGCAAAAATTATTGTGGTGCCTCCAGATCCTAAGGGGAGAAAAAAATCAAAAGATGTAACAAGATCACAAGTAGGAGAATTTTTTGCAATCATTTCAGTTTCTCAACATCCTAACCAAAGCAGCACTAAGAAAACCTGGTATACTTGCCAAAACAGTGAAAATCAAGCCCATTCCAACCAAAGTGCTGCTGTTTGTTTAATATTGAAATAGGTTAAACTAAACTAACATTAATGATAACTTGTTTAGAAGAAAACAAAAAGAAGAAAGGTTGAATGAAAAAGACAAGGGCTGGGGTTGTGGCTCAGTGGTAGAGCACTTGCCTAGCATGTGTGAGGCACTGGGTTCAATTCTCAGCATCACAAAGAAATAAATGAGTGAAATAAAGGTCCATAAACATCTAAAAAGAAAAAGAAGGAAGACAATGTCCAGATCAAAGAGTTAAATACAGACACAAGCAACATAATCATGTGTAAAATGAAAGATCAAGGATTCATGTCCAAGGACTCTGAAGTTGAAACATCTGAACTCCAAATACAACTGGCAACAAAGAGAAAAAAAAAACAGGAAGGAGAAGTGTCCAGCTTACCTGGAGTCATAACAGGAACAAGGAAGAGAAGTAGTTCTGAAGATGGAGACTACCTAGTTCCCAGAACAAAACTAAAGAAATGGCTCAGAAAGACCACATTAAAGAAGAAGCTACTGAAGTTTCCAAAGTAAACAGAGGTAGAACATTAAGGTTATGGTTTGATATGCTGTTAGTGTTTCAACCCCCTTAAAATGTCTAAAAACAAGAAGGAAGCATGACATGACCCTCATCCTCTTGTGGGTATCTTGCACATATAAGGAGATTGTGATGAGCTATACAATGATGACATCCCAATGAATTACACTCTCCAGTAAATACACCTTTAGGTGGTTTCCTAACAATGATTTCCAATTTGGCCCCATGATTTGATTTGGTCAATGGTCCATCATAGCTTGTAATATAAGAGAGGCTACAAAAGACTTTACATATTGGGCTTGCTCTCTCAGAATACACCTATCATCCACTAAAGCTCAGACTAGCCTAATGGAGGATGAGTGAGCATAGGAAGCACAGTCATCAACCTTCCAGTACCCTTTTAAGAACCCTGATATGTGGGGGAAACCATTTTAAACATTCTTGGTTAAGTCAATTCATCAGCTAAATGTAGCTCCCTGAATGGCAATACTAGCTGAATAAACCACAATCAAACCAGAGAATTTCAAGCATTAAAATAGTAGTGTTTGAAGTCACTATGTTTTGAGATGGATTCTTGTGAAGCAATAGTTAACTGAACCACAATGGTGGTTTCTGTGTAGGTTTGCCTTCAGCACTGATAATTTGAATAGGATTTAAAATGAAGTCAATTTTCATATCTAAATCCTTTATAGTAGCTTGAATAAGCTCATGTTAGATTTTGCTCTACTTAAATGCCCCAGCTAAGATAAAATATGTTGGATTATTTTTATTGTCTTTTATTTCTAAATATTGGGTGTAGTTGTAAATTTGAAAGACCATTACTTTATCTTAAATTAACATTTCTGTGTTAGTGAATTGTTCTTTTTAGAAAATCTTCCAACTCTTTTACTCTGATCTAGAATTGTTAGGGATCTCAGCATTGAGACTGAGGGAAGGATGCAGAGCTCTTCTGCCTTTTCTGAGGCATAAAGACAAGCCCTCTAAAGGAATAAAAGCCACACACCCCCAGTGATGATAATTATGCCATGAATCTGGCTGCTCTTGTACCAAAAGCTGCTTTCAAGTTTCACTTAGTGAGCTAAATGGTGATTTAAAAAAATAGAAACTCCTGTATAAGAAATACTATGCACTACATAATTGCTTACTGTATATAAGTATAGGATGTAACTAAGTGAGCTTACCTTAGTCCATATTTGATAGTACTCTTACAACATTTATATAGTGACTTTAGAAAATCACTTCTAAGGACTCCGAAAAGCAATCTCTCCTTCTTCATGTTCCACCAACTCCTGAAAAATCCTTTAAGTCCCTCATAATCATTGGCCTGCTTGAGTTTTCTCTATATGTGCCTGAGTTTTCTCCTAGATAATGTGTTGGGAGTTATACAGCATTTTTAAAAATTAATGTTGTTTGTAAATTTAACTAATCTGTGTACACACCATAGCAATTTTTCATATCTAGCAGCTGCCCAGTGTATGCTTGTTAAGTGAACACAAGAAGGATTGGGTCAACTCTGCTGCAATTTATCTTCACTGAGACTAAAGGCAAAGCAAATTAAATGAGTACAAAGTCCAAGAAAATGAATCTGTCTTGCTGAAACACAGTGCTCACTGTGAGGAAACAAATACTTTAGATTTACTTTGAGAGAAACATCTTACAGCAAATATATAACAGAGAAAGGGGGTTGGAGGGAGAGAGATCCACAAATTAGAAGCACATAACTTGCCCAAACCTGCTTAGCATCAGGGTCTATTTCTAAGTGGGCTTCTGTAATAAGGAAGAAGACTTGTAACATAAATATTTCTAATAGTAATATTTTTAAAATTATTTTTAGTTGTTGAAAAACGTTTATTTATATACTGCACTAAGAATTGAACCCAGTGTCCCACACATGCTAGGCAAGCACTGTACCACTGAGCTACAACTCCAGCCCCATCTATTGGTAATATTGTGATTTGGATATGAGGTGTCACCTGAAAACCTCATGTCTTAATCATATTTCTGTGTACATCACACCTTGAGTTTAATGGATCTCTCATATCCTCAATTTTCTAAATATTTCAATACGGATTATATGACTGAAATGAGTACAATTATTTTGTATTATTATTTATAATTTGTGACATTATTAAAATGGCTATCTCATAAAGAATGTAAGTCCCTATATTTGAAAAATATCTAAAAATCCCAGGTGCCTCAAATGCAACAAATTGTATAAGATTTTTTTTTGTCAGATTGATAGAAAGTAAAATTATGTTACACTGTGTATGGATATAGCTTTATTTTATCTTTTTTCTGTCTTAAACACAGTGACATATTGTATCACTTTTGTTGGTTTTAAGATTTCAGATAATAAAATTATTTTTCACATGAAAAAAAAAAAACCTCATGTCTTAATTCAGGACTGTCCAGAAGTGAAATAATTAGATTATGAGAGCAGGAACATAATCAATGAGTTGATCCATTTGATGGAATAATAATTTGATTGAGTTATTGGGGTAACTATAGACAGGTCAAATGTGGCCAAAGGAAGTAGGTCACTGGTCACTGGGGGCATCCTTAGAGTTATATTTTGTCCATGGCTGTTTGTTCTTTGTTTTCTATCCACTACCCTTTCTCTCTCTCTCTCCTTCATGGCTGCCATGAGCTGAGAAGTTTTTATCTGTTATGCTCTTCACCTTGGGTCCACAGCAATAGAGTCAGCTGACCAAGAATTGAACCCCTGTAACTATGATTCCCCCCAAACAAAAAAACTTTTCCTCCTGAAGTTGTTCTTGTCAGGTATTTGGATCACGGTGATTAAAAATTGACTAACCCAAGCAATATGAGTCATTGCAATGAGAAAATGACAGCACAGCTATTCACCGGTACATTATAAAGCAACTGAAATTGCATCAAGATGCCCTCAGTTCCTTAGGTCATGGCACATCTCGTCAGGTGAGACCCAAGTGCCTTGATGTTAGAGGACCTTCCCAAGGTCATATGATCAGTGAGTTGCATAACAAGGTCTGGCACCCATATTTTTAACTTGTGATTATCCACAAGTTATTATTTTCTCTGTCTTGGCTAACGATAGACATCTGGAATCTAAGATAGGCCTAATATAGCTTATTAACATGTGTACTTCATCTTTAAGGAATCTGTAAGAGTAAGGGGACTGCAAAAAGGAAGATCATTAGTAACCATGACAAAATCTGTGACTGAACAAACACAGTGGTATCCTTAAAATAAAGTCTGTCCAACTTTAGGAAACTTCTTTTTCTGCACTTATAGACTTCAAAGTCTATGTACCACACAGGTTATAGATAGTCATTGGGTCTGAGAATAGTACATGTGTTGGTTCTGACTTCACACATATCCTCTTCTTTAATGTGCTCTGGGTGTGTATCGCATGTCAGAGTTTCTTCAGTTAAGCTCTGATCAGGCTGGTTATAAACCAGCTTGTCCAATTATTTTACATCCTTGGTTAGATTAGAGAACTTTTAGATGTACAGAAGACATAAATTTTCTTCAGGTGAAATGGAGTGAGAGGTAATTATTACCCTTCATCAAAAAGCATGTCAAGCCGTCTTGCTCATGCAGCTGCTCTGCCTTGTGTTAATCTCTTCGCTGTGGGTCTTGGAGGCAAGCATGTGGAGGCTCAGGTTTCTGCAGAGAACTGTGGGATTATCATTAAGTACACACTTAGGTTGAAATAGTTCGTGACACTCAAAACTGGTGCCCTTTCAACCTATTCAGAAGGGTCTGCTTTGAAATTTCTTCTTTCAGATTTTTCGTTATGAAATACCAATAGGTCTTGGGGCAGCTTGTGCTTACTTAGAATAGGAAAATTCATCATTAAAAAAACTGGGTGTGAGAAAGAAAAGAAAGGTCAGAGAAAAATGACAATCACCATGTTTATAAAGGAAAGTAGTTAAGAAAAATACTTAATAACCTTAAATGAAATTGAATTGATGATGTTTTGATACTAAAAACATACCATAATGGGAGTTTTGTTGAAAAATACACATAAAATAAAAATGCTATTTTAATGATTTTAAGTATACAATTCTGTCACATTAATTGATTTCACAGTGCTGAACAATACTCAGTATTAACCATTCCTATTTTTTTCCCATTTTTTAAGCAAAGATTCTATACCATTAAAAAATTCATCCACATGCTTCCTCTCCTTGAACTTCTGCCAATTTCTGTTGTAGTTTATGTATTTATGAAATTTTCTATTCTACATATCTCCTTAAGTAGAATTGTTTAATACTTGTCTTTCTATGCATGGTTAGCACTTAACATTATGTTTTCAAGTTCATTAATGTTCTCCGTACATCCAAACTTCATTCCTTTTCACAGCTGAATGATACATTACATGCATATAAAACATATTGCTTATTCATCCACCTATCTAGGGACATTTGGGTTATTTTCATCTTCTGCCTAATATGAATAATGCTATTATGAACACTGGTGTGTGAGAGTCACTGAGCTCAGTGTTCTTGAGTATATGCCTAGAAGTGGATTTGCTGGATAACATGATAATTTTATGCTTAATATTTTTCAGGGTGGTTACACAATTTCCATTTTCAACAGAAAGCAACAGGATCCCATTTTTCCATATTACCATGATTTTTAAAAAATATTTATTCTTAAATTTTAGGTGGACACAATATCTCTATTTTACATTTATGTGGTACTGAGGCTTGAACCCAGTGCCTCATGCATGCTAGGCGAGCACTCTACCACTGAGCCACAACTCAAGTCCTACCATGATTTTTAATTTTCCATATAGTTTACAATAGCCATGTACCCTGAGTTTTTGATTTGCTTTCCCCTAATTACTATTAATGTTTTCTTGTGTTTATTGGCAGCTGAACATCTTCTCTGGAAAAAAAAATTTGTTCAATTTATTTTTCAGACTAAGTTGCTTCTTTGATATTTAGTTGTAGCCATCATTTATCAAATATAAATTGCAAATATTTTCTTCCATTTTGTATATTATCTTCATTATTTATTTAATTCTATTTTATCAGATTTATTAAAGTACAATTACAATAAACTGTGCATACTGTACTTATTTAAAATACATAATTTTATTTATTTTGTGTGGCCCAATGGGGCAGTGTACTGAGCCTTTACATTGTGGATGGAATGAAGGTAAATGGAACAGAGTTTTATACTAGTAAATCCTCTTTGGGGAGCCATGAGTGGGCAACAAATTTGGAAAGAGCTACATGAAAGGTATATGGTTGACTGTATATCATGAACCTACTCATATTCAGATATTTATCCTTGGAAATATGGAGACAAATGCTTTGATTAAGGTGTACATCCTGGCCCCAATACAGGCAGTGGGTCTGGTACTGTGGTACATAGAAAGTTTATATCAAAGTGCTAAAGTAGGATGGAACACAGCTGAAGAGGTGGCTATGACCCACTGGCAGGTATACTCCTACCTCCAAACCATCTTTTCACCCAAGTACAGATAGGAACAGAAACAGTGAGCTTTGCAACCAGTGTGTGACTGGTATATTGATTATACTGACACTTTGACAAACAGTAAATGACATAAATATGCCTTAGGAGCTGATGAATTTTTTCAAGATTTCTCTAGTAAGAGAGTTAATCAAACCACCACTAGCAAAGGTCTTGAGAAGTTGATGTAATATATGGATATCCATACTGGCTTGACAGTGACTAGGATACCCATTTGTAGACCATGCTTTTCACGAGCATCCCTAAGTGTTAGGTAGAAGTCCAATAATGTAGCAGGGATACAGAGTTTCTTTGAATTGCCTTTAATAAATAATTAAGTAATTTGTACAAAACAACCTGAGAATAAACAGGCAGAAATAAACGGAGCCAGTTAAGAAAGATATCAGGAAGAAAAATCAATGGAACTAACTCCTGACAGGGTCTACTGGGATCATTGTAAGGCTGGGGTTAATGGTCATAGATTTCTCCATGTATTTCAGAAGGGAAATTTCATTAGTAGAGCAGGTGCACTAAGATAAATTTTGCCAGATTATTGACCCCAGCACCCACATTAACATAGGATTGATTTGTAGATGAAGCCCCCCCGCCCCCCCCCCATGGGATTGTTGCCTGTGACAGTTCCGGAAATTACC
This sequence comes from Urocitellus parryii, assembly GCF_045843805.1. NCBI lineage: Eukaryota > Metazoa > Chordata > Mammalia > Rodentia > Sciuridae > Urocitellus > Urocitellus parryii. The sequence continues at coordinate 1,970,056 of NW_027551776.1, forward strand.
AATTAGGGTCAAAAAATTCCCCCACCCAAAATGAAGGAGAAGTTAAATATCTGATTGGTGAAGAGTGCAGAAAGTGGATCCCAGTTCTCATGGAAACATAAGTTTGCCATTAAGTTCCTTGTGTCATTCTCTGCTCAGGGATGACCTACTCTGTATGACACTTACTTTCATTTATAATCAAATTCTCTTGCTTGGCTTTTCATGTCTGACTCTAAATTATCTTTTGCCAGCACATAAGAATTAAGGTTTGGAGTTTTGGCCCCTCATTCACCTATGACACTAAGCACATGATGTGTCATAGCACTTTCATCTTTCATGTAACCCTCAGGGAGCAAGAAGGGTTTGTGGAGAGAGAAAAGGGCTAATTAAAGTAATAGATACGGACCATACTAGGCAAACCCACCTTTGGCACCTGGACTAGAGCCTTTGGAGATGTGTAAATAAATTTAAGAACTCAAAAGGCTGGTATGTCGTCCCCTTATGAACACCTGGGTGCTCTGGCCCCTGTCACAAGCTGTGCATGTCTAAGCTTTGCATCCCAATGCTATGCTGCCAGAGTGGATACCCAGGCAGAGCTGGTGTTTTACACACTGCATTCATTAAATCCAGGATAGAGCACAATTCAATTGGAGCTCAAGGGACTTGTTTACCTGGGGATGGGATAGCAATTTCTTGCAAGAATGTCAAAAGCCACCAGCCTTCCTAACTTGATCCCTGTTGGTTCTGTTGGATTTTGGACTTGTGGTCACAGTTTATTCCCTGAGTGGACTTAAAAAATTTTAAAAACCTTGGGGCACTACAGTTGATCTCCTGGTCTGGCATGCCATTCAATTTCAGATTTAGTAATCACTCACAGACCCTGCCTGTTGGCCAACGTTAGCTCCAGTTGCTGCTGCTATGATGTGTAACTGAGATGATACCACCAGAGCCATCTTTTTATTTTATTTATTCATTTTTTTTTTAAATTTTAATACTGGGAATTAAACTCAGGGTCACTCAACCATTGAGCCACATCCCCAGCCCTATTGTGAATTTTATTTAGAGACAGTGTTTCATTGAGTTGCTTAGCACCTCGCCTGTTGCTGAGGCTGGCTTTGAACTTGTGGTCCTCCTACCTCAGCCTCCTGAGCTGTTAGGATCACAGATGTGCACCACTGTGCCAAGCCCACCAGTGCCATCTTGCTGGATGGCAGATTTACCTTTGCAAGTCCTTATTCAACATTTACTTTTTCATCTATATTTGCAGTCTTTTGCTGTTCTTGCTTTCTTCTTTGGAACCTGTGCTGTTATCAAAACAAAGAGTTTTTGCTCCCCTGATGTCAAGCACCTCACATCCCACATGACAACCCAAATTAAGGCCTTGTCTGATTCTGTTCCCTCTGTAAGATAGATGATAAGTCATTTATTTGGCTCCTGGGACTCCTAGGGGACAAAAACCAGGTTGTTACTATTTCAATATTTCTTCTGTTTCATTTTGTGCATATGCTTCTACTGCTGCTATCAACTTTGCTTACAATCTGGTCGGATGGCCTTGTAGCATGCTATTTACATAATGCTAAAACCTCTCAAAGGCTCAGGTGACATCACGAAAGAGAGGCACATGAGATTGTAAGAGCTAGTCATGAAAGGTGAAACATTTACACTTAGCTTGACATGACTGCAGTCATCTTGAGTCCTAACTGCCATGATTTCCCAGGGTAGCCCTTGTTAGTTACTCCTATAGAGGTTCCCAGCATAGTATAAGTAGACAAAACCATTAGAATGATACATAGAGCTTTACAACCAGACCCTTGCTCCAGGAATATGCCTGGCTCTAACAAACCTACATTTCTGCTAAAACATTCACTTTTGTACCAAACCCTATATACACCTCTACTTCACACCCAAATTGTGGGAATGCAACCAATCTTGCTGTCATCCAGGACCACAGTTTTGTCAGGAATTCCCAATAAAATGCACTCTGCAATCCTGGATCAATCTATGTCTCTTTCTGATTTCATGCCACCTTGGTGCTAGTTCTCATACACTGGGTCTGGGTTGTTTTGAAATGATAGCTCAGAAGACAGTTGGAAGCCTCACAATGAGGGTTAGAAATGCTCTATCTCGGACTAAAATTAACAAACTTTCTGTATAAATTCACACATTTTTTTCATTAATGAAACATTTTAAAAACTCATAAAGAAATATCTTAATTTTTTATAATTTAAAAATATTTGTCTAATTTATGCAAAGGTGGATCCTTCTCAGATTTGTTTATTTTAATTTTCTTCTCTGTCTTGGCATAGTTTATAGTTTAAATGTGATAAATCTACTCCACTCACAGGATAAATAAACCCTATGAGTAGCCATTCTCTTTTCATAGCTAAAGCAAAATTTGCTCCCTGATTCTCCTTGTCTATAACTCCCACTCTGCCTGAGTTTTTTTATATTGATTTCTTAACTCATTGGAGAAGAATACAGAGATTTTTTGATTTTTGATGATTTGACTTACCATTTTCAACTTTGAATTGACTCCAAAGTGTAGGCTGATGTAAGTGTTCTAAGCACATTTAAGATAGGTGAAGCTAAGATGTAATATTTGGTAGATTAAGTGTATTAAATGTGTTTTCAACATGATATTTTCAACTTATAAAGTTTTATTTTGGTACACAGTTCTACCATAAATTGAGGAGCTTCCTTATATAGTTCTAGTATTTAAAAAGAAATGATACAGAAAGAAATCATAGAGCTAGAGACTGCTTCATCTGCTGTCACTCATCTCAACTCAAAGAAACTCTACAGTGGGCTTCCCAGCTCCTTAACCAACCACTTCTGCTTCTTTTATGCTATTGACAGTTATTGCTAACTGATTTTTTAATTTTAATTATTCATTTGGAAATAAAAATTAATCAAAAATGAGAAATTTAAAAAATAGCCAAAATTTAAAAAATAGCCAATATCCAGAAAAGGTGATATGAATTTACTGTAGTTAACTGTGATAGAGCTATGGGTCAGTATCGTCACAATCAGAAAACACTGGCCTTGGCTAAAGATTTCAAACCATTAATAAAGGAGCTTCACTGCTGGACATATGGCTCAGACAAATTGCTGCATTTAGTTAAGAAAAAATGCAAAACTACAACTGGTTCAATCAAGTAGGAAGTTACAACTCTGAAACATGCTAGATTATCATACTCAGAGTCCAACTAAGCACCATAAGAACAAATCATGTCAACACATGATATTATAATATATTATTTTGATATATTCATATATTCATGTACTGCAATTTTCTCCATTTCAGGCTCCACTGCTTCCATTTTCCTTGCTTCTTCCCTTTTTATTAGTGCACTATAATTTTTAAAAGTTACCACACCTTAAGTAGACCACCAAGAAAAATATTTATGAGTTCTTTATAGGTTATAATTCCTGATTCTGATGGAGAAATAGACAAAAATGAGAAAAAATACCTACAATTACAAAATGGAAAGCAAAATAAATCTATCCTTTTAAACAACTTGTTTTAAAGATGAAATCAAAAGAAAATTTAGAAGTAGTTGGGAAATTAATGCAAATGAATTACATGTACAAAATGAGTTAGGTTGAAAACCCTATTGATAAATATGAGCAATCAAAACCAGACAGACCTAAATAATACTGCACTATTATTTAAACACCTAAAAAGCACACAATTAAGTTTCTTGTAAATAAATGAAAAATTCTAAATAAAACAATTTTTTAAATTATGTAATAAAAAAATTGAAGTAGATAAATTAATAAAAATTAAGTATTATATATATATATATATATATATATATATATGAATACATTACATTTATTTTGGTAAAAGCATAAAGAAAATAGAATACTAAACAGATGTGATTTGTGGAGGGTTCCTTAGCCCCTCCAATGAAAGGGCAATATTTCATTCCTTAGGCATTTGGGGATATCTGTGGTTTATATATTTTTTTTATTATTCCATGCATCTTTCCACGTAAGACATACAAAATAACATGCATATCTTGTATGTCTTAAATGGAAAGTCACAAAGCAGTGCAAACTGCACAGGAAATAAAATTAAAGTTAACAACAAAAAAAGGCCAACTGTGAGTCCTATCTCACAGAAAGCATTAAAAGACAACAAAAAGTGAATTCTACAACTTCTTTTGCGCTAGAGTCATATCTTTATTCCCAGAACCTTTAGGATTCAAATGTGACATTAGGTTTTTAATCATTGTGTTGATATCTCCCTACTGTATTTTCTACAATAACTTGGGTTCTATCAAAAGCACTGTGATCATTCAAACTAGGGTCCTTGCTCTTCTTCAGTACATGGTGCTTGCTTTTCTTGAGGTTCATCAATAAAATGAAGGTGTTGGACTAATGCAGTTTCTGTTTCACCTACTCTGCCTGTGGCAGCAGTACCTGATCTCCACCCAAGGTACAGTCCAGGCCTTTGGGCTTGGGTGATGATGACTAGACAGAAATCAGATCAGCCCAGACCTCATGGTGATGGGTGAACACTTATTAACACAAAGAAGAGGGAATATAAATGTATAGGAACGGAGGCCAGCGATTCTCCAGGGTAACGAGCCCTGACCTGTCCACATGACAGACAGAAAGGTGCTTCAGGGGTTAAAAAGTGGAAAAAATACTTGTAAATTTGAAACATACCTGGGGCGACTCATAGAAGAATTTGCTATCAGCTGTGTGTATGACTGGAATCGTGTCTAGTGTGGTGGTGAGCAACCCTGAAATGTCTTGGTCTCTGCGATCAGTGTTTATGGGTAACATACTGGATGAGGCAACTGAGAAGCAGTTAAAGGAATTTTCTCAGAGGTAGGTTCTGTTGTCAGTTTCCATCTAGTATGTGATAGAGAGACGGGAAAAACCCAAAGGTTATGGCTTCAGCACCCATCATTGACTCACCCTATGGAGACCCCTTTGATCCAGAAAATGCTCCCGAATCAAATACCAAAGTAGTTGCCAGTCTCCACCCAGAACAGATGATTGAGATAATGAGGCAGATGAAGCTCTGTGTCCAGAATAATCACCAAGAAGTTCCAAACAGATTATTTCAAAATCCACAACAGGCTTATGCACTGCAGGCACAAGTAGTGATGCGAATCATGGATCCTGCAATTGCTCTGAAAATTCTGCATTGCAAGGTATATGTCACACCACTGATCACAGGCAAATCTCAGTCTTGTGTCCAGCCCTGGTGCTGGTCCTGACCCTGGGCTGTACCCAGGACCTAATGTTATACTCAATGAACAGTATCCTCCAGATCCTTAGCCTCAGTACATGGGTGGAAGACTGTGGAGAGCCATTCTCACACGTGACTGGGCAACTCCCGGTTTGGGTCTGAGGCGTTCTGGCTGTGTCGGAGCTTTCCCGGCCCTCTCCTGATGAGAGAACCCGTCCGAGTGGGGGTGTGACTGACCACAGACCCCGGGGCTCAATCACTGACCCTGACCTTGGAGTGCAGCCCCCCTCAACCTTCATTGGATGGAATTCTCCCCTGAATTTCTTGTTCCCCAATAAAAGGCTACTCCCTGGCGTGCTCACTCTCTCTCTCTCTCTCTCTCTCTCTCTCTCCTGCTAGCCCTGAGTAATCCTTGCTGCCCTATGGGTGGTTCGAGGTGGGAGCCAGAGAGGGGAGCCGTCTCGTACCTGGTCATAGAAAAAGGTAACTGAGTCTGTGTGTTTTATTTCAATCTCTGCTAGGTAACTTTTATGCCAAGAACCTCATTAATGAAACCAGTGCGCTGGTCGCATGGTGGAGAAGACTCATTAAGGACATTCCTCCTCTGATGCAGACTCCTATCCAGAGTGGAATTCTAGCTCCGGGGTCAATACCAGCAGGAGTTCCTGGAACTGGTCCTGGTTCCTTCACTCCTGGAAAAGCAATGCAGGCACAAGGAATACCAGGAGTTGGCCCAGTGCTCTTAGAACAGGGACAAGTACATATGTCAGATCCTAAAGCTTCTGTGCCTCAGGGACCTATGACTGGTAGAAGCCTACCTCCTCAAGGACTGTCAGGAGGTGCTCCAAATGACCCACATGGAGGGACTCTGCATTTAATTACTGGAGAAGTAGAACCTAGGGGTTATCTGAGTCCACCTCATCAGGGTCCCCACATGCCCAATTACTCTGGTCATGACACCTGTGGTCCTTCCTCTCATGATGTGAGAGAAGGGCCATTATCAGATCCCAGATTACTAATTGGAGAGCCTACAGGACCTACGATAGATTGAAGAGGTCTATCTATGGATAGTAGAGGAGGCAGAGGTTCTCAAGTGATGAGGCTTGAGCCATGGAAACAGAGGCCTTAGATACAAGATAATGGAGACAAGAGCAGTGGAAGGCTGGCCATGGAAGCCATAGGGCTGGAAGCAAGATCCTGATGGATTCAGACAGGTCCCAAGCATTTTAGGAGTAGGAAATCCTGGAGGTGGCATGCACAGGGGCAAGCATACAAGGGGGAAGAATTCAGGGAGCAGGTATGCAGGGGGCAAGCAAGCAAGGTGGAGGCCAGCCAAGAAGTTTTAGTTCTGAATAGAGCCAGGTAACTCCAGAGGATCAATACAAAGCAACTTTGATCATGCAGCTTCTTCAGCTGACTGCTGATCAGATTGCCATACTGCCACCTGAGCAAAAGCAGAATATCCTGATTTTAAAGGAGCAAACCCAGAAATCCATTGGAGCTATCTTTTCTCCAGTGCATGTTTTTGGCAACTTTGTCTAATATAAGGTAGTTGTAATTTTTTGGGTTAGTCTATTCTGTACCACTGGCTTACCAGTCTGCCTTCAGCAAATGGTGCTGGGAAAACTGGAAATCCATATGCAACAAAATGAAATTAAACCCCTATCTCTCACCATGCACAAAACTTAACTCAAAATGGATCAAGGATCTAGGAATTAAACTGGGAACTCTCTGTTCAATACAAGAAAAAGTAGGTCCTAATCTTCATCATGTGGGATTAAGCCCCAATTCCCTTAATAAGACTCCTATAGCACAAGAATTAAAACCAAGAATCAAAAAATGGGGTGGAATCAAACTAAAAAGTTTCTTTTCAGCAAAAGAAACAGTCTGTAGGTGAGCAGAGAGCTTACATTCTGGGAGCAAATTTTTACCCCTCACACATCAGATAGAGCACTAATCTCTAGGATATATAAAGAACTCAAAAAGCTAAGCACCAGGGCTGGGGTTGTGGCTCAGCGGTAGAGCGCTCACCTTGCACATGCAAGACCCTGGGTTTGATCCTCAGCACCACTTAAAAATAAATGAATAAAATAAAGGTATTGTATCCAACTACAACTAAAAAAAGCTAAGCACCAAAAAACCACAAACAATCCAATCAACAAATGGGCCAAGGACCTGAACAGACACTTCTCAGAAGAGGATATATAATCAATCAACAAATGTATGAAAAAATGCTCAGCATCTCTAGCAATCAGAGAAATGCAAATCAAAACTACTCTAAGATAACATCTCACTGTCAGTATGGCAGCTATTATGAAGACAAATAACAATAAGTGTTGGATAGGATGTGGGGGAAAAGGTATACTCTTACATTGCTGGTGGGACTGCAAATTGGTGCAGCCAATATAGAAAGCAGTGTGGAGATTCCTTGGAAATATGGGAATGCAACCACCATTTGACCCAGCTATCCCTCTCCTCGAACTATACCCAAAGGACTTAAAAACAGCATGCTACAGGGACACAGTCACATCAATGTTTATAGCAGCACAATTCACAATAGCTAAACTGTGGAGCCAATGTAGAGGCCCTCAGCAGATGAATGGATTAAAAAAATGTGGCATATATACACACAATGGAATTTTACTCAGCAATCAAAGAGAATAAAATCATGGTGTTTTCAGGTAAATGGATAGCATTGGAGAAGATAATGCTAAGTGAGTTAGCCAAACATCCCAAAACAAATGTCAAATGTTTACTGTGATATAAGGAGGCTTACTTATGGTGGGGTTAGGATTAGGAGCATGGGAGGATTAGATGAATTCTATATAGGGAAGAGGGTGGGAGGGAAAGGGAGGGAGCAAGAATTAGCAAGGATGGTGGAATGTGATGGACAAAGATTATCCAAAGTACATGTATGAAGACATAAATTGGGTGTCTACATACTTTATATACAACCAGAGATATGAAAAATTGTAGTATATATGTGTAATAAGAATTGTAATGCAAAAAGTACATGTATAAAGACATGAATTGGCATGAACACATTTTATATACAAAGATATGAAAAATTGTGCTCTATATGTGTAATAAGAATTGTAATCCATTCCACTGTCATGTATTTTTTTAAAAATAAAATCAATTAAAAAAAGAAACCCATTGGAGCAAATTGAAAGATTCTTAAAAATACTTGGCTGCAGTTTCATAAAGTTTATTCTGTAGCATAGAAAATGGGTATAAGAAGTTGACTTCTGCATCCCTACACTTTAATGATTAGAATTTCCCTCCTAGAACTTAATCACATTTCTTGTTGTCTTTGTGTTTTCAATTTTAATTGAGGGTAGGGGGTAAAGAGAGTGGATCTGTTCACTTTAAGTCCCTGTAAATATACAAAAATAACTCTGAAAATGATTGTATCAAATAAGATTACAAAGAGTGTGCAGCAATATTACAGTCTCTATAATATGCTAACTACATTTTAAAAATATTGAGTAAAATGTGAAAACTGCACATAAAAACTGAAAGGCAGGCTGGAGTTGAGGCTCAGTTGTAGAGCACTCAGTGTGAGGCACTGGGTTTGATCCTCAGTGCCACATAAAAATAAATAAATAAAATAAAGGTATTGTATTGTGTTCATCTACAACTAAAAAAAAATTTTAAAAACACTAAAAGTTGCCCTGTACATTTTAATGTATTAAGATAATTTTAAGATTTTGAGTTGTGTAACACATTTACCTCAAAATTATAAGAAATATATTTTTGATAAACCACTGAAAATACAAAATCCTATTTTGGAGGCAATAAAGTTTTGTTTTTAACATTGTTTTAGTTTAGGAATTATTTTGAAATGTTAGAGCTAACAGGATGAGTTTAAATATGTGGTTTTAGAGGTTTTTGTTTTCCTAGAGCTATGTTATTGACAAAATCAAGGAATCCATCTGTTTTAATGTTGCTTCATTTATACTTCTCTTCAGAGATAAGCAGTATTCTGCCTGGGCCTTGTCTGTGATGATTTAAAGGGATAATTCTATGATAAACCCGGTTACTTAAGTCTTCTCTGATGAGACCCAGTAATTTCTCGGTATGTGTCTATTTCTTAAGAGTCTTTAAACCCTAAATCTGAATCTGAGTAATTCTCACATCCTTCCCCAAAATCAGTATCAAAAGACCATTTGGTCTGAATGAGTACATTGCAGCATTGAGCTTTTCATAAAGAATAGAAGGTTTCTTTCAGGAAAGCTCCCAGTTTCCTGGTAACTAGCTTCTCTATATAAATAGTATCCATTTGGTCAATAAGAATCAGGAGTTAAAAATCTTAGTCTCAACATCAGCATGCCTTTTTTTCTTGTTTCATAATATGCTTTTTCTGTTTCCATTGTATCAGATAATTGAGGCAAAGATAGGTAGAGATGTTATAGACTGAATACTTTTGCTCAGCTGACTTATGACTCACTTTACTTTTGACATTACTCATTTAATTCTAACATACTTACCCATAAAATATACTTAAAATCAATAGGAAGGTGGAACTTAACACATTTCCTTAGAGGTACCACTTAATTTATTTTAAGGATGTGGACACATAAACGTTTTATCACAGTTTAAGTAGTAATTAACAGAAGAATAAACACCCAGATAACCTGGTGATTTTCCTCTGGACAAAGAAAACCACTATCTAGTTATAGAAGGAAAAACATATCTTTTAATACAAGGACAATGTTGAGACTTAGAAATGAAGTTACTTTTCCTTTTGCTAGGCTTTTACATTTTAAATGGGTAATTCATTCTCATTTTACAAAGTTCTCATTCCTATGCTGCTGTTAGCTATTTGCTTTGTTCTTTGTTGTGGTGGTTTGTACTGCTAAGTTTCTTGTGTTTAGTGTTTCTCCTATATTAGAGGAAATAATTCACCTGTGGATGTGTGAAAGTTCTAGTTAGTATTCATTTATAGTTAGTTTGGTTACTTTGAAATTGTAGTTTCTTTATCCTAAAGCTTTCACTGAAGGGCTCAAGTTGTAAAAACTATTAAATGTGATAGTGTTTTTTTTTAGTAAAATCTTTGCATTGTTTAATGAAAATGAAATAAAATATTGTACAATTGAAGCTGGAAAAATAAATTTATACCTGGATTTTTAGAAAAGTAATTATTATTTCCATGTTCAGAATATTTTATTTGCTTAATTATAAATATTGATATAAAATGAGCATTTTCTATTTTTAGCAGAAAACATTAATTGAAAAATGACTATGCATCTTTTTGTAAGAAAAACAAAAAAAATCTCTATTTATACTGGACACACACATTAGAATTGACATCCTTCTTCTGACATGCCTTATAAAGAAGACAGTGTTCAGGGAGATTACTCCTTTCCATCAGTGACTGAGCTCAGAAGCCAAGTTCTATGACTCTTGGTCTATGTGTTTCATCTTCCTTGTTGTTTTAAATCTAAAACATGTTGAAGCTGTGCTGATAAAGTACAGAATGTGTGATTCCATCTTTTTTTGTGATGAATGTTGATACAATAAATGCTTCACTTGGGAATGCTCACTCCACAGCCCAGATTGCAGTACCTGCATTGTCTATTCAGGAAAATAAACTAAGGACCTTACTCAATCACTAGATTGGAGAAACACAAGTCTCAGGTTGGAGAACATTTCCTGAAATAATGCTTACACTGATTTGGCATTATCTTCTCTTATTGATCCATTTCCAGTAGGAAACAAGCTAATTACTTCTATTGCCCCATCCTGAGAGGGACTATCAGTTTTTGCATTATCTTTTAAAAATTTATTTATTTATCGTTATTCTTTTTAGTTATACATGACGGTAGAGAATAATTTGACATATTTATACAAACATGGAGCACATCTTACTCTAATTAGGATCCCAGTCTTGTGATTGTATATAATGTAGAGATTCACCATGGTGTATTCATATATGAACATAGAAAACTTATGTAGAATCATTCCACTGTCTTTCCTATTGCTGTTTCCCCTCTCTTCCCTTCCTTCCCCTTGGTCTAATTCACTGAACTATTACCTCGCACCCTTGTGTGTTAACATCCACATATGGGAGTCATTAGTGCCTTTCCAGCAACCCCAGAATCCACTCAAGAAACTCTTCCTTAACATTTTGCTCTTTTAGAGCTATTCTTATTAGCAAAGTAGTAGGTGCTGTACAAAACTGTAAATGCTACACCTTCATGTGACTGTTGGCACAGTGGGTTTGCCTATGCCAACATTACCACAAACGTGAGTTGTGTTGCTCTGTGATGTCACTAGGCCATAGGAACTTTTAAGCTTCACTATAATCATGTGAAGTCACCTTCATATATGTGGTCTGTGGTTGTCAGATATGTCCTAAGGCTGTGCATAACCATATATGAATTGGCATGATCATGGGGTCCCTAACTTCATTCAGAGGTGGAGGCCAGTGCATTTCCACATCATAGCATCTTTCTGGGTTATTTCCTGCTCCTCTTTTCTTAGGGAACACAGACATGGTGGTCACCAAATTCCTGTACTGCACACTTGTAATAGAGAAGTTACCAATAAACATATAGTTTATTCATGTTTTCCCTTTTGTAAATAATATATATATTATATGTATATACTTAATTTTTATTAATTTATCTACTTCAATTCTTTTCATTACATAATTTAAAAAAATGTTTGTTTTATTTAGAATTTTTCATTTATTTACAAGAAACTTAATTGTGTGCTTTTTAGGTGTTTAAATAATAGTGCAGTATTATTTAGGTCTGTCTGGTTTTGATTGCTCATATTTATCAATAGGGTTTTCAACCTAACTCATTTTGTACATGTAATTCATTTGCATTAATTTCCCAACTACTTCTAAATTTTCTTTTGATTTCATCTTTAAAACAAGTTGCTTAAAAGGATATATTCATTTTGCTTTCCATTTTGTAATTGTAGGTATTTTTTCTCATTTTTGTCTATTTCTCCATCAGAATCAGGAATTATAACCTATAAGGAACTCATAAATATTTTTCTTGGTGGTCTACTTAAGGCGTGGTAACTTTTAAAAATGATTTTTATTAGTGCACTATAATTATACATAATATATCATTTTGATATATTCATATATTCATGTAATGCAATTTTCTCCATTTCACACTCCACTGCTTCCATTTTCCTTGCTTCTTCCATTTTTCTGTTCCTCTTTCTCTACTGTTTGTCTTTCTATTTATTTATTGTTTTTTAATTAGTATTTTATATATAAATATGTAAAATAGTGTTATATATATAATTATATATATATATATAAAGTGGAATTCACTGTGTTATATTCATATATATAATTACATATATATAATTTAATTGCATAGTTTCTTCCCTCTCCCAGTCCCTCTTCCCTCTCCTTTAATCCCTTTCCTCTATTCCACTGATTTTCTTTCTATTTTCATGGGATCCATACCCTTTTCTTCCCCTTATTTCACTCTTCTCTTCCACTTGTGAGAAAACATTCCACCCTTGAATTTCTGCATCTGGCTTATTTCCCTTGGTATGATGTTTTCCACTTCCATCAGTATGCCAACAAATGACATAGTTTCACTCTTCCTTATGACTGAGTAAAACTCTATATTGTGTATATATACCATGCTTTCTTTATCCATTTATTGATGGGCATCTAGGCTGATTCCATAATTTGGCTCTTGCAAATTGTGTTGCTATAAACATTAATATGTAATGGCATCCTGATTTTAGTTCTTTTGGATAAATAACAAGGAGTGAGATATCTGCATCAGATGGTGGTTCCATTCCTAGAATTTTCAGGAATCTCTATACTGTTTTCCAAAGTGATTGTATTAATTTGCAGTACATCTACAATGAATGATTGTAACTTTTTCCCACACCATCACCAGCATTTATTATTATTTGTATTCTTGATGATTGTCTTTCTAACTAGAGTGAGATGAAATCTCAGTGTAGCTTAGATTTGCATTTCTATGATTGCTAAAAATGTTGAATATTTTTTTTCATATATTTGTTGATCTTTTGTATAATGCATGGTAATTTTTATATTTGTTCCAATTGTATTCATTATCATTGCTGTACTTATAAATTTAATCATGAATAAGAATACATGGCATATCTTCCTCATCTCTTGAAAGATTAACATTTGTGCATCTACATATTTGGAGACTTTATTTACTTGAAAGTGATGTTACATGTGTAAGCATATAGGCATAAATATATCTTCCTTATAGAAGTGTTTTTCCATTCTTTTATTTTCAATGTTTCTATGTCATTATTTGGAATGAGTTTTATGTAAATATCATTTAGACTTGTATCTCTCCCATTTCATAAATCTGCCCTTCAATAAGAGATTAATTAAATCCTACCCCTTTACATGTTTGTCTTAAAAATCTGGAGCTCTTTCTGCCACCGTGTTTTCAATTTGCCATGCTTTCAAAGTAATTATAAATATATGTGTGCATATTTGTACACACACATATATGCTACATGTGCTCATAAATATATAATTTATACCAATTGAATATGGATATAATTTAATTTCCTGACATTTGCTCAAGTCTCAAGAGTTATTTAATTCTTCTTTTTTTTTTATTCCTGTAGAGGTTTGAAACTTACACATCCTATATCTGTTCTTTGGGGGATTGCTACTACATAGGAATTTAATTTTCTTTGTGCTTCTGTCCTTACCCAGGGTTGATGGATCCTCCACCCAGTCAGAACTAGAACCTCCATACATGTTGCTTTCTTTATCAGCCTACAGACACAGACTCCTACAAAACTGATACTCAGGTTGTCTCTTTGAACTTAGTTGTAGACATTAAATGGTTATCGATATTTTCACTCAATCTTGTGTTTTGCTCCACCAGCCACAGTGCTGCCTTGGGGGAATCTGCCTGGGTGGTGGCTTGGATGATCCAGAGCAAAAAGTATGGAACCAATGAGCTTACAAATACCACTTTTTTAGGAAATTAACATTTTCAAGGTTTTATATGGCTGGATATCCTATAGACAGAGGGCAGTAGGAATCGTCATAGAGACAAAAAAACTAATTAGGCCAACCTTTAAATAATCTTCATGTAACATAATACTTTCCAGTAGGGTTCTTAGAGCTCATGAAAGTACGACACAGGAAAATATGGCATTTGTCCTATGAGCTCCCAGGAGGAAATTTCAGCATAGCAAGAGACTCCACTGTAGGTTCCTGTAGTAAGCACCCTATTAGAAATCTCTCCAAAGGGGCTGCTGCTTTCCTTCTGTGTCCTTACCCAGGAAAGAGTTTTTCATCTAATCATGACTTTGATGTGATTGCCTTAGTTCTGTTTGGTGTAACTCCTCTATAGAAAATCCCCCAAATCTTTGATACTTGTGTCCTCTGTAGAACACACAGACTTAAATACTACTTGTTCTTGACTTAGCTGTATATTGGATATGCTTGAGAACTTTTAATGGTCCTCACCAGCAATTGAGAGTCTAATTTAATTGGTCCAGGATAGGCTGCATAACAGGTCTTTTGAAAGCTCCTAGGTGATACTATAGTATTGAGAACAGGGAGGCACAAACTGTCTATAGGTAGGTAAAATTTACTTCTCAACTAATTATGCATTCATTGATGGCAAGGACTAATGCATAAGTCTAATTGTGGGTTTCAACCTATCTTGTATCCTGGCTTTCTTGGGCAGGTTCCTGGTGGGACCCTGGACTCAGATCTGCTGCCCATACTCCTGTACCTGAGTTCTTAACCTGAGATCCTGAGCTCAGCATCTTGATGGAGTCCTCAGCCCAGTTCATCTGTGCTGACCTGGAGGAATGACTCACTGATTCAATGAACCAGGCAGAATCATTAAAGTATGGTGGAAACCTTGTTCAGATGCAACACCATATTGTGCTCCTTGTGACTCCTTAAGAGTACAGATGGTCCTTAAGCTATATGAAGGGTTAAGGTACCACCAGATTCACCTGTGATATGCATGCTCATGCCTTAAAAAATCTACTTTTTTCTATGCCAGAGAAAATGAACCAATCAATATACAGATAGAATTTTTCAAACTAATGTCAGATGGGAATCCAATTTATTTGGGCTGGATTTAAACCACATCTGCCATGACTAAAGTTGGCAGATGTGGTTTAAATCTCCCTAATTTTGTTCCCACACTCTTCCTTTTTGCTCTGTTGTGGCTTTTTCTTAGCCTAACCTTGTTTTATGGCTACTAGTGTATGTGCAAGCTCCCTAAGGACCACAGATTTGCCTCAGTTAGCTTTGTGCCTCATCTCTTTCTTCTTTTATCTTCTCTTAGTAGGTTCTGCTCCTGTTGTCAGAATAAATGATTGATGAACTGAGTTACAGTGATTTAAACTCTGTGACAAAGGTAATGTAAGGTAGAAGAGAGAAGATGAAAGTAGAGAGAAAATGATCTGATGCCCCAAATTTTAAATTGGATCTTGTATGGAGGGTCTCTAAGACCACCCCCCAATCTCATGACTTACCAGGAGGACTCAGAGAACATAGTATATATTTTCACTCATAGCTAGAATTTATTATGACAAGAGATATAAAGCAAAATCAGCAAGGAAGAGACACAGTGGTAAAGTCTGCAAGATATAGGTAAAAGCACCTGAGATACTTCTCCCAGTGGAGTCACACAAGGCAAGCTTAACTCCTCCAGTACTGTGAACTATTACCCATCAGGGAATCTGACCTGAGCCTAGAAGTCCAAGATTTTAATGGGTCACATGTCATGTAGGCATCCTCAGTCCAGCATGCACTCCAATTCCAGACTCTCAGAAGGAAAGAAGGCATTCAGCAAAACCCACTCTGTACAATACTTTAGGCAGAGCAAGCCACTATCATTATCATCAGAGTTGTGGGCATTTTCCTCAAATCCAAGTTCTTGGATGCCAGGCAAGAGCCAACATTGTAAGAATGCCATTCTAAGGGTACCAACAAGTCTCTCTATGATAACTCTTGCCCAAACAGACTCCATCACTTTCATGTTTATAGTTTCTTGCACATTCCCTCACATTCCAGCCAATTTTCAAATAGTTTCTTATCCTGTGTTGTGTGCTGGGGACAAAAATGTAACAAACAAAAAGTTCCAGTTATCAAATAACTTGCTGTCTGTCCAGCATAAGAAACTGACAAAGAAAGGAACAAGTAGAGTACAGTGTGGTAAGCACTAAATAGTATTAATACATTTGAGACTGATAGGTGGAATGTATGCTTGAGAATATATGCTTGAAGCAGGAACATGCTTCTTGATATTTATCCCATTTAGAGAATAAAATATACAGCGGTGTAATATTTGTTAAATTTGTAGGAAATTAGCTTACAAATATGTTTGTTTGATAGTTGTAGAGGTAAAAAAGAGAAAGTTTATGAGGCTCATACATCCAGTCAGGACTTGGTGGCTAACACTTGTAATCCCAGAACTTGGAAATCTGAGGCAGGAGGATTGTTCAAGGCCAGCCTCAGCACAGTAGTAATACTCAAGCAGCTTAGTGAGACTCTGTCTCAAAATTAAAAAATAAAAAGGTCTAGGATTGTATTCAGTGATACATTTCCCCTGGGTTCAATACCCAGCACCTAAAAAAAGAAAAAAGAAAATTCACATCATATCCCATCAGAACTGAAATACACAGAAGTCAACCTTGACACAAAGTTTTAAAAATTAGTCAGGTTGCCATAAAGCAGTTCAAGACAAGGACAGTGAGCCCTAAGCAGATATAAAGCAAGGATCATGGGTTTCAACCCATCAGAGGTTTTCTCTGGAGTAAAAGTTGGCTTCATGAAGTCTTATTATAAATGAGAGGAAACAAAGTTATCCATGAATTCACTCTGGCTCTAAAATGTGAGATATATAACTAATTAGAAAATGCCAGAAGGACAGATTGGTTAGACAATATCCAAATGCATTTTTGTGTTTAGAATGAATGTTAAAATATAATTTTGTGTTTAACCTAAATATTAATATTTCTCCCCTTTTAGCTTTAACATTGACCTACAACTATAAATTCACCAAAGCTTCAAAAATATAATTTTGTGTTTAACCTAAATATTAATATTTCTCCCCTTTTAGCTTTAACATTGACCTACAACTATGAATTCACCAAAGCTTCAAGATCTGCCCCCAATCATCAAGTAGAAATGGATCTAGATTTCACTTTAAAATCTAATAATCTATCTTCTCTATGCCAGTGGCTTCTGTTAACACCTATGAAGAGAATGAGCATTGCCTCCCCAGCCTCAGCTTGTAAGTGTGGATTGCTTGTCCACCTCGTCAGGAATCATCAAATACACCACAGACCACCATGTGGGAAATGGACCCCTTGACTCCACACCTAGTCTTTTGGGAGAGGGTATTATTATCTTACCAGCTGTACAAGGCAGACCCAGCAGTGTCCCTGACATCCTTGTCTCCCAATATCCAGTCACTCTGGTCCTCTCCTAAGGCTGCTTCAAATTTAGCCATGAAGTCTTTGCTCTCACATCTTCCAAATCTTTCTGACCTTTTCTTGCCCTCAGCAGAGACACAAGCCTCCACCCTTGATTTCTGTCATGCACTCTCTTGCAGCCAGGGTGGTCTTCTAAGAAGTATGCCAAGTTAGTCAATCTCCTGCTTAGGGCATTGTGATTGTTCATGAGGTGAAGGTGAGGGCCCTGATTAAGACCAATACAACCTTTCACTTCCAGCATCAGCAACAACATTTATGGATAAACAGATATGGATGGACACACACACACACACACACACACACACACACACACCATGAGTATTATAATGGCTCAAAATATGTTTTGATTCTTCTTCTCTCATTGGTCAATCTACGAGATGCACTTCCTCTAGTTTTCAGGGCTGAGATTAACTATTAGAAATTAAGGTAATCTGAATTTGTAATATGGCTATGTCCCTTGAGAGAGGAGCTATCTACTTTCCCCCCTAATATTTGTGGAAACTTTATTTTATTGAGGTAAAGTTTACATACTCATTAAGGTAAAACCTGTATTTATTAAGCAGTCATTTCCTATTCTCACATCCCTCCACCTTCTGGCCATTATGAACCTTTCTATCTCCATAGATTTACCTAATCTGGATATTACATATAAATGTAATCATACACCATTTTATTTTTAGTATCTTAACATGTCAGAAATTTCAATTCTTAAAAGTGAGAAAAAAGAACACTTAACCAAATCCTGTATACAGAATTCCTTGTACAGATTTTCATTGTATTTTTTTTTTTGGAAGTTTATTGCAAAAAGTAACTTTAGAACATTATCCATAGCTTAATTAATGTTAATAGTAGTAGTAATCACAATGTATTAGTTAACTGAATAGAAATTTGAAAAAGTTGCATTTGCCACATCTCAGTCATCCAAGTAGTTGTTTAATAAATAAGAGACAGGTTGTAACTGGAAATTAAAAGAATATTGTCAACCTTTTTCATAGCGTCCCTGAATCTTACTATCACTTTCCAAAGAGATGAATTACTCATAAAACAAACACCATGAGATGGTTTGTTTTGTTTTTTCTTTTTGGTGGTTCTGGGGAATTGAACCCAGGTTTTCACACATGCTAGGCAAGGGCTCCACCACTGAGCTACATCTCTATTCTGAGAAGAATTTTTAAAAGCACAAAAGGAATTTTAACATGATCTATTAATGATTTCTACAGTGAGATCCCTGAATATAATATTATATGAGCTGCATATATTTGAAAATGAAAAAACACTCTTTGCTCCCCTTTCCTTGTCTGCAAAGTGGACACCATAGCTGCTCCTGATTCATGGCATTTTTGTGCTGAGTATGTGTTCATATAAAAGCTGGGATTGTGGCTCAGGGGTAGAGCACTCACCTAGCACAGGCAGGATCTGGGTTCGATCCTTAGCACCACATAAAAATAAAGGCCATCATCACCTAAAAAATAAATATTTTTAAAAATCACCTATTGTTTTTATTGTCATTACTACTGATTATTTTTACAGATTCTATTTAAATCCCCATAATTTCATGTCTAAAGAACTCACAAGCAATACTAAATACAGATTCAATAATAACACGTATAGTCTTTGGTAGATTAAGTAGATAAAAGAATTTTTAAGTAGTAGATGTGTCTTTTATATTGCATCATAAATATATTCACATTTGTATATTGAATTCCAGCATTATGTTTTTGATGGTTTGTAGAGCAGCTACACTTTATTTACATATGAAGACAAGACAGACTTTCTTAACCAAAGCTAGAAAAGATATGAAATTATGTGAATACTAAAACCTCTGTGTTCATATAGAAAGTTATCATTAAGTCATAAAAAATATTCAATACCATGAGTTTCTGTATTTATACAAAACAAATGCCACATAAAGCTTGTTTATAATGGACCAAACCAAAATAATCTTATGTATCAAATTTTTAAACTTTAGACACAGTTAAAATTGTCCAATTTAAAAAAGCATAAAACTTTCTTAACTTTAGGCAGTTGTCTTTATATTCTGCTATTTAACTTTAAGTAAAATGAAATAGCTTAACTCTGCATAACTTAATAACAACAGACAGTCCAAGGAAAACCGATTAAGATAGTAACAATTTTTACTGTCAGGAAATTTATAAATATTTTCTAATTCAATACAATTTATCAGCTTAGATGTTTCTGAACTGTCAACATAATTGTTATATATGTTTCCAATTTCCCTTGTCTTTATACAGCAGTAGCATCATGTTACTGCAAGTTGTAAGACACATAAATGACATCATCTGAAAAGAAAATAAATAATGATCACTTCTTCTGACTACTGTGAGGATGTCATCTTTTACAGTACTTTAAAAAAATGGGCCAGGGAAATTTTAGACTTCATTCCAGGGAACCATAACAGAGCAAAATAGGTGTGCACCACATTAACTTGGACCCATATTCACATCTCTCCTATCTTTTGATGGAAACTTGTCATTTGTGTAAAACCCACAATAACAACAATCTTATACATTGCATGATGTTCACTTGGAAAAAGTCAAATAGTAAAAATTGTCAAGCAACACCAAGTGATAAAAGGCGATTGTAACTCCTATACCTCCATGGACCTCTTCTGTTCTTGCCTATGTAGAAACAGCAGTCTCAGTTCCTGTACCACCTCAGATCTTTCTGTTCCTTACCAGGATCCCCACACTCTCTCATCAGCTCTTCTAGCCTGCTCTTCACTGTATGGGCATTGTTATTCTTGGTGATTTTTCTGCAGGAAGTAGAAAGTCTGCTGGAACATATGCAGTAAATACTCCTTGAATTCCATCAGCACAAAGTTCTTGGACATGAGTTTATTGATGCAGGCCAGCCAGGACCCCAAGCCAGCCAATGCTCCTGACCCAAGACATAGTTCTGGCTGCTGCCATTCACTGATGCTATCTTTCTGGTCCAGATGTCACAGCCAACGTATGCACAATGGAAGATGTAGGTGAGGAGAGATGGGGTGATGCTGGCAGGCAGAGGAATACAACTGAAGAGGTGGGCCAGGCACTCCAAGGCAAGGGAATAAATATGCTATCTCTCAGCTTAGAGGGTAGGAACTGCATGATTCAACAATTTGGCTGAAGTAGGACTTTGTAACAAGTCACTCAGTAAGTCACCACTTTCTCCTGAGGATGGGGATGGTAATGAAGTGGCAGCAGTAACACTGTTTGTCCCATACAGTCTACAAGATACCTGTCAGGAGCCTAAGCACCTTCTGCACCTGGTCCAGAGGGTGCTTCCACAATTCCTTCTTCCAAGCCACACTGAAGTCCTCACGGAAACAAACCAGCTCTTCTGAAGTTGTCTTCAACATGATCAGCCCACGGTGGGTTGTCACAGAGGACTGGATCAACTGTAAATATGTTAGTAGAAAAGTCATGGTAGAACATGGGCCAATCTTGACATCCTATATAAAAGTAAGTTTGCAGAGTTTGTTCTGGATAAAATCAGGTAAGGTTTTATGGTGAGACAAAATGAATTTGGGCAGGCAGCCACAGATTTTCATCTTATCCTGAGATGGGACCCTCAAGCCACATTTTATTGATCAGATTCTTAAAAACTGTTAAACTGGACAAAGCCTGAGTTTACAACCTCATAGAGAAAGTGAATTGTGCTTGAGAAGAGAAATGAGTTGTTACATACACAGTATTTGTTGGCAGTCATCCAGTTTCAGAAACAGAAGCTTACATTGCACAGATTTTGGGATAATAGAGTAATTTCATCTAAGTATACACTTTGGAATTTCCTCCCTAAGAACCTGTTTGAATAGTTTAGAAGGATTGCAAATTTTTGTTTTCTCATGATTTTCCTTGTATAGGTCACAGTAGACCCACCAATTAGCCCAGTTACCAGTGGACTTAGGTTTTTCTTTGTTATAACTGGTACAGCCATCAAACAGGGATATAAAGATGGGCTGAGACACAGAGCCAACAATGAAGTCAGCAAGAGCACTGTTTACATTACTGAAAATGCAAAGCAACTACAAAACGAAAGTGAAAAAAATAACATTGGTGATGTAGTAGAAGTTAATGCAGATGAAACCTTCCTCTGTGATCTTATTCTTCTATCATCCAGTACCATTGATGAAACCTGTTATGTCACTACAGCTAGTCTTGATGGGGAATCTAACTGAAAGACAGATTATGCAGTATGGGATACCATTGAAATGTGTACAGCTGAGTCCAGTGATAACCTCCAAGCAGTGATTGAACAGCCTCAACTTGACCTATACAAGTGTGTTGGGCGAATCAATATCTACAGTAATAGTCTTGAGACTGTTGCCAGGCCTTTAGGACCTGAAAATCTTTTGATGAAGGGAGCTACATTTAAAATAAAAACAATAAGATACATGGAGTTGCTGTTTACACTGGGATGGAAACCAAAATGGCTCTGAACTATCAAGGGAAATCTCAAAAATGTTCTGCTATTGAAAAATACATTAATGCCTCCTTGATGGTATATTTATTTATCTTATTCACTAAAGCTGCAGGATGCACTACTCTATTGTAGGTATGGTAAAGTACCCCATATAATGAATGAACCTTGGTATAACCAAAAGACACAGAAAGAAGTGGAGACTTTAAATGTTTTGAAAATGCTCATGGACTTCCTATCTTTTATGGTTCTATTCAACTTTATCATCCCTGTCTCCATGTATATCACAGTAGAAATGCAGAAATTCTTGGGCTTCTTCTTCATCTCATGGGATAAAAACTTTTATGATGAAGAGATTAATGAAGGAGGCTTGGTTAACACATCAGATCTCAATGAAGAACTCGGTCAGGTGGATTATGTGCTTACAGATAAGACTGGAACACTTACTGAAAATATCATGTAATTTATTGAATGCTGCATAGATTGGCACAGATATAAAGGTGTAACTCAGGAAGCTGATGGATTATTTTAGACATTTAACATATTTTGACAAAGCAGATAAGAATCAAGAAGAACACTTTCTGCATGCCTTATGTTTAGAAATGAAAAGAAATGATGCTGTTGATGGAGCTACAGAATAATCTAAATTAACCTATATCTTCTCCTCAGCAGATAAAATAGCTTGGGTGAAAGGAGCTAAAAAATATGGGTTCACAATTTTAGGAAGTCAGAATGGATGTAAGAGACTAGAAAACCAAAGAAAAAAATAGAAGAGTATGAACTTCTTCACACCTTAAACTTTGATTCCATCCACCAATGTCTGAGGGTAATTGTGAAAACTCAAGGAGGAAACATACTTCTTTTGTTTTTTTAAAGGAGCAGATTCAGCAGTTTTTCCCAGGGTAAAAAAAACCAAACAAACATAAAATTGAGCTTTAGCTCATGTGGAATGTAATGCAATGGATGTGTATAAGACACTGTATGTGGCCTTCAAAGAAATTACTCCAGATGACTATGAAATAATTAAGACAGTTTATGGAGGCAAATATGGCCTTATAAGACAGAGAAAAAAGATGGAAAAGGTTTTTGATGATATTGAGACAAACATGAATTTAATTTGACCCACTTCAGTGGAAGACAAGCTACAAGATCAAGCTGCAGAGACCAGTGAAACTCTGCATGCAGTCGGCCTGAAAGTCTGGGTGCTTACTGGGGCCAAGATGGAGACAGCCAAATCCACCTGCTATGCCTGTTACCTTTTCCAAACTTGCACTGAGCTATTAGAATTGACCACAAAATCTCTTGAAGAAAGTGAAAGGAAAGAAGATCGAGTCCATGAATTGTTGTTAGAATATTGGAAGAAATTGCTGCATGAATTTTCTAAAAGTACTAGAAGCCTTAAAAAAGCATGGACAGAACATCAAGAATATGAATTAATCATTGATGATTCCACATTCTCATTTATACTAAATTCTAGTCAGCACTCTAGTTCAAACAATTATGAAAGCATTTTCCTACAAATTTGTATGAAGTGCATTGCAGTGCTTTGCTGCTGGAAGGCACGGTTAGAGAAAGCCCAGATTGTCAGAATGGTGAAGAATTAAAAGGCAGCCCAATAACACTGTCCATCAGTGATGGTGCCAACAATGTTAGCATGATCTTGGAATCCCATGTGGGCATAGGTATTAAAGGCAAAGAAGGTAGCCGAGCAGCCAGGAACAGCGATTATTCTGTTCCCAGATTTAAACATTTAAAGAAACTATTATTGGCTCACTGACATCTATACTATGTGAGAATAGCACATCTTGTACAGTATTTCTTCTATAAGAACTTTGTTTCATTTTGCCACAGTTTTTATACTAGTTATTCTGGGGATTCTCACAATAGCCACTGTATGATGCTACTTACAATGTAGAATATCCACTTCACCTCCCTGCCCATTCTAGCCTACAGTCTCCTGGAATGGCACATCAACATTGACACTCTGACCTTGCACCCATGATTGTATGTGAAAATTTCTGGTAATGCTATGCTAGAGTTGGGCCCCTTCTTGGAGTAAACATTTCTGGCTGCCTTTGAAGGGACAATATTCTTCTTTGGGACTTGCTTTCTCTTTCAGACTGCATCTCTAGAAGATAATGGAAAGAAAACAGAAACTGGACTTTTGGAACCATTGTTTTTACAGTCTTAGTATTCACTGTAACTCTGAAGTTTGCCTTGGATACTCGATTCTGGACATAGATAAATCATTTGGGGTTCTTTAGCCTTTTATGTCTTTTTCTCATCCTTCTGGGGAGGAATTATTTGGCCTTTTCTCAAACAACAGAAAATGTATTTCATATTTGCTCAAATGCTGTCTCCTATATCCACATGGTTGGCCATAATTCTTCTAATATTTATCAGCCTTTTCCCTGAGATTCTCCTAATAGTATTAAAGAATGTAAAAAGAACAAATTCCAGGATTCATCATTTAATTTCTTCGTCTGCATAAAAAGTATAGTAAAAACTTCATTATCCAATGCAGATGAATGCAAATCTCTAACTGTCTATGTTATTGTCCCAGAAGCATATTGACAGTGGTTACAGCTAAACAAGAAAACACAAGAAAGCACCACAAAAAGTCATCATCTCAGGATATTCGATATGCAACAAAAACTAAACCACTCTCTTATGTATAGGGTTCAGAATAAATGTTCATTAAAATACCAATTACTCTTCTAAGCATTTACAATTATTGTAATTAGCCATTATGGCCAAAGTTCTAAGTTATGGAAGTTTAAATCAAGAATACTTAGAATTCTGGCTTTAGATAAAATAATCTAACTACCAAATGGATTTGAAACAATAGTATAAAGTAGAAGTCATGCATTTTTTTCCCTGGCAGAAGATATTAGGATGTTTGGATCATATTTCTCATTCCTGCTGAGTGATCATCTTAAATTATTATTTTCTTCAAACAAATGGAAGGAATTCTTGAAAATAGTGAAGGACTAAATGGTATTGATGCATCAGACAGAGTAGTTCATCTTTTCTCTTCACCACATGCTAATTGTGTCTTGATAGAATATCTTTGCCCAAAAATACCTTGAACACTTGTGTGAAATGTGTTGACTTTGGGTATTATTGTGTGAACAGAAAAAAATGTTTTTGTTCTTCTGAACTAAATATCACTTACAGGTAGGTGTAGGGCTACTAGACTTGAAAATAAAGCATAAAAATTTCAGTCACTTAATAGCCACTCAAAATAGGGAATAAACAGATTTTTTCCAATGTTAATTTTACTGGAATCTGAGGTAAAGTGGGTGAGATAATTTTTATACAAAAATAAAGCCATTATAAACATTAGCCTTCTATCATTTTATGTGGAGAGACTAGAAAAATAATTTATTTTTTCAAAGAGATTGCAGTTGTGCACCATAATGCAGCACATTTTGTTTTTCTCATTTTTAACTTGCCAATTTGGGAAGTCATGAGATCTGTCTCAAGATGGTTTTGCCTGTTGAACCATGACTCTGTGTCTCTCACATAGCTAATGTGACCAGTGCAAGTGGTATAATTCTAAACTATTAGATTGATCTTGGTCAGAACCTCAACATACTGGACTAGAAGACTTTAGACTCCTAATGAGTTCACTTAAAAATAAATATGAAATGATTTTATTGAGTGGTAAAATCAGACACATTTGATATAAATGATCTCACATTTTGCTGCTAAATTAAAATGGTCTTTTAAAGTTGCACACACAAAATAGTTAACTGTACATTATTACTTAGTCATCCCTTGTGCTGGAGAGAAGAGGCAGAATATCTAGGCTCCTATTTGCTGGACAAAATTATCAAGAAACTCTTCTATCTCACATTTTCTTTAATTGGTTGTA
The DNA here is from genome assembly GCF_045843805.1 of Urocitellus parryii. Taxonomy (NCBI): domain Eukaryota; kingdom Metazoa; phylum Chordata; class Mammalia; order Rodentia; family Sciuridae; genus Urocitellus; species Urocitellus parryii. The sequence continues at coordinate 1,995,987 of NW_027551776.1, forward strand.
CAGTCATGGAAAAATTCTATCATCAAAATTTCCAATGCCCTGAGGGAGGCTTCTTCAGATGCCAGGTTGGTCAGGGAGGAGGCCACTCAAGTGAGTTGACTCTTAGGCTTCAGACCTGTCCCACCCACACAGTTAAGGTCATGGTCCCTACAAGCTCAGGAAGTCCCCCAGTCATGCAAGGACAACCCCTTCCCTGCATGTCTAGGCCTCTCATTCTTGTATTTTTTTTCCTTTCTATTTCCAGTTCTGAAGCTTGAACCCAAGGTCTACTACATGCGAGGTAAGGGCTCTACCACTGAAAAATCCTCCAAGCCCTATCTTTAATGATGACCCAAAAGAGCATCAGGTCACAGCTCCTGCAGTGTCCTTTGCCTTCCATTCTTATTTTCCTTCTGACAAGTTTCACTTCTTTTAGGCCTTGGCTATGGAAATCAGATTAGAAGTGGTTTATATAAATTGAAGAAATGGCCTATGCTGTAGTCAGCATGGATTGTCATATCGAGTACTATAGGCTGGGTGGCTTAAGCAACCAAATATTGATTTTTCTGTTTTGGATGTACAGCATGGTTGGGTTCTGGTGAGGGCTTTCTTCCTGGCTAACAGATGGCTACCTTCTAGTGTCCCTCTGTGACACAGAGAAAATAAGCTGTCTGCTGTCTCATAAGAACACTAATCCGTTTGTGGGAGCCCCAATCATGACCTCCACCAAACCCAGTTACTTCCCAAAGGCCCCATATAAATATTGTATATCTTCATGTTAGCTATGCACATATTGATATATCTGGTTCTTCTTTTTTTATTTTTTATTTTTTTTATTGGTTGTTCAAAACCTTACACAGCTCTTGACATATCATATTTCAGACATTAGTTTCAAGTGAGTTATGAACTTCCATTTTTACCCCAAATACAGATTGCAGAATCACATCAGTTACACATTCACCTTTTTACATAATGCCCTATTAGTAACTGTTGTATTCTGCTACCCTTCCTATCCTCTACTATCCCCCCTCCCCTCCCCTCCCATCTTCTCTCTCTATCCCATCTACTGTAATTCATTTCTCTCCTTGTTTTTTCTTCCAATTCCCCTCACAAACTCTTTTATGTAGTTTTTTATAACAATGAGGGTCTCTTTCCATTTCCATGCAATTCCCCTTTTCTCTCTCTTTCCCTCCCATCTCGTGTCTCTGTTTAATATCAATCTTTTCTTCCTGCTCTTTCTCCCTGCTCTATTCTTAGTTGCTCTCATTATATCAAAGAAGACATTTGGTATTTGTTTTTTAGGGATTGGCTGGCTTCACTAAGCATAATCTGCTCTAGTGCCATCCATTTCCCTGCAAATTCCATGAATTTGTTATCTGGTTCTTCTTAATAAATGTTGTCTCTTCATTACAAGAATAACAAGAACTCTTTGTTGCAAAGAAGAAAATGCAATGGTTAACAACACAGAAGCATAAAAAGTTACTTGTAAATTCTTTTTTTAGCCTCAAGACAATGAGTTTTATTACCTTTGGTCAACCAGGTTTGACAATATAAATATACTTATAGAAGAAAACAGAACATTTAAATAAGAATTAAGTTCATGAAAGTTTACAAAACATAGCAAATATACCCTAATTTTTTTATCTTATTTTAATATCTCAACTTTACTTTTGTACAATGGTCAGACATGTAAAAATACACTCACACTGTTTTAATTTTTTTAAAAATATTTATTTTTAAGTTGCAGGTGGACACAATATCTTTATTTATTTATTTATTTATTTGTGTGTGTGTGTGTGTGGTTCTGAGGATCGAACCCAGGGCCTCACATGTGTTAGGTGAGCACTCTACCGCTGAGCCACAATCCCAGTCCACACTAATTTAAGATATAAAATGATAGTAACTTACTAAATTCTTCATTATAAAAACTAATATAGGAATCCTCAAAGTATTGAAAAAACACTTTATGAAAGTCAGACCTACATCACAACAACTTATATCCTTTCTTTTAGCTATATCTTTGAAAGGCACATTTTGATTACTAGTATTTACCAAAAGATAGTACTTTGATTTTTCATTTTCCAGTCATTTTTTCCATTTATCTCAAAAATGAGCAAATGGAAGGTTGTAGATGATAGGAAAACACAGGTTTCCAATTAGTTCCTTGAAGGAATCAGTATGCTCATTAATCACACCCATGGACATCAAGAGAATGATTTGAGGAAGAGAAACTGCAGGTCTGTCCTACATCCTAGAATAACCACCTGGATATGCTTTTTACACAAAATTACTCATTTAAAAAAAAATCATGAAAGTAAACCTAAAACACCAAAAGACCTAGACTACCAATTGCCCAGTTTAGTCCAAGTATTAATTACAAGCTTTGAGATTGAAGAAGAAATTAAACTTCTCTCCTCTGGAATCACATCTTTATTTCAGGCTCATTTCAATTTAAAACACTTGGAGACTTAATAGTGTTACAAATTCCAAGAACATGAGACATACTGATATTCAAAATAAAATGTAAAAGCTTCAAAATCAAATATAAATGATTTGTGGTTCTCATTTTTCCCTCTAATTTGGGCTAATAACCTAAAACTGACTCTAATTATAAAAGCATTTTTAATTTCAAGCACCACTATTATTTTTAAGAACTTATAAGAACTCCAAAATGCAATCCAATATACACTCTGGGCTATGGTTTGCTTTTCAATGACTTTAATAATGAATTAGACCACTATTCTGAAGTACCGATTAATCACTTGATCCCATGTAAGAAACAAAAGGGAATTTTTAAAGTTATTATGAAATTTCAAAGTACTAGAGGTCTACCTTAAATTTATAGCATTCCCCACAAGTCTCATTTGAGTATATCCATTTGTTTTTAGATGTCTTTCCTTACTAAAACAAAACAATTCATCAAAAATACTCTAAGGTACCAGGCATGGGAGAACATGCCTGTAATCCCAGTGGCTGGGGAGGCTGAGGCAGAAAGATCACAAGTTCAAAGCCAGCTGAGTAAGGCCATAAACAACTTAGCAAGCCTCTGCCTCAAAATAAAAAAATAAATAAATAAATAAAAAGCGTTGGGAATATGATTTAGTGATTAAGTGCCCCTGGATTCAATTCCTGCCACACACACACACACACACACACACACACACACACACACCAAAAAAAAAAAAAAACAATTCTAAGATACAAAACAAACAAAGAAACAAAAATGGTCATCTGTCACTTCAACAAAATATTTAATTTTTAGGTCTCCCAAAATGACCACTTTAGCAGCACTTACTCCAGTTCTAAAATAGCAGCTTTTAAAATTAAGTCAGTGTTGATTTATTCTTATTTATTTTTGTACTGACTACTCTGTTAAACTTCACAAGAGTGATTTTAGATTTACCCAACCTCAAAGGCCTTTGTAACACAATGTAAGAAGAATTAACAAGAACATTCTTCTCAGTGCTTAAAAATATACAAAAAGTTATTATATTCAAAGTCAACAAATATCTTTTTTATTACTTGGAATTATACAGTAATTTAGTCACTCTAGCTGTGTAAACCACGAATTTACCTTTTAAACTAACAAAAACACAAAATGCAAATTTTCTACAAAAATACAATGTAGAAGACATATCACTTCTTCCCTGCTATAGACATTTAATATTTGGACAAAAAAAATGTAAACTTTTGATTACATTCAAAATGTAATCTTTTTAAAGTAACTTAAATTATTTGAAGTTTTTGCACCTGGAGTTCTGAACAGCAGATTACATTGCTGTAGTAATGTCCAAGGGTTGTTTCACCTGCTATCCCGAGGGGAAAAAAAATGGCTTCTTGCAATGGAAGGTCTGGATAAAGGAGCTGCCCAACTGAGTAATCCAACCCTGACTTCCCCCTTTCCTGTGCTCCACATCACACAGGCATTTGTACTAGATGACCAAGACTCTTCCTATTTCTCAATGTGGAGCATGATTTAAGATCTGACCCCTCATTACAAACATCTGACTTTCAAAAGCTTTGTCAAAACTTGTGAGTCTTAAAAAGTTCATAAAGATCTTGCACAAGGTTCATGTCCTAAATACATGGCAGAACCAAGTTTTTGATTTCTTCAGAAAAGGAACTTTTGCTTGAGGAAGGATATGGATATGTTCTCCATTCAGGATGTTTAAAAGGAAATGCTAGACCCTTATCAACTGCGACTATTTTAATAAGTAATTCTTCATCATTGATCCAGTTTGACTCCTCATGGCAGCTTTCCTTTTTACGTTTCTCCTTTTCATAGCTGACTAATCAGTTAACATTCACCTTGTTTATATTTCTGATGATGTAACCCAAAACATTTGTTTTCTAATATTCTCAGGAAAAGAATCACCTTCAAATTTCCTAAGCCAATATTCAGCCTCCTTGAAACCTTCAACGAATAACTGAAAGGAACCAATCTTAGGAGGGAGTCCTATCTGATAAATCTTTCTACCCACTTTTGGCACTTTCTGTGAGGCATACTTTTTGCCTCTAGGTTTTGCATGGTCAATTGCACTATATTAAATGTCTCACTCACAAGCCAAACCACATTTGTTTTGGGTACAATGTCCAGATGAAGCTTTTCATCCCAAGGTAGGTCAAGGGAGCCCTTGGTTAAGAAGCAGGCAGCCTCTGCCAACGCAGCAAGGGCAGCAGACCTTGTGGACGTACTTGGTCCATTTTGGATTCAGTTGACCCTAAGGCTCTTCTGATTTAGGTTTAAACACATCAATAATATTCCTTTTAAGATCCTTTACGAAGTAACTTCCAGTTGACCCTCAGAGATTCTTTCTGGAAAAACTTCCACTTTTATTGTTTGTTCTGCTCTCAATATAATAATACCAGCAAATTATGGATCATCTACAAATACATTCATCTCTGAAGTTTCACCCAGGCCCAAGAGAGACCGCGGGACCGGTCCTTGGGCAGAGCCGAAATTCCTAGTCGCAGGCCCTGCGGAGAGCGGCTGCGCCCTTGTAGCCAGTCGCTTCCTGCAGCATCAGGGCGCCCCTATCCCCTGCCCCGCCAGGACGCCTCTCCTTGGCTGGGCCCAGGAGATCCACCGCAGCCTTGATTCTAGCTCCTCCTCTTCCTCTACATTCGAGCCTTAGGCGGATCCCGCCCGCCAGGCTCACAGGGCTCCACCATGGACTCCGTCTCTGCCTTAGGTGTTGATACCTGATGTGAGCAGCGGGTGCCCAGTCCAGTGATTCACGCGGAGCTGGAGCGGCTACGTCACACCTACGCCACCTCACTAGCCAAAGGGCCAGATCAGTGCCCGCCCCTCAGTTGCCCCGCCCCACGCAGTCAGCCAAACCCCAGTTCTTGGCTCCGCAGGGTGTCCACCTCGCGTTTGTGCAGAAAGATTGGGGCGGAGGGGCGGGCCTCTCATAAAATTTTTTTTAAATACTTTTTTTCAACTAGTAGATTAAGCATGTATCTTTTTAAAAAATTAAATAAAAAATAGAAGACCAGTTTAGAAAGAGGAATAGGTGGCGGGAGAAGGGGATGGAAAGAGAAAATACTAAGGAATGACATGGAGTAAATTATATCTCATGCATGCATGACCCCGCTATTATGTATAATTATAATGTAAATAAAGTATTTTTTAAAAAATTCAGCAAAGCATTAATCAATGATTGAATTTGTTGCTCTGAATTGAAGTTTCTCCATTTTAGGAAAACTTACCTAAATGAGGAAGCACCTTTGAATTTGAACTCTGTATACTTATCTTATAAGTCAAGAGTAGAATCTGGCTTCTGTAAAATGTCATTTCAGACAACGCTAACTGGTAAGGTCACTCTACATCTATGCTACTCACTGACCTCCTGTGGCTGTTTAAATTTAAGTTTAACTTACTTAAAACTCAATACGATAAAAACAAACAAACAAAAACCAAAACTCGGTATTTTATTTGAGTTTTGCCATCCACCATTCAAATTCTCAACAGCCATACAGGTAGCTAGAAGCCACCATATTGGGCAGCTCTGCCAAAGGAACATTTCATGATGGTAGAAGTGCACGTTGCAGTCATCACTGGAGATTACTTTCTAGATTTACTTAATGGTAACTCCACTCTATTTAGCCCGAAACCTAGTAAAGGAAATAGAGTATATAAAATCATAGAGATTATTTTTACCAGTGAGTTAATAGATGGTAAAATTATACCATATACCACATTGAATGAAAAGAATATTTTCATGTATTTTATTCATATAAAATACACATATTTGTTGCTTATAAATTACATGATTGGTGTTTACATATGAATTTATTTGTTTCACCTAAGTGTTACATAATATTTGTAAGGCAGGCATTGAGTAGTGCTTTAAAATGTGACCCAAGAAACATAAAAAAGGGGAAACTCTGCCTCAAAATGAAGCTACCTCCTGATGGCCATCCAACAGACTGACTTTTCTCCAGATATTTTCTTTCCAAAAATTTTTATTTGTGGTATCTTTGACACCTTCAGCAGAAAATAAGACTTCATTTTCATATATTTTGTTTAGTGACAGGTGAAATTGTTCATATTAATAAGAATCAATTAAAACTACCAATTGCCACATGGAAACCCTTCTGAATTCTAAAATCCTTCTGCAAACTTTCCTATATTTTTGGAGTGTGTGTACTCAGTCAATATTAACCACTGACTTTCAACAGAAACTTAGAGTTCCCTGAGCACTCTGCCCTTGGGGGTTCACTATACTCCTTAATTTTGTGCTATTCATGTTTCTTTGAAATTTATTCCACAATAATTTGGCTACCACATTCTATGTCTCATAGAAAGAGCCCACCTTCATGGTTATGGAGCAAGTGAGGCAGTGTAGGGGCACATCTGCCTGGGAGGGAGGAGGTAAGAATGGTGGAATTGAAGGCCTTGAAACACACATCTAGCCATCTATGGGAAGGGAGGGGATTGTGGGATTTTGAGATTGTTGGCTGATTATATCAAGGGTAAATTGAAAAGAAAAAGTGGGTCTTCCATCATCATTCAGGGAGAACCTACAGATGGAACTGAACCCCAGGAGCAGAGGTGAACTAGAGAGAAGACCAAACCTCAGTAAAACCTGCTAAAACTGCAAACCAAACCTGACCAAATGCAATTTTTCTGGGAGTAACTGAATATCTATCTTAAAAAAAATAATGTAAATTTAAATATGATGCTGGTGCCCTAAGGGAGAGAGAACTCTGTGTTGCAGATTTCCTGTTAGAAAACTTCACCTTGTTATTGCTGTCTCTGTTGACAAGTATATGAATGATATTAAAAGTTAAGTGTGAATTTTGCCAGTCTTTTAAAATACAAAAATGTAAAGAGGAGAGACAACATAAGTGATAAAGAAGATCTATGAGAAACAGAGTCCTGGGGTCACTCAGCTATGGACTATGTAGACAAGAACTTTAACACAACTGATCAATATATTCAGGGAACAGAAAAAATAGAGGAATTTTTAAAGATAATGGGAATTTAAAAAAAATAGTTATTTTTAACTAAAAAGTCTAATAATATCTGAAATTATAATAATAGATGAATTTAAAGAAGATGCTATTAGATTATTGAAAAACATGGCAGATTAAAGGAAAATATCTAAAAGGAATCACAAAGACAAAATAAGCATAGAGGGGAGATCCAACATGGCGGCAGGCACAGAGAGATCAAGTCTCTGACCTCTTAAGCTGCGCGGGCATAGGGAGTCATAAACCGTCTAAATGCTGTTTGCTCAGGATCACTAGGCAATGCTGAGCTGACATGGATCTGGGGCGAACAGTCTGGGCCTCTCAGAACACACACCAAGCCCGGATCGGCTGAATTCAAGCTCCCTTTCGCCTGCTTCTCGCAGACAAACTGCTGTGACTGAGCACCAAAAGATCCCACTGAAACAACTGGTCGGCCCTTCGGATCCTATGGAGGTTAATGCCAACTGAGCCTTCATAGGCAGTGGCCACAGGATTGAAACGGGGCTTGGGAGAGACAGTCAGGACCCACCCATTGCATTGATCACCTGGCAAAGGGAACGAACTGTAACCATTTGCATGGGATACCACTATGGCAGAGAACTGATGTCACCAGAATGTGGCGGAGGAGATAACTTCATTGAAACCAGCGGCAACAGGTGTGTAATCCCCTAGCCTTCCCTCTCCTCACAGCGGGGAAACCTTAGGGTCCCTCCCAGCTCTCCCTTGAGCGAGATAGCCAGACCAAGGGAATCAGGAGTGGTGCGGGACCTGCAGCACAGAACTCCAGGATACCGCTCCCACCAGTACTGACAACTGAGGTCTCTGGCACCAGCTACGGGGGCGTGGCTACTGTAGGGCAAGCAAAATTTGCTGAGGGTTCTCAGCCTCAAGCTCTACAAACTTAGGGTCTGAGGGAATGGCAAACAGGGAGAGTGTGCCCAGTCATTCATGAAAACAGGGCTCCCAGGAGCAGCAGACCTGGAGTGTAGCCAGTATTGTGGTGAGCGTCACCGGTGAGCAGGGCCTGGCTTGAGGAAAAGTGGGGAAGTGCCTAGACACAAGAAAAGGCCCTAGGCACTCAGGATTGGAGACCCGCCCAGTCTGGGAGGAGGAGCTGCTCCACAGTGATTGGTTCCTGGCTATTGAGAGGAGAAGCTTGGCCCGGTGGGCACAGCTCCACCTACTGGAAGAGAAGTTAATCAAACTCTAAGACTGAATTTATTAATTTTGTTTAAATTTTTATTTTTTAGTTGTTGTTCTTTTAATTTTTTAAAATTTTTAAAAAAATTTTTTAATATAAATTTTTATTTTTTTAAAAAATTTTTTCTTTTTTTATTTTCTATTTTTTTTCTTTTGTCTTTTCATTTCTTTTCAATTTTCTTATTCCCCTTCCTTGAATTCTACCTGCTTACTCTCATTCTCTTTAGTGACTTATTCCCTTCCCTTCTCATATGTTTCCTCCCAAGCATCAAATAAATTTATAGGCATAAACATAAACTCAGCAGTCAAACAGAAGAAGAAGTAACATGAGCAGCATGAAAAAGCAAGGAAGAAAAGGAGTACAAACAATGCAGGACAGCCTAAATATTCAGGAGGACCTAGACGCATCAGAAAAATGGTCAAATAAGGAACTCAAGGAATACCTTAGACAGATGGTATGGAACCTTAAAGAGGTTATGAGACAGCAAATTCAAACAGTGAAAGAACACATTGAAAATGAATTACATAAACAGAAAAAAGAAGAAGTTAAGCATCTTTATCAGGAGATAGAGATTATTTTAAAAAATCAAACAATAATTCTAGAAATGAAAGAAACTATAAACCAAATTAAAAACTCAAATGAGAGTATCACTAACAGAGTGGAGCAAGTAGAAGCCAGAACGTCAGATAATGAATACAAAATATATCATCTTGAAAAGAGACTAGCCAACTCAAAAAGGATGGTAAAAAATCACGAGAAAAACATCCAAGAGATATGGGATAACATAAAAAAACAAACTTAAGAGTCATCCGGAGAGAGGAAGATATAGAGATTCAACCCAAGGGAATGAGTACCCTGCTGAATGAAATAATTACAGAAAACTTTCTAGAAATAAAAAAGGAAACAGATATACAAATTGTAGGTGCATACAGGACACCGAGCATACAAAATCACAATAGACCAATGCCAAGACACATCGTGATGAAGATATCCAATATACAGAACAAAGAGAAAATATTAAAAGCTACAAGAGAAAGGGGGCAGATTACATTCAGGGGTAAACCAATAAGGTTAACAGTGGACTTTTCATCACAGACGCTGAAAGCGAGAAGATCTTGGAATAACGTATTTCAAACACAGAAAGACAATGGATGCCAACCAAGAATTTTGTATCCAGCAAAATTAAGCTTCAGGTATGACAATGAAATAAAAATACTTCATGATAAACAAAAGTTAAAAGAATTTGCAGCCAGAAAACCAGCATTGCAAAGCATCTTGAGCAAAACACTACATGAGGAAGAAATGAAAAACAATAACCAAAATCATCAGTGGGAAATGCCTCAGTAAAGACAGAGGGCGGGGGGAAAGCTAATCATGGAGAAACAAACTAAATTTAAAAAAAAGATAAATAATCAAACATGGCTGGAAGTACAAACCATATATCAATAGTAACTCTAAACGTTAATGGCTTAAACTCTCCAATAAAGTGACATAGGCTGGTAACATGGATTAAAAAAACAAATCCAACAATATGCTTCCTCCAGGAGACACATCTGATTGGAAAAGACATACACAGGCTGAAGTTGAAAGGTTGGGAAAACATATACCACACACACGGTCCTCGTAAGCAAGCAGGGATGGCCATCGTCATTTCGAATAAAATCGACTTCAAGACTAAGTTAATCAAAAGGGATAAGGAAGGACATTATATACTGTTAAAAGGAACCATTCACCAACAAGACATAACAATTATCAATATTTATGCACCAAATAATGGTGCTGTGACGTTCATAAAACAAACTCTCCTTAAGTTCAAGAATCAAATAGACCACAACACAATAATTATGGGTGACTTCAACACACCTCTCTCACAATTGGAGAGATCCTCCAAACAAAAGTTGAATAAAAAAACTATAGAACTCAATATCACAATCAATAACCTAGACTTAACTGACATATATAGAATATATCAACCATCATCTAGTAGATATACTTTTTTCTCAGCAGCACATGTATTGTTCTCAAAAATAGACCATATATTATGCCATAGGGCAACCCTCAGTAAATATAAAAGGGTAGAGATAATATCATGCATTTTATCTGATCATAATGGAATGAAACTGGAAATCAATGATAAAAGAAGGAAGGAAAAATCCTACATCACATGGAAAATGAACAATATGTTACTGAATGATCAATGGGTTACAGAAGACATAAAGGAAGAAATCAAAAAATTCTTAGAGACAAATGAAAATACAGACACAACATATCAGAATCTATGGGACACAATGAAAGCAGTTTTAAGAGGGAAAATCATCACCTGAACGTCATTCCTCAAAAATAGAGAAAAATAACAAATAAATGAGCTCACACTTTATCTCAAAGCCCTAGAAAAGGAAGAGCAAAACGACAGCAAATGTAGCAGAAGGCAAGAAAAAATTAAAATCAGAGCGAAAATCAACGAAATGGAAACAAAATAAACTATTTTAAAAATTGACAAAACTAAAAGTTGGTTCTTTGAAAAAATAAATAAGATCGACAGACCTTTAGCCATGCTAACGAAGAGAAGAAGAGAGAGAACTCAAATTACTAACATACAGGATGAAAAAGGCAACATCACAACAGATACTACAGAAATACAGAAGATAATTAGAAATTATTTTGAAAACCTATATTCCAATAAAATAGAAGATAGTGAAGACAATGATAAATTTCTTAAGTCATATGATTTGCCCAGACTGAATCAGGAGGATGCACACAATTTGAACAGACCAATATCAATGGATGAAATAGAAGAAGCAATCAAAGACTACCAACCAAGAGAAGCCCAGGACTGGATGGGTAAACAGTGGAGTTTTACAAAACCTTTAAAAAAGAATTAATACCAATAATTTTCAAGTTATTTCAGGAAAGAGAAAAAGAGGGAGCTCTTCCAAATTCATTCTATGAGGCCAACATCACCCTGATTCCAAAACCAGACAAAGACACCTCAAAGAAAGAAAACTACAGGGCTGGGGATGTGGGTCAGCGGTAGCGCACTCACCTGGCATGCATGCGGCCCAGGTTCAATCCTCAGCATCACATACAAACAAAGATGTTGTGTCGGCCAATAACAAAAAAATAAAATATTAAAAAAATTCTCTCTCTCTCTCCCTCTCTCTTTAAAAAAATGAAAGAAAACTACAGACCAATATCTCTAATGAACCTAGATGCAAAAATCCTCAATAAAATTCTGGTGAATCGGATACAAAAACACATCAAAAAAATTGTGCACCATGATCAAGTAGGATTCATCCCTGGGATACAAGGATGGTTCAATATATGGAAATCAATAAATGTTATTCACCACATCAATAGACTTAAAGATAAGAACCATATGATCATCTCGATAGACACAGAAAAAGCATTCAACAAGGTACAGAATCCCTTTATGTTCAAAACATTAGAAAAAATAGGGATACCAGGAACTTACCACAACATTGTAAAAGCTATCTATGCTGAGCCTCAGGATAGCATCATTCTGAATGGAGAAAAATTGAAGGCATTCCCTCTAAAATCTGGAACAAGACAGGAATGCCCTCTATCACCACTTCTATTCAATATAGTTCTCGAAACACTGGCCAGAGCAATTACACAGACGAAAGAAATTAAAGGCATGAAAATAGGAAGAGAAGAACTTAAATTATCACTATTTGCAGATGACATGATTCTATACCTAGAAGACCCAAAAGGGTCTACAAAACAATTACTAGAACTAATAAATGTATTCAGCAAAATGGCAGGATATAAAATCAACACGCATAAATCAAAGGCATTTCTGTATATCAGTGACAAAACTTCTGAAATGGAAATGAGGAAAAACACCCCCATTCATAATATTCTCAAAAAAATAAAATAATTGGGAATCAACCTAACAACAGAGGTGAAAGACTTATACAATGAAAACTACAGAACCCTAAGTAGAGAAATAGAAGAAGATCTTAGAAGATGGAAAAATATACCCTGTTCATGGATAGGCAGAACTAACATCATCAAAATGGCAATATTACCAAAAGTTCTCTGTAGGTTTAATGCAATGCCAATCAAAATTGCAATGACATTTCTTGTAAAAATAAATAAAGCAATCATGAAATTCATATGGAAAAGTAAAAGACCCAGAATAGCAAAAGCAACTCTAAGCAGAAAGTGTGAATCAGGTGGTATAGCGATACCAGATTTCAAACCATACTACAGAGCAATAGCAACAAAAACAGCATGGTACTGGTACCAAAACAGGCGGGTGGACCAATGGTATAGAATAGAGGATACAGAGACTAATCCACAAAGTTACAACCATATTATATTTGATAAAGGGGCTAAAAGCATGCAATGGAGGAAGGATAGTATCTTCAACAAATGGTGCTGGGAAAACTGGAAATCCATATGCAACAAAATGAAACTGAATCCCCACCTCTCGCCATGCACAAATGTTAACTCAAAATGGATCAAGGAGCTTGATATCAAATCAGAGAATCTGTGTCTCATAGAATTAAAAAGTTGGCTTCGATCTACATATTGTGGGGTCGGGCTCCAAATTCCTTAATAGGACACCCATAGCACAAGAGTTAATAACAAGAATGAACAAATGGGACTTACTTAAACTAAAAAGTTTTTTCTCAGCAAGAGAAACAATAAGAGAGGTAAAAAGGGAGCCTACATCATGGGAACGAATTTTTTCTCCTCACACTTCAGATAGAGCCCTGATATCCTGAGTATACAAAGAACTCAAAAAATTAGACAATAAGATAAAAAATAACCCAATCAACAAATGGGCCAAGGACCTGAACAGACAATTCTCAGAGGAGGACATACAATCAATCAACAAGTACATGAAAAAATGCTCACCATCTCTAGCAGTCAGAGAAATGCAAATCAAAACCACCCTAAGATACCATCTCACTCCAGTAAGATTGGCAGCTATTCTGAAGTCAAACAACAACAAGTGCTGGGGAGGTTGTGGGGAAAAGGGTACTCTTCTACATTGCTGATGGGACTGCAAATTGGTGTGTCCAATTTGGAAAGCAGTATGGAGATTCCTGGGAAAGTTGGGAATGGAACCACCATTTGACCCAGCTATTGCCCTTCTCGGACTATTCCCTGAAGACCTTAAAAGAGCGTACTACAGGGATACTGCCACATCGATGTTCATAGCAGCACAACTCACAATAGCTAGACTGTGGAACCAATCCAGATGCCTTTCAATCAATAAAAGGATAAAAAAAAAAGTGGCATTTATACTCAATGGAGTATTTCGCAGCACTAAAAAATGATAAAATCATTTAATTTGCAGGGAAATGGATGGCATTAGAGCAGATTATGCTAAGTGAAGCTAGTCAATCCCTAAAAAACAAATGCCAAATGTCTTCTTTGATATAATGAGAGCAACTAAGAACAGAGTAGGGAGGAAGAGCAGGAGGAAAAGATTAACATTAAACAGAGACATGAGGTAGGAGGGAAAGGGAGAAAAAAGGGAAATTGTATGGAAATGGAAGGAGACCCTCATTTTTATACAAAATTACATATAAGAGGATGTGAGGGGAATCGGAAAATAATGAGAGAAATGAATTACAGTAAATGCTCTTAGAGAGAGAAGATGGGAGGGGAAGGGAGGGGGATAGTAGAGGATAGGAATGGTAGCAGAATACAACAGTTATTAATATGGCATTATTTAAAATTGTGGATGTGTAACCAATGTGATTCTGCAATCTGTATTTGGGGTAATAATGGGAGTTCATAACCCACTTGAATCTAATGTATGAGATATGATATGTCAAGAGCTTTGTAATGTTTTGAACAACCAATAAAAAATGTGTTTTGCAAAAAAAATAAAAGGAGAAGAGAGAAACAATGGTATATTAGTACAAATAATTGGCCTAAAGAATAAATAACTATAATAAAGAGATCATATGGAAGAAGCTAATAGATGCAGATGAAACCTTGCCCTCTCATTCCCTATATCATTGGTGGTATTAGATAAAATGCCATATTATAATATAATGCCACTTATACAGATGAAAAACACACATCTTAGCACCTAGTCTTAAAACATAGTAATTATTACAATTTATCTAGAATTTATTTTGTCTCAATTCTCAATTTTTATAGTACATTCAGTCTAAATTTCACAATTTTTCTTCCCAATATTTTTTTTAAATCAATATACAGTCATTTGTTACATAACATTTCAGGTAACCAAAGACTACATGTATGATGGTGGTCTCATATGAATATAATGCAGCTGAATAATTGCTGAGAGCCATAGCCAAGTAGGAATGACGCATGGCAATTTCCTTGTCAGCCTACCCAATGTTGCTAGAGGGAGGACTATCCATTGTGGAAATTGGCTTGCCTTGGACCCAGATCATTTGCAGTGACATTGCATGAATGTTTGAGAAAGGTGACTCTGCTCAAGGACCAGGGAGGATCCGGGTTTAGGGCGGTTCCAGGTTTAGGGTGTGGATCATGCTGGGAATAGGGCGGTTCCAGGTTTAAGGTGGATCCTGCTGGGCATAGGGCGTATCCTGCTGCCTCAGGCGCCCGCTCCTTGAGTTCCTGTTGAGTTCTGGAGGGATTCAGAGAGTATTTTGTGATGCAGAGCCCAGTGGAGGTGTGTATTGTCCCCAGAAAGTGCATGTAGAGTGCCAGTGAGAGTTCCAGAATAAAGATTTCTGTTTGAATCTACAAGGCTTTTGTGGTGGCTCGGTTATTGGTGCCCAGCCAGACTGAGACAAATAATTTGGCCCAGTGACATTGCAGTCATCAAAATGTCATAGCACAATCCATTATACATGTTTGTGTGATGCTGGTGTAAAAAAAATCCTGCTGTGACTCCAGGTGTATAAAAGAATAGCACATCATTTTAGGTATGGTACATAATAGTTGATAACAGTAGTGAATGAATACGTTGCTAGTTAAGGCTTTTAATATAATATACTTTTATTAATTTTTTTTTGAGAATGAGACTTTATTTTCTGTTTGGATTTTAATTCACCACAGCCATATTTATTTAGAAGCAGATTGAGGAGCAACAACAAGCAAAACTGTAGCTATGCAGTTTATATCATAGCATATTAAATTGGCAAGCTGATTCAGGCTTTGCTAAGAGAGCTCACTGTAAAAAGCATATAAAAATTTTAACTTTCTGTGTAAATCAGGGGTCATAAATTAAGTGAACAAAATTTCAAGAAAAGTGTTTATTTACATCTAAGTGATTATACATGAAATATTTTTTCATTTTTAGCAACTTTAGTAGAAATATAATAAAAACATAATTGGGAATGTGTAACTTGAATGGAAAATAGGTTTTCCTCTTAGTGTTTGATAGTATTTATCCTGATTGTCATTGTAATTTATATGATTGTGATTTACAGTTTTCCCCCACAATTATTAAGTGGATAAAATCTGGTCTATCTTTTTAAATTTTACATAATGTCTTCTTAAATGCATTTTTTGCGTGGATATGTGTGTGGTGCTGGGGACTGAACCCAAGTCTTTATGCATGCGAGGGAAGTGTTTTACCAACTGAGCTATATCTACAGCCCCTTAAGTGCAATTTTAACCAAGTATTTTAGAAAATCAATATAAGAAATTAAAATCTGTGATTTCTTGATGCTATAAAATTTAATACACTACTAAATCCAATATAACTGGCTGACCAGGACACAAATGGTCACCTAATAAAGCATAACTCTTGTAATATGGAGTTGAGTTTTCAAGAACTTTGGATATTTGATATTCATACAAAACAAGGAAATTCACACACTTCAGAGATTGAGCCCCCAAACTGGAAATAGTGGCAGGAAAATAGGAGTGTTGTTATTAAAGAAAAAGATTTCACATTTAAACAATATTGAGAATAGACTTCTGAGTTTATGCATGAGTCAAAGATCATAGCCATATACATATAACTACCAGGAAGGAAATAGAAACAGATATTAAAAAAATGACCACTTCTTTCTTTAATTAATGTTAAACAACTATGGCATGTGTCCAACAGTCTTAAAAAATCTAAGCATTATACTAATAGAAAATCCATGAAAATGAGAGGCAAAATAATGATTATAAAAGATGTTATTTTGGGGGGATACTGTGGATTGAAACACTACTGAGTCACATTCCCAGCTGTTTTTTTAATTTTTAATTTTGAAACAGGATCTCACTAAGCCTTGCTAAGTTGCTGAGACTGGCTTTAAGCATGCAAAACTCCTGCCTCACCCTCCCAAACTGCTAGGATTTTAAGCATGCACTCAGGTAAAAGATTCTTAATATGAAAAATCATATTTAAAATGAATATCATTGACAGTTTATATCATTTAATCTGCACTTTAGAGAAACAAAGAACTTCTAGATATGTGCTAGCCTATACTATTTAGAAGCCAAGACATGTAAACTAACATAGTTTGGAATATTTTAATCTTGAAAAATAATGATAATATTTTAAATTAATAATCATGTGATATAAAAAATTTCTCACACTTTCTATTATAGAAAAAAGGATAAAGATATAAATAATTTTAATTTTTATAGGAAAAACTAGGTTGGGTTTTAATAATTGTGTTTTCTTTCTTTTTTTTTTTTTTACCATTCCTCTCCCTACCCTTTGTGTATAGGTTCTGAAGATCAAACATAGAGCCTTACACATCCTAGGTGAAATCCCAATTTTTGTCATTCTTTTTACATTCTTTTAGTTTAATTCTTCTAAACACACACACACACACACACACACACACACACACACTAAAAGTTTACTGTGAATATTTTTGCTGTGTTACACAGCAGAAGCCTCATGCTTACTGCCTCTTTATTGAATCAAAAGGCCATGTCAAGTTATGAACCTATACCATCTAAGTTTCTGTAAGTATACTCTATGATATTTAAACAATAATGAAAACACATAATGGTGTATTTCTGAGAATGTCTCCCCATATTTAATTCATAAGTGTACTATAAATACTAATCCAATCTTAATTCACAGCAGGATGTTCATACATTATTTGTATCTTTTATGATATGTAGGAGTGCTTCATAATTTACAAAGTTCCTCCTGATACTTATTTATCATGTTATACTCATTTCTGCTCAATACTTCATCGCTAATTCATAAATGCTTTTTCTGGAAGCTGCTTTCCACCCTACAGTTTCAGAAGCATTTTGGATGTAACTACTTCCCAAGGTAATTTACAGTTTAACTTCTTAAAAATAATCATGTTTAGTAAATTTATGATTTACAAGTGAATAAAGGAGTTAAATGTATCTAAGGGAAACTTTTGAAAGGATATCAGAAGAAATTATTGTTCCCATACATCACTGTGACCAGAGTTAATAACAATATTTGTATACTTGAAAATTGCTAATAGAGAGGTTTTGGAGTGTTTTCTACACAAAAAAAGGAGACATGAGGTAATACATATATTAATTAGCTTGCATTAGCCATATTGTAAATCATAAACATATAAAATTATATTTGTCAAATAAAACTGAAAATAGAAGAACAAAAGAAAAAGACTACTCTATTAGACATTTTCATTTTCAGTCCTGTCCCTCTCTTCCTCCATTACTCCACACTTACTGTCCTCTTTAATCCTTGGCTAATAAGCTACTGCCTTACTTCATCTTCATTGAATAGATAAGTAATTTAATTGTTTTGTATTGTGCTTAATTTCCCACAGGAACACAAGTTTCTTTTTTCAAAACTCATGACCTATATATATGTGTATGCATGCAATATTCATTAGAAAGTTGAGTGATATCTACTTTTTTTGCTCTGAATTTCTCTAATAAAAACTTTTAATGCAAATGGAAACAAAGAGGAAAAAAAGGCTTCAACATAATCTATATGTTTTCTGAAGGGTACTGACAATGTGAAATTCCCAAATAAAATTTGACATGAAATTTAAATTTATATAATAAATGTATCTCTCTGATCATTGGTCGAATAATGTCTGATTTAGTTGAGTTCACTTCTTAGGAAATTCTTTAGGAATTGTGTGGGATGGTATTTTTCCAATGTTTTCCATGCATGACCTCTGATAACTGGTGTAATGAATCTAAACCCTGGGTTTCTAGTGTAATAAACTGAAGTGAATATTTCCTTTGTGCCAGTTTCCTGATTGATTTTAAGAAAGTATTTATTTATACTCTATAATAAATTTAATTTCTATAAATAAAAATTGTTTCCCCAAAATTAATCAGTCAGATAGTATCTCCAAAGTATTTATCACACTTGTAATTTCCATAATCCTTGGGCTGTCACAGGCTGGCAAAGGATGTTTACTAAAGTAAAATAGAGCTCAAACTCCATTTTACAATTTAAAATATCAAATGTTAATTTTAATATTTAGCATAATTTGCAATAACACAATATTCTTCTTATATATGAACTTTGATAATGAATAAAAGATGCTAATGTGATACATGGATAACATGGCAAATTACTTTATTTGAAAGCTATATGATAAAATGATAAAAAAAAATATAATTAAATTCATGTTATTCTTGACTTTGCAAAGGAAAAAATGGGAATAGACTTTGCATATTTTGATGCCTTATAAACATTAATCCATTGTATAAATAAAAAGCATAAAAATGAACTATGGTAACTTGTGAAGTTTTGAAGCAAATATCACCACCAATGAGTAAATGTTACATTATCATTTAATAAACATAGGCTTTCAAAGCAATTTTTTCATAATTTCTTGGGAAATTACTTTATATATATGTGAATTATTCATTAACAAAAAGCAATTCATCTACAGGAAATCTATGTGTATTAATTAATACTAAATATGCAAGGAATTCTTTGAAATTATGTAATTAAATATACTACATTATATCTATATTAATATTTATGCCATTGTTCTTCTTTGAGAAAATAGGAGCTTAGAGTATTTCTTTATGATCCAAAGTTCTGACCTCTGTGACACCATTCCTTTTTCATGAAAATTTGTATTTGCAAATTAGTAAACTTCTCAGTCTTTTTACTTCTTGGAGGAATTTGAGTATCTAATTTTAAAATAATTATATTGACTATGTCCTTTTTAATCTTATCTGGTGGTATTTTTGCAAATGTATAATTGTGTATATTCTGTTGTCTTGTGTAACTAATTGGAACTAATTTAAAAAAAAGAAATGAAATAAAATGACCAGAATCTTCTAGAGAGTTCCAGAGGGAGCTGAAGCAAGAGAATCCAAGAGTTTCTCATAAATCTTAAGAACTGTGAGAGTTCTTGGTGAATTTTATTGAAATTTGCTCTTATAGATAAGCATTAACAAATATCTTTAAGATGCACAGCATCTACCTTGAGCTTCCATTTAGGGAAAATGATCATAGATATATTAAAACCTCTCTCATTTGAATAAGAAATTTCCTGTATGTATATGTATGATTGCAAGAATGGTGTGACTCTGCACCATGTATAACCAGAGAAATAAAAATTTGTGCTCCATTTGTGTACAATAAGTAAAAATGCATTCTGCTGTCATGTGTAACTAACTAATTGGAACAATTTTTTTTATAAAAAGAAACGAAATAAAATGATCAGAGACTTCTAGAGAGTTCCAGAGGGAGCTGAAGCAAGAGAATCCAAGAATTTCTCACAAATCATCCTCAGCCTCAGAGTATGTAATCTCCAAATTTGAATGTGACATTTGTCTCCATAAAGCAGCTGAGCACTGTGAAAATTACTCCAAATGTGCTGAGCAAGACAGAGGGAGTAAAGGCCCAGATGCCTGCAGGGAACTCTGGGGACACAGAGGTAGTGGATTTTGCAACCAGTGAGGGATACGGGCTCTCTCTAGCTGCCTTCTCCTGGGTCCCATTGTGGGGGCCAGCTTTCTCAGGCAGCAGTTCTCTGCATTCCAATTGCTAGACACCTGACAGAACCCCTTATGGGCTAAACCCTATCCCTCAGATCCACAGTGCACTGGAAAGCTCTCACAGACTCAGGGCAAGAAATTCTGTGCATTTCATGAAGTGCCCTAGACCCTCACAAATTCACCTCTATGTGTGTCCAGGAAGTTGTCTGAACATACCCTTTTATTTGTCCTATTTTTTAAAAAACTTTCTTTTCTTTTTAATTTAAACAAGATAAAGTAGTTTGATTTTATCAAATTCCTGGAGTTTTGACTTATAGTAACAACAGTTTTAAAAAGCTATCACAATAAGGACAAAAGACAGTATTCCTTATGTAATTTGGTAGCTGTCAGGGGAGTGAGGAAGGGAATGAAAGGAAGTGATGGGGATAGTCACATGGAGGAGTGGCTGTGGGCACAATGCAGAGGGAGAGAGAGATACCATAGACTACCTTTCTTATTTTTAAATTAGCACAAGCAACCTGTGCTCCCTCATGCCTTCCATCTCCCTGTAGAGCCAGAAAATCACCCCTCCAACTTTCACCAGATGTTCTGTCTTGTGAGTATAAATTATCCTGTGAGAAGCCTCACCTTAAACTGGGGCCAGCCAACACCAAGATTTCCAGCTAACACTTACGCAGAAATATGTCAACATTCAGCAGCTAAGCACACAGGAGAGAGATTACATCAGAAGAAAAGAAATGCATGCAGGTGGGAAAGATCACAAGACACAAGTGCTCCCTTCAGAAGTTTAGCCGCACCTGGCACATTACCTTTAGAGGATGCCATGCTACCCTTCCATCCATTCTCTACCTCACACTTTCTCTAAGATGTTCCAGATGAATGCTCACACTTTCTCTAAGATCTGGAACATAACAAGGATTCCCACTTTCACCACATTTATTATCAACATAGTACTGGAAGCCCTAGCCAGAGCAATCAGACAAAAGAAAAAAAAAATAAAGGGCATCCAGACTGGAAAGAAGCAAATCAATTTTTCACTGTTTGCAGTTGACACGATTTTATATAAAGAAAACTCCAAAGACTCCATACAAAACATAAACTATTAGAACCAATAAATGAATTAAGCAAAAAAAAAAAAATCCTGAGTAAAGCAACGGCTGTCAAAAATCTTTAGTGTCTTTTGTGTTATTGCATTCCCTCTGAAGTATCACTACTGGTCTTTCTCAGGTATTAAGTGATTTTATATTAAACTCTCAATTTAATCTTAGATCAGGATTTCTGAGATTGGTCTGGATTTAATATTTAGCTGAAAGCAACTTTTTACCTTAGTATTACTTACTATCTGGAGAGGCTGAGAATTTCCAAAACCATAAGCACAGGCTCACTTTGTTAAGAGTCTTTTCATTATGTTATTTCCCTTCTCTGGAATTTCAATGGAAGTATCAAAACAACAGTTGCTCCCTCCACATTTTACCTGGAAATTTTCATGGTCCTATTCCCAAGTTGATCTTGCATATTTTACTTCTTCCTATATTGTCATAGGCAGCAGTTGTTTTTGGCCACTATAGGAAAAATATCTTCTTCCTTATAGTTTCCAGGAAGATTGTGTTGTTATTTCTCTTTAACCTCTCACTCAGAGTCTGCTCAAAATCTTCCATGCTTCTACATTTCTATGATCATTAACATTTTGATAAAAGATTCTTCAAAATTCTTTCAAACAGGTCCTAACATATGTTTCCAAAAATATTGAAATTTTGGTTCCTTCTGTCCACAATAATGTTTCTCTTACCAAAATCTATATAGTCTTCTATTGCTACTAAAACATTATGTTAAAATTTAGTTAATATTTATTGTTTTTCATTTTTTTGTGGCAATAATCTGGGGAGAGTTTAGCTTAACTTAACTGAATACTTAAAGCATAAAATATTCCTGTATTTGTATTTAATTAACTGGCTAAGGCTGTAGTCATCTGAGATCTTGACAGAGTTTGGAGGATCCTATAAAAACATGATTATTGTCAGAAGGCTTCCATTCCTATTCACTGCAGAAAGGCTCAAGTCCCTTACCACTAGGACTTCTCCATAATGGTTGCTTGAGTATCCTTACAGAATAGCATGTAGATTTTAACACAAGTGCTTTAAAAGGAAGGAGGCCATATATAAGTCATTTACCATTACATCTACCATATCTATTTGTTACCAATTTAGGAGAACAAAAGGCTATGAACACTAGAAAACAATGAAAGAATTGAATGCCATCCTGGATATTGGCTACAATTCCTAAAAGTTAAATGGGTAACCAAAGAGGAAAAATAGCACAATCAATATTAAAATGAGATTGTTAGATAAAAAAAATAACATAACATAACCTGATGAAAGTGGTGGTATATGCTATTTCTGGGTTCACTTTTGTACTCCTAATGTATACATACAATTTATTATTGATTACAGATATGTGAATCATTATATACATTATGAATTTTAGATGGGAATAATCCACATATCTTTACAAACCAACCTACATCCTCTACATGTTTTTCACATTCTATATGGAAGCTACTCTGAATTTAAAAGATGAAGAGGTTGGTTTGTTTATTTTTGCAAAAAGTATGGAATAATTACTTTGGTTTATTTGAAGGTGAAGGAACTATTAAAGCAACTCAAATCCTAATTGGATTCATACTACTTGTGAGTAATATTATTTAAATAAATGATTGTGATTTATATTGCAAAAGGAGATATAAGCTATGTTTCTTTATATTAGTAGTATTTATTACAATATAAAAATATATATGAGAAATGTCACAATGAACTTGATGTAGCCCTACAAAAATCAAAGATTATACTCATTTTGTTGTCCACATCTTGAAAAATATGGAAAGGATAGACTTATGTTCAAAGGAATAAAAATTACCATGCCAAAATGATATTTTTATTTCAACATTTTCAGCAGTACTACCTATAATAACTAAAATGGACTCAACCAAGATGTCTATCTACAGATGTATGAAGAAATAAAATGTGATGTATTCATGTACATGTATGTAACATAATGGAATAGTATTTATATGTAAAATGGAATGAAACCTGGTCATTTGCAGCAACATGAGTGAGCTTGGAGAATGTTATATTAAATAGAATAATATAGGCACAAAAAGACAAATACTTCATGGTTCTGCACATATGAAAAAGTTTAATAAAATAAATTTTTTGAAGTAGAATGTTCAATAATGGTTACCAGAGGCCAGAAGGTGAAGATTAAGAAGCATTGGTTAACAGGTAAAAAAAATAAAATTAGATAATGAGATGAAGTTTGAGTGCTGTATAACAGAGTGGGGCAACTACAGTAAATAATTTATTGTGTATTTTAAATATCTAGAGGAGAAAATTTGGAATGTTCCCAACATAAAGATATAAAAAATATTTGAGGTGATGGATGCTAATTACCCTGATCGATAACTTCCTATTGCATAATATATCAAAATATCACAGTCCAAGAAGGTAAAGAGAGCCTACCAGAAGGGAGAAAATCCTTACCACCTGTAGCTCTGATAAAGCTTAATCTCCAGTACATATAAAGAACTAAAAATACTTAACACCACAAAGCAAATAATCCAATTAATAATTAGTCAAAGGAACTGAATAGACACTTCACAGAAGAATAAATGCGATTGGTCAACCATTTATGAAAAATTTTTCATCATCTCTAGCAATGAGAGAAATGAAAATTAACACTACAGTGAGATTTTGTTTCACTTCAGTCAGAATGTAATCATCAAGAATATAAGTAACAATAAATATTGGAGAGGATGTGGGGGGAAAGGTATACTTATACATTGCTGATGGGACTGTAGATTGGTGCAACCACTGTGGAAACCAGTATGGAGATTCCTTAGAAAACTTGGAATAGAACCACCATTTTACCCAGTTATCCCACTCCTCAGCACATATACAAATGACTTAAAATTAGTATACTACAGTGATGAAGCCACATCAATGTTTACAGCAGCTCAATTCCCAATAGCTAAGCCATAAAGCAGAATGAAAATACGGCATTTTCTGGTAAATGGATGGAACTGGAGACTATCATGCTAACTGAAATAACCAATCCCCCCAAATCAAAGGCCAAATGTTCTCTCTGATGTGTGGATGCTAACACTCAATAAGAAGAGGGAAGAGTAGGAGTTCATTGGACAAGAAGAAGAGGAGTGAAGGGAAGAGAGGGGTTATGGGAATAAAAAATACAGTAGAATATATTGGACATAACTTTCTTATATTCATATATGAATACACAATCAGTGTAACCCCACATCATATACAAACACAAGAAGTTATACTCCATGTATGTATAACATGTCAAAATACATTCTACTATCATGTATATCTGAAACAAATAAAATTAAAATAAAGTTTTAAAATATCACACTCTAGATCATGTATATGTACAATCATTGTGTATCAATTAAAAATGTTTTTTTTTAAATGAAAAAATTATCAAGGTTCTTTTTGTGTACAATTATTTTTCTTAATCTCTTCCAGGGACTCATTTTGAGAAAAGAAAAGTTTGGGCTAATAATACATCAATAGCTTAGACCATTCTGTTTATCAAGAATAAAATCAGACACACACACACACACACACACACACACACACACACTCACACACAATTAAGTAATTCTAGAGAAGAAATATAAATTTCTCATTTTTAAAAAAGTCACAAAAGAAATCCTCTTTTCAGAATAAAATTATGTGATTTATCTTCAGCAAAGATATTTTAATTTCCTCATGGCACTGGCTAATTTTTAAACTCATTTGCCTAATTTCAATTGAAAATTCAAATTGAAGATTGAATAACAAAACAGATGTTTACAAATATTTTTATGGCTAGTCATTAAATAAAAATGTTTGTGATTGACTATGTTTTCTCTATTTGAATATTTTGAATATAATAGGTTCAGATATAATGATAGTAAGAAATTTTTTGACCTTTAGTAGAACCTATTGCCAAGTAAGAAACAATTATATTTACCCAAACATTATCTGCCACTTCTGTCAATATGGAAAAATTTCAAAAAAAGTCTTATCCTGTACATTTTGCCATATTCAAGAGATTACAATCTATCAACTAATTTATAACTACTTTTAAAATCTTTTGAAACTAGAAAATCAAAATTAATTACAAGAAAATGTGGATTATTTGGAGATATACAACAGTGTCTTTTAACTTATTAAGTTAATGGGTTATATTTCCTCTTAGTATGTGGTCATTTCAATTATAATAACCATTTCCTCACTTTTATTAGATATTCTTACAAAAGGCAAAATGATCTGTCATTCTCAAAAGTTGAATTTTATTTGGGGGAGAAATATTATTAAAAATTAGATAAAGTAAATAAATAGACAAGTGTTTCAATATGAAGAAATCTTTGAGACAGAAAATTAAAATGGAAAATTCATGAGGAAAACTAATAAAGCTATAAAAACACATTTTTTAGAAACAGGAGCTATATTTGGTTTAGTTCTAGTTGAATGGTAATGTGCCATTATTGAATTATTTAATAAGGATCATTTTCTTGACCCTTCCAAAACTTAAAATTTCTAATTGTTTCAGTCATCAAAGAATATTGCCCAAGGAAGAATAACTGAGTCATTCCACTATTTTTGTTGTTATTAACTTTTAGTTTTGAATTAATTATAAAAGGAATGCAGAACAAAAATCTGCAGGGTGTTTCATGGCATCTTTGCTAGGTTGCCAATTTAGGAACAACTTGCATAACTATAGTGCAACTTGAGAAGCAGAAAATTAATGTGGCAAACCACCTTAGAGATTTTTCGGACTTTATTAGTTTCATTTCTGTGTGTATACATGCAGTTCTGTGTAATCCTGTCAGATGTGATTTCACATAATCATTATCCTAATCATGACATAGAAACACTACCACAAGGAATTCTTATGCTACTCCTTTAGAGTGACACAGTCTCTATGCTTCGTTCCCACTCTCTAGCAAATAGTAATCAATATAATTTTATTATTTAAAGAAAATTATATAAATGGATAATTTGTGTGGTAATTCTTTGGAATTACTTTACTCATTCATCATATTTTCTTAAATTCCATTTAAGTTACTGCATGTCAATTATTCATTCATTTTATTGCATAATTTTTGTGATATGGGAATATCATGCTTTGAATAACTATTCACCTTTCAATGAATATTTAGGTTGTGCTTAATTTTTGAAGTATTATAAATAGAACTGCTATGACCATATATGTTTAGCTTTTTGTGTCAACATGAGTATACATTTCTCTGTGATAAATGCCCAAGAAAATGAAATTTCTGGTTCATATTATAAAAGCAGGCTTCTTTTCCAGAAAGTACAAACTATTTATGGTGTTACTATATTATTTTAAATTTCCACCAGTAATTTAGGAGTAATCCAATTTAGCTGATTCCCCTAAAAGAATAGTCAGAGTTGATATCTTTCCTTCATTCTTTGTCTCAAGGGAAGGAAATCATTCATTCTTTAATAATTATGTTTAATTTAGATTTTTATCATAGATATTCTTTACCAATTTGAAATAATTGGTAATTATTTCAAATAATTATTAATTCATTATTAATTATTTCAAATAATTCCTAATTCACTGAGAGTTTTTACTATAAATGAGTGTTGAGTTTTCTGAAGTGCTCTCTCTCTGTCATGTAGATAATCATGTCATATTTTTTATTTGTAAGCTAGTTGATACGATGGATAACATTTATTAGTTTTCAAATATTTAACAAATTGAGCCTGCCCATAATAACATTCAAATGAATGTAGTGTCTAGTTCTTTTTGCTTATTGCTAAATATATTGGTCTGCTACTTCATTATTGCTATTTACTATCTTTGCTTGGTTTGAGTTGAAGCTTAATATTGATATGTAAAATGAGTTTGGAAGCAATTTCTCTTCCATTTTCTAGAAAAGACTGTGTAAAATTGGAGTTAATTATTTGATATAATTGTCCAGTGAAATCATCTGAACACAGGGATTTTGGGTGCATTTTAAAATTATGAAATGAATTGCCTTAATTGTTATAAGAATATTAATATGTTCTACTTTAACTTTGTTAAGATCTAGTAGTTTGGAATTTTAAAGAAATTGGTCTATATTCTCCATGATGTGAAATTAATAAATGTATAGGTGTGATACTGTCTTCCCAGTTGTAGTTGATTTGATTTTTTGTTTTTATTTCCATCAGTCTTTCCACAGTTTTATTGAATTTACCAAATGTTTAATAATCACATTTTTTTCAATTTTTGATATCTTTTAATTTTAATTTTCAATTTAATTGATTTCTGCTCCTATATTTAGTATTTTCTCACATATTATTTTTGACTTGCTGAGATCTTACTCTTCTAATTTCTTGGAATTGGAATATAAATTATTGATTTGACATTTCTCATTTTTAGTGTAAACTTTTATTGCTATTTCCCTCTTGGGTCTACCCTCACAATATACCAATATTTTACATTATTTTAACATTTATTTAGTTCTGTAGTATTTTGCTTCTGTGAGACTTTCTCTCTAACTTATAGATTATTTAGAAGTGAGTTGTTATTTAATTTCATGTATTTTGTGATTTTTCTTATTATTTTTCTCTTATTCATCTTTAGTTTTATTTCAATATAGTCAGGTAGTAAACACTGTATGATTTCAGTTCTAAATTTGTTGAGGCATGCTTTATATCCCAGGATATTTGTCTATCCTTATGAACATTCTATAAGCAGTTGAAAATGTGCAGTATTCTGTACAGGTCAATTATAATCTGCCTGCTGATTGTGTTTTCATATCTATATATTATCATGTTGATTTTTCTCCCTAATACTTCTAATAGCTCCTGGAAGAGAGTGTTAAAGTTCTCAATTATAATTGTGGCTTTGTCTGTTTCTACTTTCAGCACTATCAGATTTCTTTATGTATATTAAGTCTCTGATTTTTTGTGCATACACCTTTAGAATTGCTATATCTTCAGGTCAATTCATCCTTTTAACAATATGCAATGTCTTACTTTGTCTCTAGCAGTTTTCTCTTTTCTTTTCTAAAATCTACCAAATATCTAGCCACTTTTGCTTTTTTCTTTGTTAATTAGGGCTTGGTATATCTTTTTCTATCATTTTACTTTTAAAATACTTTTGTGTTATTTTGAAGTGAGTCTTTTATTGACAACATAAAATTGGCTCATATTTTTGCACTCTGTTGATATCTTTTGATATATTTAAACAACGAGCATTAACATAATTACTAAAATATTAGTATTCACCCCTCTTCCCAGGGAGGGAAAGGGAGGGGGCATGGGGTTAGAAATGATGGTGGAATGTGATGGACATCATTATCCAAAGTACATTATGAAGAAAGGAATTGGTGTGAATATACTTTGTATATAACCAGAGATAAAAAAATTGTGCTCTATATGTTTAATATGAATTATAATGCATTCTGCTGTCATATATAAAAATAATGAAAAATAAGTATTTGGGGCTGGTATTGTGGCACAGTGGTGGTATGCTTGCCTACCATATATGAGGCACTGGATTTCATCTACATCACCACATAAAAATAAATAAATAAAATAAAGATATTGTGTCTATCTACAACTAACAAAATATTTTAAAAACAATATTAGTATTCAATTATTCCATTTATTTTTTTCTGTTGTTTCTATTTCTTCTGTTTCCCTTTTCTTGCCAGCCTATGTGTTACTTGAAAAAATTTAGAAAAACAGAAACTTTAGAATAACATTTTTTCTGTCATAGTTTTTAATATGTTGTTTTGTATAATTTTTTTAGTGCTTGCTACATATATCATTATATAATTTTGTGATATATCACAGTTTATAGTATGAACATTTTACTACTTTGAGGGAAGCATAGAAACCAGATTTCCACAAAGTTCCATTTACACTCCCTAATTTTCAAGTACTTTATTTATTACCTCTAAATATGATGAGTATCATATCAGATGTTAGCAAGATATAAAATTAACACCCCAAATCAAAGGCATTTCTGTATATCCATGACAAATCCTCTGAGAAGGAAATGAGAAAAAACTACCCCATTTACAATAACCTCAAAAAAAATTTAAGATACTTGGGTATCAACTTAATGAAAGAGGTGAAAGATCTATACAATGAAAAATACAGAACCCTAAAGAAAGAAATCAAAGAAGACCTTAGAAGATGGAAAGATCTACCTTGCTCTTGGATAGGCAGAATTAATATTATCAAAATAACTAGACTTCCAAAAGCATTGTACAGACTTAACTCAATTCCAATCATAATCCCTCCAATGGCATTCCTCATAGAAATAGAAAAAGCAATCATGAAATTCATCTGGAAAAAATTAGAGAACCAGAATAGCTAAAGTAATGCTTATCAGGAAGTGCCAAGCAGATGGCCTCATTGTACCAGACCTTAAACTATACTACAGAGCAATAGTAACGAAAGCAGCATGGTATTGCAACCAAAATACACTGGTAGACCAATGATACAGAATAGAGGACACAGAGACTAACCCACAAAACTATAATTATCTTATATTAGACAAAAGTGCCAAAAACATGCATTGGAGAAAAGATAGCATCTTCAACAAATGGTGCTAGGAAAACTGGAAATCTATAAGTAACAAAATAAAATCAAACTTCTCTCTCTCACCATGCACAAAACTCATCTCAAAGTGGATCAAGGACCTAGGAATTAAACCAGAGACTCTGCATTTAATAGAAGAAGAAGAAAAAAAAGTAGGTTCTAATCTTTATCATGTAAGATTAGGCCCCAACTTCCTTTATAAGACTCCTAGAGTGCAAGAATTAATAATCTAATAATTTTATATATCACGAGAATATCTCATAAAGACAAATCATATTTAACACTAGCTTTATCCCTTATGTTATTTTTTTCTTTCTGAATTTCCAAACCCTAATCTGGTATCATTTATATTTGGATAAATTACTTTAGATACTCTTTAAAAATAGGACTTCTGGCAACAAATTCACTTGTCCATTTGTCAAGAATATCTTTCTTCTATCTTCATCCCTGAAAGATATTTTCCTTGGGTATAGATTTCAAGTTGAGGTTCTTTTTTCTCAGTACTTAAGAACCATCGTGCTACTTATTTCTAGTTTCTATGGTTACATATGTGAAATCTGCTGTCATTTAAAATTGGTGTTCCTTGCTCAGTATTGCATCCTTTCTAACTAGTCTTTTTCATTTTCTTGCCTCTAATTTTCAGAGGTTTGATTATCATGTGAATTGGCAGAGAATTCTTTCAGTTCATCCTGTTTGTGGTTGGTTTAGATTCTTAGAGCTGTAGGTTGAAGCCTTTTGAAATATTGGAGTACCAGAGGATAAATACTGCTGAGAGCCATTGCCAAGTAGGAATGATGCATGGAAATTTCCTTGCCAGCGTACCCCATGTTGCTTAGAGGAAGGACTCATGGAAATGGACTTGCCTTGGACATTTTGCAGTGACATTGCATGTATGTTTGAGAAAGGTGACCCTGCTCAAGGACCAGGGTGGATCCGGGTTTAAGGAGGATCCTACTGGATTAGGGGGGATCCGGGTTTAGGGCAGATCAGGTTTTAGGGAGTATCCCGCTCCTTGGGTTTAGGGCAATTCCAGGTTTAAGGTGTACCCTGCTGGGAATAGGGTGTATCCTGCTGATTAGAGCCTGGTGGAGTACGTGATTTTTGCCCAGAACGTGAATTTCCCCAGAACGTGTTTGTAGAGGGCCAGTGTGAGTTAGGAAATAAAGAATTGCTGTTTGAATCTACAAAGCTGTGAGTGACTCGTGATTGTGTGCCCAGCCAGACTGCGGCATTTGGTGGTCCATACGCGGAACATCTGAAACTTGGAGGTAAGTAAAATTGCTTGCCCCTGAGGAAGAGCGAAAGAATGGGTGACCATTTCAAAAAACAATGTGTTCATGTTTTGATTTATTTTGTTTTTGTTTCAAGCTGCCTATCCCTAGAAATTTCTCAGGCAAACTGGGAAAAATGGTTGGCTCAAGGTTTGAAGTTTGTCAGCCCTGAGGAAGAGAAAATTGATACAATGATTTTTTATTCCTTTTTTGTTTCATTCACTTTCGGTTTTGTTTTGTTTTATCTTATTGGGTTGTGTTATCTTTATAGTAGATTAGAAATTAGTAAAAAACAAACCGAAAAGGTGTTAAGTAAATTGTTAGAGGTTCAGACCATGGAGAAAGACATTTTAGATCAAGCAAATAGAAGGTCTCTCGAGCTAGTCAGACAGAGGAAGAAAATTTAAAGGAAAAGGGGTTATTAGGAAAAAGGCCACAACAGGAGGCTGTTACTAACTCTGTTTTATCACCAGAGAGCATAATTCAACCAACAACCCCACCAATGGAGACAGCTGAATGGCCCTCAAACTCCGTAGTTGATAAATGGGATCCTGAGACAGGACCTCAAAGACTAGCATGCCCTGTACTTGAACAGGTAGAAGGGCAGCAAATTCACCGTGCTTTAGATTTTAAAACAGTGAAGCAGTTAAAGGAGGCTGTAACAACCTATGGTCCCCAAGCTCCCTTCACGGTAATCATGGTAGAGTCCATTACTAACTTGGACATGACGCCAGCAGATTGGGCTAGCGTTGTGCTAACTGGAGGACAATATTTGTTATGGAAGGTTGCCAATGAGGAATTTTGCATGGAGACAGCTAGTCGAAATGCAGCAGCCGGTTACCCTCAAAGACATCTAAATATGTTGTTAGGAAAAGGACCTTATGAGGGTCAACGGCAACAAATTGAATATGATCCTGCTATATATGCACAAATTGCTGCAGACACAGTTAGGGCATGGAAGACTTTACAAGGACATGGAGATTTACAAGGTCAGCTATCTAAGGTAATACAGAGAGCTAATGAACCTTACGCTGACTTTGTAGATAGGCTTATTCAAACAGCTGCCAGAATTTGGGGGGATACAGTACAAGTAATGCCATTAATAAAACAACTGGCTTATGACCAAGCAAATCGTTGCTGCAGAGAGGTTATTAGACCATGGAGACATGAAGATTTAAACACATATATTAAATTATGTAGAGATATTAATGAACAAGGGCAAGTCTTGGCAGCTGCAGTACAACAGGATTTAGATGCCAGGCCAAAAACATGCTATAATTGTGAACAAACAGGACATTTTAAAGGGAGTTGCCCCATAGGAGGAGGGTTTAACAAAACTAGATATCAAAGGAATAGAATACCGGGTATTTGCCCACGATGCTGTAGAGGGAGACATTGGGCTAATGAATGCCGTTCTCAAACCACCATAGAGGGTACTCCCTTATCAAAAAATGGACAAGGATCAGGTATTTACCCATGATATCATGGAGAAAGGCATCAGGCTCCATTGCCAAAAAACGGACTGGGGGGCCCAATGCTCCGGGGCCCACAACCACAAATATACGGGGCAGTGGAGGAGCCCAGCAACACCATCAGGGTGGTGCCCAGGACACATTGTCCATTAAATCCCTCATCAGACAAACCCAAGGGAGCACAGGGTTGGACATCTGCGCCTCTGCCAGAGCAGTACTAACTCCAGAGATGGGAGTTCAAATCATTCCCACAGGAGTAAAAGGACCTCTTCCCCAAGGAACAGTAGGCTTATTATTGGGACGTAGTTCATCTACATTAAAAGGACTTATGATAAGTCCTGGGGTAATTGATCCCGATTATGTAGGTGAAATAAAAATTATAGCTAGTTCTCCAAGAGGTATATCAGTAATTTCACCTGGAGATAGAATAGCACAGTTGTTAATAATACCCAGACTACATAATAAATTCTCTAGTCATATTGTAGAAAGAGGTTCCAGGGAATTAGGCTCCCCAGGTGTAGATTGGGCTATGCTGTCTTTAAATTTAGATTCTCACCCAATGCTAAAACTAAATATTCAAGGACATGAGTTTAATGGGCTACTGGACACAGGTGCTGACCTTAGCATCATATCTCGTCAAGAATGGCCAAAACATTGGCCATTACAACAAGCCACTCAAACGCTTCGAGGCCTAGGAGTGGCGACTAATCCCCATAGAAGTGCAATGATATTAGATTGGAAGGATCCTGAAGGATATGAAGGAACAAGCCAGACATATAATAAAACAATGTCAAAATTGTGTGACCTTTTTACCACAAGTTACTCTTGGAGTCAATCCTAGAGGACTGATACCTAACCATATTTGGCATATGAACGTCACACACTTGCCAGAATTTGGAAAATTAAAATATTTACATGTTATAGTTGATACTTCTTCCAGATTTTTGATGGGCTCCCTTCATGCCAGAGAAAAAACTAAAGATGTTACACATCATTGCTTACAAAATTTTGCCACTGTGGGCATTCCTAAACAGTTAAAAACAGATAATGGTCCTGGTTATACCTCTACCTCTTTTAAACAATTTTGCTCATCATTTGGTATTACTCATATAACAGGAATCCCATACAATCCACAGGGACAAGGAATAGTTGAAAGAGCTCATCAAACTTAAAACGTACTTATTAAAGCAAAAAGAGGGAATTGGAAAGGGGTATATATCCCCCAAAGATAAACTTAAAATAACCCTTTTTACTCTAAACTTTCTAAATTTGGATTCATCAGGACTTAGTGCTGCGGAAAGACATATGTATCCAGAAAATGTACATAAGCCTAAGGTACTTTGGAAAGATATTCTAACAGGACAATGGAAAGGTCCTGACCCAGTGATTGTCTGGAGTCGGGGGGTTCTGTTGTGTTTTTCCACAGAGAGAACAGCAGCCAATTTGGATTCCAGAGAGATTAACTAAAGCAATTTCTACAGAAAAAGAAAATGATTTGACTCAAATCCATAACAGCTGATATCCAGAGCTCCAGCTTGGCTATTCTTACATCTGCAACAGTGATTAACCAGGGTGCTTTTTTCAATATCTATTTTATTATTGCATTTTTCCCACATCATAAAGTTCTATTTTATTTTTGAACTCATACAAACCTAGGTTAATGTTTTTCTGATCAGTTTTATTTTTTGACTGTGGAGTTTTTAAACATTGCAATGGAGATTTCACCTAGGTAAAGCTACAAGGCCTTTACTATTGTCTTATGTGTTGTATATTATGTGTGCACACTTCTGTTTTGTGTTGTATGTCTGTATGTGTGTATGTCCATATTTCATATATGAGGAGCGCTCATGAAAAAATGGATCCGAATTATGTTTTTTATTCATGTGATTTAAATGGTTTAATTTAAATTAGGTAAACAGCTGTTAAGGATTGTTTTTAAAGGTGGTTAACAGATCTGTTTGTTTACTAATTTAAATTAGGTAAACAGCTGTTAAGGATTGTTTTTAAAGGAGGTTAACAGATCTGTTTGTTTACTTTCACCTTTCCTTTTCATTATATTTAATAATTGTGTTCAGGATAATGTCTCTTTAGCATCTTTGCCAGAATTCCCACCTCTATCCCAGTGCCGGGGAAGACTAAGATAAAACCAAACTACAGCTTCTATGATAGCTATCACAGTAAACTGTATAAACTGATGCATCAATGAATATAACTCAACAAGTAATGTTCAATCAAGGACTCAATTTACTTCGGGAGGAAATGGATATATTGATAGACTCCTCCAATTTGAAGTGCTTGCAGAACTTGCCTGGAGTATATATCAGTTGTATGCATTGTGAACTATCCTCTGGTGCAGCGAATTGTGGTAGTGCTGGCATATCTTTGCTGATGGTGTCACCAGTGATGCAATTTTTCCAAAGGAGCCATCAACTGGCTTGGTGTCTTGGCATTTCTGTATCCTCCTCCCTTCTGCTAGTGATGGTCTAAAATTTGGGGGCCAACAGAGGTGAGGCAAAGAACCTCACCCGCCCACTGGCACCAAGGCTAAATTTGGGGGCCAACAGAGGTGAGGCAAGAACCTCACCCCCCCACTGGTGCATAGGCCTATCCACAAGTATGGCTGTATGCTGGACCGGTAGTCAATGACGGGTATGATCCAATTGCAGTGGTATCAACCTAATACAGGAGGCTGACTCCTAGAGGTTAGTTTTTCCCATGACGGGTAAGAACCATATGTTGAATTGGACAACCTACCAGGCATGGTCCTTAAGCCACATTGCTTGTTGTTTAATTAATCAGAAGGGGGGAGATGCTGAGAGCCATTGCCAAGTAGAAATGACACATCAAAATTTCCTTGCCAGCGTACCCCACGTTGCTTAGAGGAAGGACTCATGGAAATGGACTTGCCTTGGACATTTTGCAGTGACATTGCATGTATGTTTGAGAAAGGTGACCCTGCTCAAGGACCAGGGTGGATCCAGGTTTAAGGAGGATCCTACTGGATTAGGGGGGATCCGGGTTTAGGGCGGATTAGGTTTTAGGGAGTATCCCGTTCCTTGGGTTTAGGGCAATTCCAGGTTTGAAGTGTACCCTGCTGGGAATAGGGTGTATCCTGCTGATTAGAGCCTGGTGGAGTACGTGATTTTTGCCCAGAACATGAATTTCCCCAGAACGTGTTTGTATAGGGCTGGTGTGAGTTCGGGAATAAAGAATTGCTGTTTGAATCTACAAAGCTGTGAGTGACTCGTGATTGTGTGCCCAGCCAGACTGCGGCAAGATACAGGACTTAAAATTCTCCCAATATTTATAAGTTCTGTATTTATCCTCTGGTACTCCAACTGTTCAAATGTTAAATGTTAGTTTTTGTTCCATAGGTACCTTAGGAATCTGCTCATTTTTACTCAGTGTATTTTCTCTCTATTTTCAGGTTGAATAACTTCTATTCCTTTAAGTCCATGGATTCCTTTCTTTCTCAGCTCCAATAACTGAGCTCTCCAGTGATGTTTTTATTTTGGTTATCATATCTTTAGGGTTTTTTTTTTTTGGTGTTTTTGACATAAGGCAAAGGTTTTATTACTGATTCACTTCTTCACTTCTCATATTAAAAAAAAAAAAAAAAACTCCTTCAGTCCACTCTAATAGTCCAATGATGGCTAAGTTAGGTATTGTAAATTCTAAATGATAAAGGCCAAAAATACTTTCTAATAATAAATAATTAGTTATTATACATAGAAAAATATCCCAAGTAATTGTACTCAAAGCACTCCACTTCCTTTTATGAAAGTTAGCCACATTTAAAGAAAGGACATAGTCAGCAATATTGAATTCAGTAACGAAATAAGATAACTACTCCCATTATCCCTCAGGTTCCTGATGAACTCTGTCAGAAGATTCATCTTAGTCTTGAAGACAAATTGAAATTCCCAAATAGGTCTTGTCACTCTTTTCTTCTGTCGTTGCCTGGTCATACCTTTAGTTTTATAAGTAGGTTTTCTACATATTGTTTTTTTTTTTTGCTAAGATTTCCTATTTGTTCTTTGATTCAAGAGTTTTTTATGGTTACTGCTTAATCACTTTTAGATAATCCCTGCACCTAGTCTTTTCATTCAAGTTGAATTTTTGAAAGATGATGAAGTTTTGTTTGCTGTCATCAAGAAAATGCAAAGAAATTGATTATAAATCCATGTGGTTACCTAGAAGAAGTTAGTCTAAAAAAGCTACCTACTTTTATTCTTCCCAGTTATTTGACATTCTATAAATAGCAGTTTAAGAATAAACAGGTAACTGTCAAGGTTTTCATTTTGTGGGGGAGGAACAAATAGGTAAGACTAAGGAGATATTTCAGGGTGGTGGATTTTTGTATGTGCTTTAATGATAGACACAAAAAATGCATTTATCAAATGTGTAAAACTTTATAGAACAAAGATTAAATCTTAATGTATGCAAATTTTAAATATTATTTTGAATGTTGGAGAATTACAGGATGAAATGCAGAATGTGACAAAAGACTCTGACTTTAGTAAAAAAATATGAAAGTATATCACTGAAGTAGGTGGAGAAAAAACATTCTTATCTAAGTATGTACAAAATCTATGACCAAGTGAAATCTATGAGATTAGATAAAACAAACCGTATATAAACATAGTACTTGGTTGATAAAATTATTTCTGTGAAGTAGAGGTTAATCATTCTGTAACTACAATAGACATTTTTTTATAAAACTGAGCAATTAATATATTAATGGAAAAAGGAAGAAATAGATTTATTGGAGTGACTTATATCAAACAAATGGGATGATGGCTTGATGTATCCATGAAATAATGAATTAATCTGTAGACATTAGTATAAACTTATGATTAGTTTAATTTAGATACAGATCACTACATGTACAAATATTTACAGATATGTGTATGTAGATATACTAATATGGACATACATATTTCCTCATTGGGTCAGTGGTCTAGAAGAAATACATTCCAATAGCAATAGATCCACCTAGGGGTCATATCTTCATTTCTAATACCATTCTACAATAAAAAAACTAGGTCTCCATGGACATGAGGGAGATTCAAGGCTGTAGCATACAAGATGAACATGGATCATTTTATAGTGTCAGAGCAAGAAAGTGATCACACACACACAGAGACACACACAATGATAGGGAGAAGTCAGAGGAATATGGGAGCTAAAAGTCCAGTTTGACAAAGTTTAAGCAAATTAAGTACAAAATAAATTTATAAAGCATTATATTATTACGCAGGGTAAAAGACAAATATACATAAACTCATGTTTAATATAAGTAAATTATTGAATGAATAAATAAGGAGGAGACAAATCTCCAAGGCAGAGCAATTCCAAATACTTTATATAGACACTCCACCTCAAATCATGAAGGACAGCTTCTTAGATTTTAAGTGTGGGCTATGCATAGTAATTTTCTTCCAAAGAACACAAATGCATTTGGTACAGTGGCACATACCTGAAATCCGAGCGACTTAGATGACTACAGCAGGAGAATCACAAATACAAGGCCAGCCTCAGCAACTTAATGAGGCCCTAAGCAACTTAGCAAGACTCTGACTCAAAATAAAATAATCTTTAAACAGGGCTGGGGATATAATTTAGTGATTTAGATCCCCGGAGTTCAATCCCCAGTGTGTGTGTGTGTGTGTGTGTGTGTGTGTGTGTATATATATATATATATATATATATATATATATATATATATAATATCAAATGCAGTGTAAGAAAAGACAAGAACTGCCACAGCCACATAATCAAGGTTATCATTAACATTATCAACAGTTATGATGACAGTGTATGCCATTGATAGGATGTGATTAAAATCCTCACAAAATCCCTTAATCCTGGTGAAACATGAGACCAGTTCCAGTTAAGAGGAATTCTACAAAATATCCAACTGGAGACACATCGCCCTGGTTGGGGGAGGGGCAGAGCCGTCATGCGCCCGCAAGATAGGTGGAAGATAGGTGGACCTGCGACCTACCGGCAGAACAGCCCCAGCGGTGTTCGGAGGGGCAGAGCTTCCCCCCGCTCCTGCAAGGTAGGCAGACTGGAGACCCACCAGCAGAACAGGCCCAGAAACCCGTGGAGGGGCAGAGCCGCTCCCCGTGCCTGCAAGGTAGACAGACCTGCAACCGACAGACAGAACAGGCCCAGCGGCCTGTGGAGGGGCAGAGCCGCCTAAGATACCATCTCACTCCAGTAAGATTGGCATCTATTCTGAAGTCAAACAACAAGTGCTGGCGAGGATGTGGGGAAAAGGGTACACTTGTACATTGCTGGTGGGACTGCAAATTGGTGCAGCCAATTTGGAAAGCAGTATGGAGATTTCTTGGAAAGCTGGGAATGGAACCACCATTTGACCCAGCTATTCCCCTTCTTGGTCTATTTCCTAAAGACCTAAAAAGAGCATGCTACAGGGACACTGCTACATGGATGTTCATAGCAGCACAATTCACAATAACAAGACTGTGGAACCAACCTAGATGTCCTTCAATAGACGAATGGATAAAAAAAATGTGGCATTTATACACAATGGAGTATTACTATGAATTAAAAAATGACAAAATCATAGAATTTGCAGGGAAATGGATGGCATTAGAACAGATTCTGCTAAGTGAAGCTAGCCAATCCCTAAAAAAAACAAATGCCAATTTTTTTCTTTGATATAAGGAGAGTAATTAAGAACAGAGTTGGAAGAGCATGAGAAGAAGATTAACATTAAACAGGGGTGAGAGGTGGGAGGGAAAAGGAAAGAGAAGGGGAAATTGCATGGAAATGGAAGGAGACCCTCATGGTTATACAAAATTACATACAAGAGGAAGTGAGGGGAAAGGGGGGAAAAACAAGGGGGAGAAATGAATTACAGTAGATGGGGTAGAGAGAGAAGATGGGAGGGGAGGGGATGGGGGATAGTAGAGGATAGGAAAGGCAGCAGAATATAACAGACACTAGTATAGCAATATGTAAAACAGTGGATGTGTAACAGATGTGATGCTGCAATCTGTATACGGGGTAAAAATGGGAGTTCATAACTCACTTGAAACAAAATGTGAAATATGATATGTCAAGAACTATGTAATGTTTTGAACAACCAACAATAAAAATTAAAGGGGAAAAAAAAGAAAAAAAAATCCAACTGGCAGTCTTCAAAACTGTCAAACTGGCTGGAGTGGTGGCTCACTCCTATTACCCCAGCAGTTGAATAAACTGAGGCAGAAGGATCGCAAGTTCAAAGCCAGCCCCAGCAATTTAGTGCGGCACTAAGCAACTTAGTGAAACCCTATCTCAAAAAGAATAAAAAGGGCTAAGCCCCTTGGGTTTAATCTCTGATTCCAAAAAAAAGCAAATAAATATTAAGAAATAAATATTGTAAAACCATATTCAAAACTGTATAATCATTAAAAAGGAAACTCTTAGAAGCTGTCATGACCAAGAGAGAAGTCTAAGGAGACATGCCATTCGCATGTTTCCAATATTGCTTCCAAGTAATATTCTAATTGGAATCAGAAAATGGGTATTAGGTCAGAACTAGGAAATATGAATAAAGTGTGGAATTAATTTAATAATAATATATCAATGTTGGTTCATTAGTTGTGACAAATATATTGAACTTAATATAAGATATTAACTTTAGAGAAAATTAGATGTATCAGGTGTAGATTTTGTGAGAGCTGTTGCATTAGTTTTAGAGTTTTTCTGTAAATCTTAAACTCTTATAAAAAATAAAGACCATTAAAACATACAACATCACTTACACATTAAACATACATTAAAACATACACATCATTCTTATGCTGTGTCCCACTTTTAAAAAAAGAAATGGTTTTCTGATAATTCAGAGATTCAATTCTATTCCCATCAAAATTCATAATATCATATTTTAAATATCTGAACTTTCTCCATTTATTAAATTATGCACATAAAAATCAATAACCAATGTGAACCTGCAATCTCTGCACGTGGTAAAAATGGGAGTTCATAACCCACTTGAATCAAATGTATGAAATATGATATGTCAAGAGCATTGTAATGTTTTGAGAAACCAATAAAAAAAATTTACTTTACCGTAATCATTTCCTTTAAAATTTTTAATGCAATATTGAGGTTTGGTTTTTGTTCTTTCTATTTTAATCTGCAGATCTGACAGCATTTTGAAGTAAAGCTTTTCCATTACTACTTTGTGTCAATGTCTCATATGAGAAAAAAATTCTACCATCCATGGCAACTGTTTGAAAGTGAATGTCAGGCATTTTCCCCACCCATTTTTTAAAAATATTTTTTTAGCTGTCAATGGACCTTTATTTTATTTATTGATATATGGTGCTGAGAATCAAACCCAGAGCCTCACACCTGCCAGGCAAGCGCTCTGCCACTAAGCCATAACCCCAGCCCTTCCCCACCCATTGAAAGGTGACCACTGAATGGAAAGGGATATTTTTTCTCATTTTATGTTTCACTCAAGTTCCATGTCTTTGAGAGAAAACTGATTTGATCATGTAGCTGAATAAGGAGAAGGTGGAATTTATAAGACTCTCAGGGAAGCAATTGAAA
Organism: Urocitellus parryii; assembly: GCF_045843805.1. Lineage (NCBI taxonomy): Eukaryota > Metazoa > Chordata > Mammalia > Rodentia > Sciuridae > Urocitellus > Urocitellus parryii. The sequence goes on from NW_027551776.1 coordinate 2,037,445, forward strand.
TATAAAGATAGTATACTAGTGCCGCAGTCTGGCTGGGCACAAATCACGAGCCACCAAAGCAGGAACAAATTTTATTTTTTCTACTGCAAGAAAAAACCTCACACACGCTCCTGGGGAATCCTCCCGAAAAGCCACGAGGCTCCTCCAGCAAAACCCCCAGCCGGAAATAACTATCCGGGAAAACCCTCCTCCTGCACTTCGACAACCAATGGGAACTCCCGGGGAATCCCCGTGAGAACTAAAAATAGCGCGAGAACTCAAAATTAGCGCTAGAACTCAAAAGTAGCGGCAGAGGCGGATATTAACGCCTTGCCTGTCAATCAATACTGTTGGCAAAATGCCAGGGGCCATACAGACTCGGCTGTGGCTCTCAGCATCTCCCCCCTTCTGTTTAAATAAACAACAAGTAATGTGGCTTAGGGACCGTGCCTGTTAGGTAGTCCAATTCAACATATGGTCCTTACCCGTCATCGGATGAACTGACCTCTAGGCGTCAGCCTCCTGTCTTAGGTTGGTACCACTGCAATCGGATCATACCCGTCACTGACTACCGGTCCAGCATACAGCCATACTTGTGGATAGGCCTTTGCACCAGTGGGGGGGGTGAGGTTCTTTGCCTCACCTCTGTTGGCCCCCAAACTTGTCCTTGGTGCCAATGGGGGGGTGAGGTTCTTTGCCTCACCTCTGTTGGCCCCCAAATTTTAGGCCATCACTAGTAGAAGGGAGGAGGATGAAAAATGCCATGACACCAAGCCAATTGAGGGCTCCTTTGAAAAATTGTACCACCGGTGACACCATCAGCAAAGATGCCAGCCTTACCACAATTTGCTGCACCAACAGATAGTTCACAATGCATACAAGTGATACATAGTCCAGGCAAGTTCTGCAAGCAGTTCAAAGTAGAGGAATCTGTCAATATGTCCATTTCCTCCCAAAGTAAATCTACTCCTTGATTGAGCATTACTTGTTGAGTTATTATTCACTGATGCATCAGTTTATACAGTTTGTTGATAGCTACCGAAGAAGCTGTAGTTTGGTTTTATCTTTGTCTTCACCGGCACTGGGATGAAGATAGGAATTCTGGCAATGATGCTAGGAAAAAAATTATGTAACATTCCAACAGGCATTAAGAAAACAATTTTTTGAACAATTTACATTATCCTGAACAGAATTATTAAATATAATGAGAAGGAAAGGTGAAAGCAAACAAACAGATCTGTTAACCTCCTTATTTGTTCACATATTAAAACAATTTTCAACAGCTGTTTACCCAATCTAAATTAAACCATTAAAATCACGTGAATAAAAAAAAATTCGGATCCATTTATTCATGAGCGCTCCTCATATAAGATATATGGACATACACACATACAGACATACAACACAAAACAGAAGTGTGCGCACATAACATACAACATATAAGACAATAATAAAGGCCTTGTAGCTTTACCTAGGTGAAATCTCCATTGCAATGTTTAAAAACTCCACAGTCAAAAAATAAAACACAGTCAAAAAACAAAACTGATCAGAAAAACATTAACCTAGGTTTGTATGAGCTCAAAAAATAAAATAGAACTTTATGATGTGGGAAAAATGCAATAATAAAATAGATATTGAAAAAAGGCACCGTGGTTAATCACTGTCGCAGATGTAAGAATAGCCAAGCTGGAGCTCTGGATATCAGCTGTTATGGATTTCAGTCAAATCATCTTCTTTTTCTGTAGAAATTGTTTTGGTTAACCTCTCTGGAATCCAAATCGGCTGCTGTTCTCCCTGTGGGAACACACAAACGGAACCCCTACTCCAGACAATAACTGGGTCGGGACCTTTCCATTGTCCTGTTAGAATATCTTTCCAAAGTACCTTAGGCTTATGTACATTTTTCGGATACATATGTCTTTCCGCAGCACTAAGTCCTGATGAATCCAAATTTAGAAAGTTTAGAGTAAAAAGGGTTATTTTAAGTTTATCTTTGGGGGATATATACCCCTTTCCAATTCCCTCTTTTTGCTTTAATAAGTACGTTTTAATAGTTTGATGAGCTCTTTCAACTATGCCTTGTCCCTGTGGATTGTATGGGATTCCTGTTATATGAGTAATACCAAAAGATGAGCAAAATTGTTTAAAAGAGTTAGAAGTGTAACCAGGACCATTATCAGTTTTTAACTGTTTAGGAACACCCACAGTGGCAAAATTTTGTAAGCAATGAGCTATAACATCTTTAGTTTTTTCTCCGGCATGAAGGGAGCCCATCAAAAATCCGGAAGAAGTATCAACTGTAACATGTAAATATTTTAATTTTCCAAATTCTGGCAAGTGTGTGACGTCCATCTGCCAAATATGGTTAGGTATCAGTCCTCTAGGATTGACTCCAAGATTAACTTGTGGTAAAAAGGTCACACAATTTTGACATTGTTTTATTATATGCCTGGCTTGTTCCTTAGTTATTTTAAAACGCTTTTGTAAAGTATTAGCATTAACATGAAACCTTTTATGAAAATTTGTAGCTTCTTCTACAGTAGAAAAAATATGTATATCATGTGTAGTTTTATCTGCTAAATCATTGCCCAAACTAAGGGCTCCAGGCAATCCTGTATGTGCCCTGATATGTCCTATAAAGAATGGATCTTTTCTATCCCAGATTAGACTTTGTATAGTGGAAAACAAAGAGAAAACAGTAGAGGAAGGGGAAATCCTACCAGCATCTTCAAGGGATATTATAGCATTAACTATATACTGACTATCAGAAAATAAATTAAATACAGAATCTTTAAACATCACAAAAGCTTGTAAAACTGCATTGAGCTCTACCTTTTGAGCTGATTGTTTGGGAACTAAAAATGTAAAAGTTTGATCAGGGGTAACTACTGCTGCTGTACCATTATTAGACCCATCAGTGAATATATTTGGAGCATTCACGATAGGTGTTTTTCTTGTCATTTTAGGAAAAACTACAGGATGCTTAGACCAAAAAGACAACAAAGGATTAGATGGTAAATGATTATCAAATGAAACATTTGATTTACACATGATTATTGCCCATGTATTTAACTCATTAGCTAACTCATCAATTTGCTCCATAGTATATGGAGTAATAATTTTATTGGGAGAAATTCCAAACACTCCCTTTGCTGCTTTTATTCCTTTCAGTATTAATTGTCCTACAGCCTCAGGATACCTAGTAAGAATAGTGTTAGGAGAGTAAGATAAATGTATCCACAATAATGGACCTTCTTGCCAAAATACTCCTGTAGGAATATTTTTTGTTGGTATTACAATGAATAATAAAGGCAAACTTATATCAATTCTGTCCAAATGCATATTTTCCATATATGTTTCAATAATTTTTAATGCCTTTCTTGCTTCAGGAGTTAATATGCGGGGTGAATTTGGATCTGATGGACCTTTTAGGATATCAAATAAAGGTCCCAACTCTCCTGTTGGTATGCCTAGATAAGGCCTTATCCAATTTATATCTCCCAACAACTTTTGAAAGTCATTAAGTGATTTGAGTTGATCTACTCGTATTTGAATTTTAGGTGGACGGACCATGGTTGAGGATAATAGAACTCCTAAATAATTAATTGGAAAATTTAATTGTACTTTATCTATTGCTATCTCTAGATTATAATTTTTTAACAAATTTGTAAGTGTGGCATAACATTCCAACAATGTGTTTTTATCTTTGTGTGCTAACAATACATCATCCATATAGTGAAATATTTGTAGTTCAGGATTTTGATTTCTAAGTGGCTGGATTGCTTTATTAACATAAATTTGACACATAGTTGGGCTGTTAGCCATCCCTTGAGGGAGCACTTTCCATTCATATCTCTGATCAGGACCTTCATGATTCAGTGCAGGGATAGTAAATGCAAAATGTGGACTATCCTCAGGATGAATTGGAATTGAAAAGAAACAATCTTTAATGTCTATAGCTAAAACATACCAGGTTTTTGGTAAAGCAGACAATTGAGGAATCCCTGATTGAGCAGGTCCCATAATAACCATCTCATTATTAATGGCTCTTAAATCTTGTAATAATCTCCATTTACCAGATTTCTTTTTAATGACAAAAATGGGAGTATTATAGGGAGATACAGAAGGTTGTATATGTCCCTCCGCTAATTGTTGTTTGACCAGGTCATGGGCTGCTTGTATCTTTTCTTTAGTCAGGGGCCACTGAGAAACCCATACTGGTCTATCTGATTTCCAAGTGATTTTTATTGCCTCAGTGACCCCTTCTGAAAACCCAGTCCATGTCTATTTATTCTTTGATCTATTTGTATTGGTGCCGCTATACCTTGTTCTTGTTTTTCTAATCTTTTTCCTTTCCTAAAACCTTGTCTAGCCATAATAGTGGGTGCATTTTGATTGATATTATTTGTTAATGTCAAACCTAATTGATCTAAGACATCTCGTCCCCATAAATTTACGGGAAGATGATCCAATACATATGGCTGTATAGTTCCTTCACATCCTTCAGGATCCTTCCAATCTAAGACCATTGCACTTCTATGGGGATTAGTTGCCACTCCTAGGCCTCGAAGCGTTTGAGTGGCTTGTTGTAATGGCCAATGTTTTGGCCATTCTTGACGAGATATGATGCTAAGGTCTGCACCTGTATCCAGTAGCCCATTAAATTCATGTCCTTGAATATTTAGTTTTAGCATTGGGCGAGAATCTAAATTCAAAGACAGCATAGCCCAATCTACACCTGTGGAGCCTAAACCCCTGGAACCTCTTTCCATAGTAGTACTGGAAAATTTATCATGTAGGCTGGATATTATTAATAACTGTGCTATTCTATCTCCTGGTGAAATTACTGATATACCCTTTGGAGAACTAGCTATAATTTTTATTTCACCTTCATAATCGGGATCAATTACCCCGGGACTTATCATAAGTCCTTTTAGCGTAGAAGAACTGCGTCCTAACAATAAGCCTACTGTTCCTTGGGGAAGAGGTCCTTTTACTCTTGTGGGAATGATTTGAACTCCCATCTCTGGAGTTAGTACTGCTCTGGCGGAGGCGCAGATGTCCAACCCTGCGCTCCCTCTGGTTCGTCTGATGAGAGATCGGATGGATAATGTGTCCTGGGTACTACCCTGATGGGGTTGCTGGGTTCCTCCATGGTTTTTCTGGGTTCCTCCAGTGCCCCGTACATTTGTGGTCGTGGGCCCCGGAGCATTGGGCCCCCCTGTCCGTTTTTTGGCAATGGAGCCTGATGCCTTTCTCCACGATATCGTGGGTAACCACTTGGTCCTTGTCCATTTTTTGATAATGGAGTACCCTCTATGGTGGTTTGAGAACGGCATTCATTAGCCCAGTGTCTCCCTCTACGGCATCGTGGGCAAATATCTGGTGTTCTATTCCTTTGATACCTAACTTTGTTATACCTTCCTCCTATGGGGCAACTCCTTTTAAAATGTCCTGTTTGTTCACAATTGTAGCATGTTTTTGGCCTGGCATCTAAAGCCTGTTGTACTGCTGCCAAGACTTGTCCTTGTTCATTAATGTCTCTACATAATTTAATATATGTGTTTAAATCTTCATGTTTCCATGGTCTAATGACCTCTCTGCAGCAACGATTTGCTTGGTCATAAGCCAGTTGTTTTATAAATGGCATTGCTTGTTCTGTGTCACCAAAAATTTTGGAGGCTGTTTGAATAAGCCTATCTACAAAGTCAGCGTAAGGTTCATTAGGTCTCTGTATTACCTTAGATAGCTGACCTTGTAAATCTCCATGTCCTTGTAAAGTCTTCCATGCCCTAACTGCGTCTGCAGCAATCTGTGCATATACAGCAGGATCATATTGAATTTGTTGCCGCTGACCCTCATAAGGTCCTTTTCCTAGCAACATCTCTAGACTTCTTTCCGGCTGCTGCATTTCGTCTAGCTGTCTCCCTGCAAAATTCCTCATTGGCAACCTTCCATAACAAATATTGTCCTCCATTTAGCACAGATCTACACATGCTAGCCCAATCTGCTGGAGTCATGTCCAAGTTAGTAATGGATTCGACCATGCTTACAGTGAAGGGTGCATGAGGACCATAGGTTGTTACAGCCTCCTTTAATTGCTTCACTGTTTTGAACTCTAACTCACGGTGAATTCGCTGCCCTCCTGCCTGCTCAAGTACAGGGCATGCTAATCTTTGAGGTCCTGTCTCAGGATCCCATCTATCAACTACGGGGGTTGAGGGGGTTGAGGGCCACTCAGCTATCTCCATAGGTGGAGCTGTTGGCTGAATTACGCCCTCTGGTGATAGATCGGTGTTAGTAGCAGCCTCCTGTTGTTGCTTCCCCCCTGATAGCTGTTTCTCCTCTAAGCTTTCTTCCTTTAAATTTTCTTCCTCTGTCTGACTAGCTTGAGAGACCTTCTCTTTTGCTTGATCTAAATTGTCTTTCTCCATGGTTTGAACCTCTAACAATTTATTTAACACTCTTTCAGTTTGTTTTTTACTAATTTCTAATCTGTTACAAAGATAACGCAACCCAAAAAGATAACACAAAACAAGACCGAAACAGAATGAAACAAAAATGGAACAAAAAATCGTTGTATCAATTTTCCTATTTTCTGGACATGTGCATTTGTGGTCTATTTCTATCTCTTCCTCAGGGGCAAACAACTTCAAACCTTGAGCCAACCATTTTTCCCAGTCTGCCTGAGAAAATTCTAGGGATAGGCAGCTTGAAACAAAACCAAAACAAATCAAAGCAAGAACATATTGTTTTTTAAAATGGTCACCCATTCTCTTGCCTTCCCTTAGGGGTAAGCAATTTCACTTACCCCAAAGCTTCAGACGTTCCCCGTCCGGGCCGCCAAATGCCGCAGTCTGGCTGGGCACAAATCACGAGCCACCAAAGCAGGAACAAATTTTATTTTTTCTACTGCAAGAAAAAACCTCACACACGCTCCTGGGGAATCCTCCCGAAAAGCCACGAGGCTCCTCCAGCAAAACCCCCAGCCGGAAATAACTATCCGGGAAAACCCTCCTCCTGCACTTCGACAACCAATGGGAACTCCCGGGGAATCCCCGTGAGAACTAAAAATAGCGCGAGAACTCAAAATTAGCGCTAGAACTCAAAAGTAGCGGCAGAGGCGGATATTAACGCCTTGCCTGTCAATCAATACTGTTGGCAAAATGCCAGGGGCCATACAGACTCGGCTGTGGCTCTCAGCATACTAGTACTTTATAGCAAAACTCCTAGGAGATTAAATTCTCTAAATAAATCATAAATGCTTTCTTAAACATGAGGGCTTAGTAGTTTTTAAATAATCACTTTTTGAGTTGGAAGGGAATATCATTTATATAATTGAAGCCACAAAATTATTTTGATGATAATAATATCTAAAATACCGATGTTTTAAAGATTTCATTAAAAATTACATGAAAATACTTAGTGGACTGTACATAATATTGTAATAAGTGCTGATTAAGAGTTTTTCTCTTAAGAATTTGCCACTAAGACCTAAATCTGAGAAGAGACAACAATATAATCTTTGGAGAATCCTCAGCTCACTCAAAGGTAAAAAAACAATCACTTAACAGATTTCAATAGAAGAAAGGAATGCATAAGTGTGTTTTATATTTTAGTTATATTATTTCACTAAGTATATTAAGACCCAGATTAAAAAAATTAATAGGGATAGTTGAGGTCTGGGAATCTTGTTAAGGGACTTTTTATCTCATGTGGAGGAATGAATATTATTGCTTTTCCAAGGGATGAGTTGAGGGTTCCAAAATGTCACCCATAAAGACCCACAGTTTGTGTTCAAAGAGAAGAATACAACTTTATGCTACAATTAGAATTTCAACACACTATTGAACCTGTAAGCCAGAGTTTCTTAACCTATATACTATTAATACCTAGACTATAGACTTCTTATGGTAAGAAGCTCTCCAGTGCACAGATTAATAAGTAAACTCTTAATCATAGTTGGTAATGTTCAGCATCATCTCTCGCATCTACCTACTAGATACCAGTGAAACTACTTTAGTAGTCACAACAACCAAAGAAGCACATAGATATTGCCAAATATCTCCTAGGAAGCAAAATGACACAGACTGAGAAATATTTGTTTTATTCAATTGTTTTCCCAATAAAATAGATTACAAAGTTTGGGAAAAATCTGGAGGACACAAGTGACCACAGGTTCAAGGTGTTTGCATTTGGTTCATTAGAGTAGCCTGCAGCAGATAGATTAAAAAGAATGTGATGTGAAGTGTGGCCTGGTTCCTGAATTGAGAACATCAACCTTTGTTTCACAAAGCCTCATAACAGAAAAATAAGCAATTACTATGGCTTAATGTAAAGCACAGATGTAAAGAATTTATCCTAGAAGATGGAACTGCCTACCTATCAAAGGTGTTCAGCAATGGAAGTTGCTGGTCTGAAGCTAAACAATTCTCCAAGCAAATTGCAAACACCAGATGAATATAACATGACAATGATTGACAAATTATATAAGATCCCTGGCTCTTCTATCTTCCATAACTTTGGATTTAGGTTTTGATATTAAAAAGGACAAAGTTCATACTATTCTCCTGGCACCCCAATTACCCTAAACAAAAGTCTACCTGTTTCAGAGAAAGGATAACTGCAAAAATTAAGACATGGAAATTAAGACATGGAAATCATATTATGACATGATAATCCTTGTGCTACACCAGAAAATAGTAGTACAAGTTAATGGATGTAAAAGTTTATATTATTCAGGGATACATATACGATTTCTTTCTTTCTTTTTTTTTTTTTTAGTTAACACATTTGCTTTTTTAAAAATTTTTTAGAATATAGTCTACATCTGGATTTAAAAAAAGTTTTAAATAAACTTAAAACATATAACAACTATGGAACCCTTCATCATTCTATGTACAACACGGATAGAATGTCAGTTGGTTCCATTTCGGATACATCCACTTTCTCATGTTATTAATTTCACTGGCTGAGAGGCAAGCTTCATACAAGCTTGTGCACTGCCAGTTTACACACACTGGGGTGGGGGTGGGGTGTCGTGAAAGGGATGGGGTGGGGTACCACAGGACTACTTACTGTACAGTGTAACAGAAAATCATTAATAAAGTAGTACCGGTTACCAACAGTGCAGTTTGTGCGCTTATCACAATGGAATCGCTGAAGTTTCAGAGCAAGGAGGGGATTTGAAATACTTAAGACAGGGCCACTGTTACAAAAAGAAATAGTGCAAACAGGAAAACTGATGCAATCCTAGCAACACCAGGGCCTCCACCAGCTCAACAGCAGGGCGGGAGGGAGTTTGCGCGCCCCGCCTTCCCCAGCACCCAGCTCCGGGTTATGTTCCCAAGTGTGGCAACCCAGCACCGCGCCCTGGCATGGCTCCTTCTCAGGCCCTTTTCCTCCGGAAAGAACAGAAAAGAAACCCCAGGAAAGGCACAGGCTGAATGTGGGGCGTCAGCCCAGTCCCATTCCCACCAACGTAGAAGGCAGCCCCCCTCCTGGGGGGGGGGTTCTTGAGCCCCTCTCCAGCCACCAATTTCTTCTCTGCTCCCCAAGGGGGCCTTCACCTCACATAGCCCCACCAACCCCCTGCACATACACAGCCCAACTTTGCCGTCTGCCCTTCGTGCCCCACAACCAGGAAGAAAACAGCTTTTAAGGAAAGAGAGAGGGTGAGAGATGGGGACCGAGTGGGTGCTGGACTGCTGCAGGCGCCCCGCCTCAGTGGCCCCAATTGCCTATGCCGATCTCTTGCTTATATCTGTTGGTAACGATGTTGGCTTTGCGGGTGAGTTTGGAAAGAACAGTGTGCAGACCGCGCAGGTGGTAGTGGAACTGCTGCTCCAGGTCTTCCTCACAGGCGTCCGCGCTCTCCAAGTGGCTCAGGTCCACGCTCTCCAAGTGGCTCAGGATGTCCTTGGACTTCCAGTCGGTGCTCTCCTCGCTCCCTGACTGCGAGGGCGGCGGCTGGTGCAGGACTCCCCACTCTATGTCGTTGCGGATGGACTTGAGCAGCACATAGTGGCTGTACATGTCCCGGGAGGGCTGCCGTTGGCGCTGCCCGGCCTGGGGGTCGGGGTCGTGCGCTCCTCCAAGCAGCTGCCACTGCCGCCTACCTCCGCGCCGACGTCGTTGTCTAGCCCGGGCTCCGCCAGGGGCACGTCGCGGGAGCAGGCTGGGCACCATCACCGTCTGGTCCATGTTGTTCACGGCACCGATGAAACGGTTCATGGCGTTGAAGAGCGAGTGCTTCCGGTTATAGGTGTCGCAGATTTGCATCATGGTGGCCGCGCGGGAGTCGAAATGCAAGGGTACAGGGATGGCCGGCCCGGTCAAGGGGGTGCCCGCCTTCAAGCACTCTCTGAGGCCCGTGCAGGGAGAATGGCTATAGCTGGCGAGGCGGGATTCCCACCTCCTCCTCCGCCCTCTCCAACTCTCCATATACGATTTCTTAACAAAAAAATTAGTAAAGACAAATCTATCAATATGGAAAGAATGATGTAGCTAGATCAGATTGTAATGTAAGTTATTTGAATATATAAAAATCAATGCAGTTCACTACATTAACAGGCTAAAGGAGATGTATTAGATAAGCCTTTCATTTGAAAAACATTTGAAAATATAACACTCATTTTTTAAAAAATATTTATTTTTTAGTTGTAGTTAGACACAATACCTTTATTTCACTTATTTATTTTTATGTGGTTCTAAGGATCAAACCCAGGGTCTTGCACGTGTGAGGAGAATGCTCTATTGCTGAGCCAAAACCCCAGCCCCACAACTCTCATTTTTAAAATACATTCAACACAGTAGGAATAGATAGGAACATGAGCCACCCAAAGGACTTCCTCCTCAGAAAACAACAGTGTTTTTGGCAATCAGCTTCCAGTTGCTGGTGCTTTTAGGGTCTCATTCAACCACAGAGAGTTCCTCTCTGGAATTGAAATTCCAGTGTAAGCAGACTGGATCTGGTGACAGTGACATAGTCATGTAAAGACTTTCACATCTCACCTAATGTGGGACAATCTGATGGGTTAGACTTACTTCAGCATTTCCCCTCAGGGTTGCTGAGATTTTGGAGTGCCTACAGGGTAGTTCACCTTCTCCCTCTGGCAATCCTGCTACCTTTCCCTTCTTTTCATAGTGTGGATCTTTAATAAGCATCTCACATTTCAAGGTTGGTTTTGGCAGCTACCAAAGAACTCAAGATCTTTCTAGTCATCACAAGACTGCTTCATCAAACAATAATTATCTGCCTGCTTGTATTTGCATAATTTATTAAATAAAAATATAAATTTGAACCTATATCAATATTCATATTTAACAATAAAAATACTTAGGCAAAATTATGATGCTAATTAATATAATTAGTATTCTTCAAACACTCTCAATAAATGCTGGTGCTGTTTTTATTTAAAGTGATGGTTGAGGTGGGAAAATCAAGACAAACAACAGATTTCTCCTAGCAGCACAGTCACAAGGAGATGAATGTCTCTCTTACTTATGGATTAAAAACAATCCTATAAAATAATTTGGTTTGAGATGATTTGTTGTCAATCAGATTCCTGTCAAGATATTTCATTTCTAACCAGAGTGTCAAAAGAAAGTATGAAGAGAAATTTGGAAAAAAAATAAAAACTAGAATATGATTTGTGGTCTTACATTACACTAGTTACCCTTCTTTTTTGTGTTTAATAAATGTAATTCTTTCCCAAACTTTGTTTTGCCACACTATAGTTCCATGAATAAAATGAAATAAAGGCTATATCTACAAACAATGACATGGAGTTTTGCAACAGAATAATGAAAACTTTGTGTTTTGTCTAGTATTGGGAAAAATGTGAGCTTACTAAAAATTTAAAAATGCTGAATATTGGGAAATTATCCTAACATTTAACTTCTATTTGAAGTGAGGATAGGGTGTATTTGTAAACTATCTATACGAATATTTGCGACTTATGTTCATCTTTTACCAACAGACTTTTGAAGTGTATTCTCCAGCAGAATTAAGGATATTAAAGCATTTAGAATTATATATCCAAATAAACAACTATGATTCAGATCCAAACACTTGTTATATATAATAGCAAAGTACAGCTATATGTTAGGTATTCTAACACTAATGATGCAGCTTCCTAGCTCATAAAGATTGACCTTTGTGTTCTTCCTTTTTATTTAGCTGAAACCTCTTTATATAATCAATAATTATAAGCCAAGAGAGGGAAAAAGTATTTGTAATATTTATATAATCTTATCACCCAAGATAATGAAGGAATTATTTGGATTGAGTGTGTGAAAATTATTAAATTGCACAATATTTATGATTTTCATGTAATAACTTATGCCTATATATATTTAACGTGCTTCTAGACTTGATAAAACTGCAAATTAAATACTTCCATTTTTTAAAAGCAGGTTTTCATAATACTTAGTATTTCTTAGGACTCTTTATCCTCTAATTGTCCTTTCTGCTAGGACAATGTCCAGAAAAACATATGAACAACTTGGTAAAAAGAACCAATGTTATTTTATTGTTAGTAAAGATATTTAGTCTAGAAATAAAACAAAAGGGACTAAGTTATCTTTTTGTAAATAAAACCAGATGGAGTTTTCACAGAATGAAATCCACTGTGCACTACAGACCAGAAAGCTAAGTTCTGTCCAAATGAGAACTCATTTTATCCTGTCAAGAAGTTATTTACGGATAAGGTAGGATATTAACTATAGTAATATGCCCATTAGTATTAGTTATTGTATGTCACACTAGGTAGGGAATAATTCTAATATGCATGTTTTGAATTTACACCTCAGTATTTAAATTATGATCTTTTAATCATTTGAATTGTCTGCCTATTTCCAGACCCAAAGCAAGAATAAAATGTGAAATTATAAAATTAGCAATGAGCCTAAAAATGTATCCCAATTTGTACTTGGATCATATAATAGTAACACTCTTGTTATCAACTAAACTTCACTAATATTCAATTTGTAATAAAATGGTTTAAGTAATGATTACAATAATTTATGTATAAATCTAAACCAATGAAATGATCTTCATAGAAATTACCACTTGAAAATTTTTATGGGAGCATGTTTCAGTCTTTGGTTGGCCCTTTATGGAATTTTCTGTTCTGAAAATTAAATGAGACATTCTATGTTACGCTGTCTAAGACACAGAATAATTATTTTGACATGCAACCACATGTATCAAGTTTGTTGTTTTTATTCATACATATATATTCAATTGTATAAATATACCACAATATAATTTTTCACATGTTGATGGATATTTCAGACAGCCAGTTTAAGAGTATCACTATAGATGAGCTTGCTTCAAAATTTGTACTCCCAAATACCCAGAAGTGAAACAACTAAGACCTATAATAGGCAATGGTGTGTGTGTGTGTGTGTGTGTGTGTGTGTGTGTGTAATTGCTGAATCAGTTTTCCAAAGTAATTGTACCATTATATATTTCTACTTTCAGTGCAGAAAATTCTTAATGCTCCATATCTTTTTAAATATCACATTTAGGTAAACATATTAATTTTAATCATTTCAGCTTGTATGTAATGGTTTCTCATTGTGCTTTTGATTTACACTTTCCTAGTAATTAATTATGTGGAATATCATTTCATATATTAATTTGTCATTTTGCATTAATTTCTCAATTTGCAGATATCTTCAAAGGAAAAGAGTCTCTTCAAGTTTGTCACCCACATTTATAAGTTAGGTGTTTATTTAGTAGCATATTAATGTTGTGTAAGTAAATATGGAGTAAAGATGGCAATGGCTACATTTTATTTAATTTCACATTTGATTTTTTCATCTCTGGAGAGCTTTAAACATCACTCAAAATCTTTATTTAATCCATGTCATCAATAACTCATGAGAGACTACAACCATTTTCTGCCTGACTATTTTTTGTTTCTTTGTTAAAAAAATCTTAATTCTTCTTCGTGAGTAAATTAAAACATCTTCTCTTTTAAGAGTCTTTTTCAACACAAAGAACCCTCATCCTATTTAGCATCCTCTTCCCAGAACTTCTGCATCAGTTAAAATTAGGGTTTTTTTACAACGTAAATTTAAAAAATGAATTGTTTGAAAATTTATTATGAATTCATTTAAAAAATTAACTGAGATGCATAGTTTTGCTGGAATGATGACTTTATGGATATCAGGATTCCTCAATTATACAGATCTCTCTACTACAGCATTGTTGAATCACAGTATAAAACAATTTCCTGTTACAATTTTTTGGATTTGTTTGTGTGTGTGTGTGTGTGTGTGCACTTTGTTGTTGTTTTTTTTTGTGTGTTTTTTTTTTTTTGGCTTGGTTTATTTTCCTGGAATTAAGAGAGTTTACAGGAGTACAAGAGAGGGAAGGGAGATGTTGATTGATAAACAATGCAAGCAAGAATGGAGATTTGAAAGGCAACCTGAGTTTGTGCAGGAAGGATTATAGCCTTTATGAGGTAATAGGGTTAGAAGTGGAAACAAGAAGGATCAGAGAGGAAAACTAGGTTAAAGAAGGATAATATACAGCTTGGCATGCCACACAAAAAGTTTTGCACTTTATTTTTTATTAATGACATGATTTTGGTGTAATTAAAGATATTTTACCAAAATAACTTTGCCAGTACTGTGAAGAAAAAAATTAGCCAGGCACAGGGCTACATGCCTGTAATTCCAGTAGCTCAGGAGGCTGAACAGCAGGATCTTGAGTTTAAAGCTAGCCTCAGCAAAATTGAGGCACTAAACAACTCAGTGAGACCCTGTCTCTAAATAAAATACAAAATGGGGCTGGGGATGTGGATCAGTGGTTGACTACCTCTGAGGTCAATTCCCGGTACCTCCATTACTGCCCCCTCCCCCTCCCAAAAAATTAAAACACTAAAGGATATGCACATTTACAGATTAAGAATTTAGCTTTAATAAGAGGAGATGGAGGCTTACATTACAGTAGAGGCCATGGAATTGGATAAACTTAAATTATATTTGATATTTCAAGTCATTTAGCTGGAAATAACTAGATGCATAAACATAAAAAAATATGAAATGCTCATTTGTGTCCAATCCCAGAAGAATTTCAAAAGAGTAGTACCATATAGAAAATTAATGTGAATACATTTTCCAAGGAAAAAGTTATTCATCAGAATGTGAGACTTCAAGATTTAGTCAATGATTTTGAAAATCATCTAGTTCTCTGAACTACCTGCATGCAATTGCCTATAATCTACCCCAGTAAGATACTATTTAATATGCTAATTTTTATTTTTGGCATTTTGGGGACAGGGAGTCAGTCTTTATTCACTTTGTTCTTAGTTTTTTCCAATTATTTTAAATTGTCACCTTTATTTTTTATAATTTCCAATGTTGCATACTTAATTTTTGTATAATATCCAATTCTGGGAGTATAAATTGTGTAAAGACAAAGGAAAGCAAGTGAAAACAATGAGATTTTATCTCACTCCAGTTAGAATGGCAACTATCAAGAATACAAATAATAATAAATTCTGGAAAGGATATGGGAGAAAGTGTACACTCATATATTTTTGTTTGGACTACAAATAATATAACCATACTGGAAAGAAGTGTGGAAATTCTTCTAAAGACTAGGACTGGAACCGCTATATGATCTACTTGTCAGAATTTATTAAAAAGATCTAAAATCAGTATACTATACCGAAACAGGTACATCAACATTTATAGTAGTAAAACTCACTATAGCTAAGTTATGGGACCAGCTCAAGTACCTGTCAACAGGTGAATACATGAAGAAAATGTGGTAATTATACACAGTGGAATTTTAAAGAAGAATGAAACTACAGCATCTACGGGTACATGGATGGAATTGGAGAACATTGTGAAATAAGTGAAATAAGTCATATTCAAAAAGTCACAAGTTGAATGCTTTCTCTCATATGTTAAAGGTAGACAATAATAAGTAAAAAACGGAGGGAAGGATTCCATGAGAACAGAATAAAGATTAGTGGAGCAGAGGAAAAAGATTGAGGGAAGGAAGGAGATACAGGAAAATGGAAGGACAGTAGAATAAATTGACCACATTATGCTATCTACATATATGAATATATTGCAATAAATTTCACCTTTATGTATATCTGTAAAGCAGTGATTTAAAACAACTATAAATAAATAGAAGGAAACCAGTAGTATAGAGGAAAGGCAACAGGAGGAGGGAAAGGTGAAGTATTGGGAACTCAGGTAGAGCAAACTGTGTAGTACATGCATGTATGATTATGTCAAAATGAATTCAAATATTATGCATAGCTATAATATATAAATACAAACATTAAATACTTTTAGGAGAGTTTTAATTCTAATTCATTATGAATATTTTCATTTCCTTGTTTATTTTGCAAGTTTAACTGGGAATTTAGCAGAGTGACAAGGAATGAGGGGGATATCATGATGATGGCTTACAGAAGCCCAAGAGAGCTTCCAATCCATGTGGTAGTTAGAGGTGAGAGAAGCTTAGGAAAGATTATTTGAAGGATATGGAAAATGACAACCCCCAAGACAGTCTGACCTGGGAGGAGGGAGGGAGAAAGAAGGCAAAAGATTGATCCTTTCGCAGTGAATTATTTCCCAGTGACAATGAGGCCTCACATTTATTATGTCCCAGTGACAATATAGTGACCCCTGGATGAAAAAGATAAGCACTAGACACTGAGTTCTGGATCCTCCATCCTTTCTCAGTAAAAATAAGTTTCAAATTTTTATAATCTTTTTCCTGAATGCCCAAACTGACAGATTCTGTTGATGTCTTCAATGATTAAGTCAACATTCAGTGTTACCTATAAAAACCCAGACCTCTCCTGTAACTGGTGGCCATTTTCTACTCAGAAGGTGAGCCCCTCCAGTGCCTGTCTGACTCTGCAGCTGAATAAACAGCACTGATCCATGAGGTCTGTTCCTGTCTTTGTAATTTGTACTTACATTTTGGCTCCCTAACTGGGAATGGGATCAATGTGACATTTACTCATCTCCATACCCCCAATCCTTCCTTTTTCCCCCCATTGTCATATTAACTCCCCTTCCCAACCTTCCCTTCCTGTTCTTCATTTGTGCTCACACTATTGGGGGAAATACCTTGTATATTATTATTGTTTAGGGGAGTCTACAAGTATCTGTGTATAGAAAAAAAAATCTTTTTGACCAAAATTTTGAACTCTAAAAAAAAAAAAAAAAAATTCACCAGCTAAGCAAACAGGGAAGAGTAAAATAATGCTTCATTTCATGGTAATAAAAATGGTAATTTACAAAAAAGAAACAACATTATACTATACTAACACTGTTATTTAAAATGTGGTTTCCTTAAACTGATTGCCATTTCTCAAACTATGTAGTACCAGGTATCAAAAATATAAGTAGCTTAAATTAGAATACATGTCAACTAGTGTTTTAGTCAGATATTTTGCTACTGAGACTAAAAGGACCCTACCAGAACAAGTGTAAAGGAGGAAAAGTTTATTTTTAGGGCTCACGGTTTCAGAGGGCTTAGACCATAGGATGGCTCCCTGACTCGAGGCTCAAGGTGAGGCAGAACATCATAGCAGAAGAGTGTAGCAGAAGAAAGCAGCTTGCATGGTGATCAGGAAGCAGAGAGAGAGAGACTCCACTAGCCAGATATGAATATATACCCACAAGCCATGCCCTCAATGCCCTATCTCCTGAAGCCACATCCCACCTGCTTTCAGTTTCCACTCAATTAATTCTATCAGGTGATTAATCCACTGATTGGGTTAAGACTCTTGTAACCCAATCATTTTTTTCTTTGAACCTAGTTGCATTGTCTCACATGTGATCTTCTGGGGAACACCTCACATCCAAACCATAACAAAGAGAAAGTGAAATGGCTAATAGTTCAAGAGAGATGTATTTTCCATTTGTATAATTAAAATTTACCTAAAATGAAAAAAACAAAAATAGCAATTTAAAAAAGCACTAAGATATATTAAGGTAAACTTTTCTAAAGCTAAAAATGCCAATTTTGTTTGCCTTTGTAAACAATAGGCAGGACAGGTGGGGTTGAACAGAACAGGTTTTAGCTATTTCCATTATAAGTCATTCAACATTAGTTTATCTTTCATCACATAATATTTTCTTTGCTAAAATTTAAATTAATTTTGTAATTAAGGAGTTTATAGGAATTATTAGTTTTATTAAGAGTTTGGTTTCTGATCATATAATTTTACACATATTGAGAACTGGTATACTCTTCAAAGATCTGAACATTGGAAGAAGTAAAAGAAAATAATTGAACAATGTGTAAGAAGTTGAGAATATAATTAAATATAATAAAACATTAGATAAATCATAAGGAATTAGAACTGGAATAGATAAACAATTTAGAAAGAAAACAGAATAAGAAAAACTTTATTAAAATAAAGGACAGGTATAAGTAATAACTTGTAATAAGTGAAAATATGTCTACAATTTAAATATGACAGAAAGATTGAGAAGACAAGTTTGACACAGGGAATAAATATTATAGTACCTTTTCAGAACTACTAAGAACCTCATAAATAGCACATCTTGAACAATGTACAGCTTTTCGAAAATTTATAAGTACTAATATCTTGGAGAAAACTTACAATTTACTGTTTTTAGGAGCCTGGACCTAACAAGAAAGTGAAGTTTAAAAACATCATATAACATATGTGCCTAGGTTTTTAAAACCATATGGAGGATGACTTTTTCTAATAACTCTATACAGGTTTCTAAAGCGATAACCTAAAATAGTGGTTTTGATCTCCTTGCTGCATGCTGACTATATTAATTAAGGTAGATAGAATTGACTGCTGTAATTGAGTTATAATCTCTTCTAAGAGTGGTTGTTGCCTTATTCTCTTATTTTATTGACTTTTTAAAATGAATTCTACAGCTAAATCAATTCTAATCACTATATCAACTAGAAAAATTCCACTTTCCACTGCCAGACCAATTATAGTCACAAAATCAATAGCTGGTACTTCAAACTTATTAATGAATGGAAAAAAAAAGAAACTGTACTAAACAGAAAATGAAAATAATTTCATTTCTGTATTAAAAAGTAGGCAAAGTTAATTTATCACATAAATACTCACATTGAATACAAAAACAATGATAATAATTATTATCATTAAAATGATATTATAAAATATTTAATCTGTTTCAATTGACCCTAGCAGGACAATTCATAGTTACAAGAGCTTCTGATGATAGTTATTTATATCAAAGTGAAATTATTTATAATACTGAGATTTCACAATTAGCTTAGGACCTCTTGTCTTCTATTTTATTACTTCTTTGTTGTGTCTGTTTTCTATGTAAAAATTTTCTTGTTTGAAAGCTTACCATCTTTTCTTCTCTTCCTGTTAGAAAATAACCTCTAAGATGCATTCCCACTACACTTAATTTTCAAAATTTAATTGATAATTTTCATTTCTCTCAAACTTTTGTTATACTAAATGACTGCAATTACCATCTATAACTCACAAATAATTCATGTGTCTAAAATGTCTTTGATCTCCTCAAACATAATGCCATTAATTTATACAACATAATAATACAGTACACCTGAAGGTGTCAAATGTACAAACACATCCAATTTTAGAATGATCTTTTGTGACTCTAAATACTGTACTTCTGTGTTTGATTCTCCCTTTTCTTCTTGAGAATCTTAATGATTAGAATTATATTTAGTCTCATAATGGTTTTCAACCAATAACCTGAAATAGTCAGAGACCAGTGGATATTCTTCATTAAACCACATTGTTTCAATGAATAGCTAGTAATACATTTTTAGTTTTGACATGATAAAGATGATACATGTACATATAATGGAATAAGACTACATCTTGCCAATCAGCTGTATCCCTCCTGGTGGTTCAAATCCCTCCTAGTAATTAAAATATAGTAAAAAACATTTAGAAAAAATGGAATGCAGAAAAACAATTCTGAAGCATTCAAAAAATGTCAACATGGTTGTGTACCCTGTAATCAGAGATATTCAGGAGGCCAAGGCATGAAGATTACAACTCCAAGGCCAAGAAAAATCATTAAGAGAGTCTCCTCTACAAACTTCAAAAATATTTATTTATTGTCTGCATTGATCTCTTTTTTGTATGATATATAATAGTAGTCAGATTTCATCAGTTTGCATTTGTATATTTAACTTCCACACATGGTATAATATAAAGTTGATCGGTAGTAGGTTTGTTTCAAATACAATTTCCATGTCTATGTGACTATGTTTCAGGATTAATTCTAATTTTCTGTGAATATTTTTGTATTAGAAAAAGCTGCCTTGATTACTGTAGCTTAAAAAGTGTTCATAAAAACTTTTGGTATGCTGCCCGTGAGGAGCTGAAGGAGGCCCGCATGCGGATCGAGTCCCCCAGCCACCAGATCTCCAGCCTCCAGAAGCAGGCCAGTGCTGCTGAGGACCGCATCCGAGAGCTGGAAGGGGCCAGGACTGAGGAGCGGGAGAAGTTGGGGAAGACGCTGGACGCCAAGGAGCAGGAGATGATGGAGATGCGTGATGTGATGCAGCAACAGCTGGCCGAGTACCAGGAGTTGCTGGACGTCCAGTTGACCTTGGACATGGAGATCAGCGCCTACCGCAAGCTCCTAGAGGGCGAGGAGGAGAGGCTGAAGCTGTCTCCCAGCCCCTCCTCACGGGTCACCATCTCACGGGCCACCTGGAGCAGCAGCAGCAGCATGTCCACAGCTGGGCGTTCAAGCCGAAGCAAGCGGCTGCGTCTGGAGGCGGAGGAGCCCCCAGGCAGCAGCTCAAGTGGCATTGGCTCAGGCAGCATTGACTGGGGCAGCAGCAGCAGCAGCAGCAGCAGCAGCAGCAGCAGCAGCTTCCTCCTGGCCCAGCAGGCCTCGGCCACCTGCAGCGTCAGCACGGAGGAGATTGACCTGGAGGGCAGGTTCCTGCTGCTCAAGAAGGACTCAGACAAGGATCAGTCCCTGGGGAACTGAAGGATTAAGAGGCAGGTCCTGGAGGGCGATGAGATCGCCTGTAAGTTCACACCCAAGTACGTCCTGCGGGCCGGCCAGACAGTCACGGTGTGGGCAGCTGGTGCCGGGGTGGCCCACAGCCCCCCGCCACCCTGGTGTGGAAGAGCCAGAGCAGCTGGGGCTCGGGCGAAAGTTTCCGCACTGTGCTGGTCCACGCCTATGGAGAGGAAGTGGCCACAGGAGCAGTGAAGCAGTCTTCTGTGGTGCGGGAGAAGGAGAACCGGGAGGATCTTTTCCACCAGCAGGGGGACCCACGGACCACCTCGAGGGGCTGCTGCCTGATGTAACCGAGCACTCGGCATCTACACACTGTTCCTCACCCAGAGCCACTGAAAACTATTTTTCTAAAATCGGAAAAAAAAAAAAAAACTTTTGGTATGTAATGATTCAGTTCTCAAAAATATTTCTGCCTTATTCAACATGCCAATGCTAAAATTTTTAAAACGTCTTACTAATTTAGATACACACACACATAAACACATAGCACACACACAGACACAAGCACATACACACACACACTCACACACACACTCTGGAGATTTTTGTTTACTACTAAAATGAATCTACAGGTAACTTTGTTGAAAGTGAACACTTTTGCAACACTGACTCTTCTAATTCATGAGCAAGGATCTGACCATATTTATTTAGGCTTTTAAAATATTTCTTTGAAAATGTTTCAGAGTTTCTGTGTAGAGTATTAAATATTTTGTTTGACTTAGTAGTAGGACTTTTGTGGAACCTGTGTTTA
This sequence comes from Urocitellus parryii, assembly GCF_045843805.1. Lineage (NCBI taxonomy): Eukaryota > Metazoa > Chordata > Mammalia > Rodentia > Sciuridae > Urocitellus > Urocitellus parryii. The sequence continues at coordinate 2,059,202 of NW_027551776.1, forward strand.
TTAAAATTTATCTTTACACACAAAACCAAAATAATTGTATTTAATGCAAATTCAGAAAACATACTAAAAGAAAACTTATTTGTCCTTGACAACCTGAGGTTCAGTGTGGACTTTGTCAATACAACACTAAAGACCTGACCCAAGAAAAATTAATTGATAACAAGATTTATTTACATACTGTCTATGGTTTATTGAATGCTACAATGGTAGAATCAAATAATGTGAGATAAATCTACCCACCATGCCTACCACAAAGATTAAAATATTTACTTTTCAGAAAACAATTTGAAAATCTCTCCATTAAAACAATGATATTATTTTCAGAGTGAGCATTTACTAAAAAAGAAAGAAACAAATACAGAAAGAAAGAAAGAAAAATAAAGAAAGAAAGAAAGAAAAAAAGAAAGAAAGAAAGAAAAATTTACTTTAATTCCACGTTTTCCCTCAAGATGTTACATTACAATTTTATTTATTACTCCTTCAGGTATGTTCACGAAGAAGAAGAAGAAGAAGAAGAAGAAGAAGAAGAAGAAGAAGAAGAAGAAGAAGAAAGAGAGAGAGAGAGAGAGAGTAAATAAAATGACAAATTTGTGAAACCTATTCCCTGTATTCCCTGTTTAATGGATTGTTTTTTATGTGGAATCAGAGTACATATACCATGAAAAAACTTTGTGTAAAGTAACTAATACAAAAAATGGTTTTAAGTAAAATGTCTTAAGAATCAATTTTAAAAGGAGTTTATTTTAGTGAATACTTTTAATTTTAATGTAATCTAATTTATGGAAATCATCTTCTTGATTTTAAAATAGAACACTCTAAGAAAGTGAGGTACCCAGATGACAAAAACATTAAGAGAGTCTCCTCTACAAACTTCAAAAATATTTATTTATTTTCTGCATTGATCTCTTTTCTGTATGATATATAATAGTAGTCAGATTTCATCAGTTTGCATTTGTATATTTAACTTCCACACATGGTATAATATAAAGTTGATCGGTAGTAGGTTTGTTTCAAATACAATTTCCATGTCTATGTGACTATGTTTCAGGATTAATTCTAATTTTCTGTGAATATTTTTGTATTAGAAAAAGCTGCCTTGATTACTGTAGCTTAAAAAGTGTTCATCAAAACTTTTGGTATGCTGCCCGTGAGGAGCTGAAGGAGGCCCGCATGCGGATCGAGTCCCCCAGCCACCAGATCTCCAGCCTCCAGAAGCAGGCCAGTGCTGCTGAGGACCGCATCCGAGAGCTGGAAGGGGCCAGGACTGATGAGCAGGAGAAGTTGGGGAAGACGCTGGACGTCAAGGAGCAGGAGATGATGGAGATGCGTGATGTGATGCAGCAACAGCTGGCCGAGTACCAGGAGTTGCTGGACGTCAAGTTGACCTTGGACATGGAGATCAGCGCCTACCGCAAGCTCCTAGAGGGCGAGGAGGAGAGGCTGAAGCTGTCTCCCAGCCCCTCCTCACGGGTCACCATCTCACGGGCCACCTGGAGCAGCAGCAGCAGCATGTCCACAGCTGGGCGATCAAGCCGAAGCAAGCGGCTGCGTCTGGAGGCGGAGGAGCCCCCAGGCAGCAGCTCAAGTGGCATTGGCTCGGGCAGCATTGACTCGGGCAGCAGCAGCAGCAGCAGCAGCAGCAGCAGCTTCCTCCTGGCCCAGCAGGCCTCGGCCACCTGCAGCGTCAGCACAGAGGAGATTGACCTGGAGGGCAGGTTCCTGCTGCTCAAGAAGGACTCAGACAAGGATCAGTCCCTGGGGAACTGGAGGATTAAGAGGCAGGTCCTGGAGGGCAATGAGATCGCCTGTAAATACACACCCAAGTATGTCCTGCGGGCCGGCCAGACAGTCACGGTGTGGGCAGCTGGTGCCGGGGTGGCCCACAGCCCCCCGCCACCCTGGTGTGGAAGAGCCAGAGCAGCTGGGGCTCGGGCGAAAGTTTCCGCACTGTGCTGGTCCACGCCTATGGAGAGGAAGTGGCCACAGGAGCAGTGAAGCAGTCTTCTGTGGTGCGGGAGAAGGAGAACCGGGAGGATCTTTTCCACCAGCAGGGGGACCCACGGACCACCTCGAGGGGCTGCTGCCTGATGTAACCGAGCACTCGGCATCTACACACTGTTCCTCACCCAGAGCCACTGAAAACTATTTTTCTAAAATCGGAAAAAAAAAAAAAACTTTTGGTATGTAATGATTCAGTTCTCAAAAATATTTCTGCCTTATTCAACATGCCAATGCTAAAATTTTTAAAACGTCTTACTAATTTAGATACACACACACATAAACACATAGCACACACACAGACACAAGCACATACACACACACACTCACACACACACTCTGGAGATTTTTGTTTACTACTAAAATGAATCTACAGGTAACTTTGTTGAAAGTGAACACTTTTGCAACACTGACTCTTCTAATTCATGAGCAAGGATCTGACCATATTTATTTAGGCTTTTAAAATATTTCTTTGAAAATGTTTCAGAGTTTCTGTGTAGAGTATTAAATATTTTGTTTGACTTAGTAGTAGGACTTTTGTGGAACCTGTGTTTATTAAAATTTATCTTTACACACAAAACCAAAATAATTGTATTTAATGCAAATTCAGAAAACATACTAAAAGAAAACTTATTTGTCCTTGACAACCTGAGGTTCAGTGTGGACTTTGTCAATACAACACTAAAGACCTGACCCAAGAAAAATTAATTGATAACAAGATTTATTTACATACTGTCTATGGTTTATTGAATGCTACAATGGTAGAATCAAATAATGTGAGATAAATCTACCCACCATGCCTACCACAAAGATTAAAATATTTACTTTTCAGAAAACAATTTGAAAATCTCTCCATTAAAACAATGATATTATTTTCAGAGTGAGCATTTACTAAAAAAGAAAGAAAGAAATACAGAAAGAAAGAAAGAAAAAGAAAGAAAGAAAGAAAGAAAGAAAAAAAGAAAGAAAGAAAGAAAAATTTACTTTAATTCCACGTTTTCCCTCAAGATGTTACATTACAATTTTATTTATTACTCCTTCAGGTATGTTCACGAAGAAGAAGAAGAAGAAGAAGAAGAAGAAGAAGAAAGAGAGAGAGAGAGAGAGAGTAAATAAAATGACAAATTTGTGAAACATATTCCCTGTATTCCCTGTTTAATGGATTGTTTTTTATGTGGAATCAGAGTACATATACCATGAAAAAACTTTGTGTAAAGTAACTAATACAAAAAATGGTTTTAAGTAAAATGTCTTAAGAATCAATTTTAAAAGGAGTTTATTTTAGTGAATACTTTTAATTTTAATGTAATCTAATTTATGGAAATCATCTTCTTGATTTTAAAGTAGAACACTCTAAGAAAGTGAGGTACCCAGATGACAAAAACATTAAGAGAGTCTCCTCTACAAACTTCAAAAATATTTATTTATTTTCTGCATTGATCTCTTTTCTGTATGATATATAATAGTAGTCAGATTTCATCAGTTTGCATTTGTATATTTAACTTCCACACATGGTATAATATAAAGTTGATCGGTAGTAGGTTTGTTTCAAATACAATTTCCATGTCTATGTGACTATGTTTCAGGATTAATTCTAATTTTCTGTGAATATTTTTGTATTAGAAAAAGCTGCCTTGATTACTGTAGCTTAAAAAGTGTTCATCAAAACTTTTGGTATGCTGCCCGTGAGGAGCTGAAGGAGGCCCGCATGCGGATCGGGTCCCCCAGCCACCAGATCTCCAGCCTCCAGAAGCAGGCCAGTGCTGCTGAGGACCGCATCCGAGAGCTGGAAGGGGCCAGGACTGAGGAGCGGGAGAAGTTGGGGAAGACGCTGGACGCCAAGGAGCAGGAGATGATGGAGATGCGTGATGTGATGCAGCAACAGCTGGCCGAGTACCAGGAGTTGCTGGACGTCAAGCTGACCTTGGACATGGAGATCAGCGCCTACCGCAAGCTCCTAGAGGGCGAGGAGGAGAGGCTGAAGCTGTCTCCCAGCCCCTCCTCACGGGTCACCATCTCACGGGCCACCTGGAGCAGCAGCAGCAGCATGTCCACAGCTGGGCGTTCAAGCCGAAGCAAGCGGCTGCGTCTGGAGGCGGAGGAGCCCCCAGGCAGCGGCTCAAGTGGCATTGGCTCGGGCAGCATTGGCTAGGGCAGCAGCAGCAGCAGCAGCAGCAGCAGCAGCAGCAGCTTCCTCCTGGCCCAGCAGGCCTCGGCCACCTGCAGCGTCAGCACGGAGGAGATTGACCTGGAGGGCAGGTTCCTGCTGCTCAAGAAGGACTCAGACAAGGATCAGTCCCTGGGGAACTGGAGGATTAAGAGGCAGGTCCTGGATGGCGATGAGATCGCCTGTAAGTTCACACCCAAGTACGTCCTGCGGGCCGGCCAGACAGTCACGGTGTGGGCAGCTGGTGCCGGGGTGGCCCACAGCCCCCCGCCACCCTGGTGTGGAAGAGCCAGAGCAGCTGGGGCTCGGGCGAAAGTTTCCGCACTGTGCTGGTCCACGCCTATGGAGAGGAAGTGGCCACAGGAGCAGTGAAGCAGTCTTCTGTGGTGCGGGAGAAGGAGAACCGGGAGGATCTTTTCCACCAGCAGGGGGACCCACGGACCACCTCGAGGGGCTGCTGCCTGATGTAACCGAGCACTCGGCATCTACACACTGTTCCTCACCCAGAGCCACTGAAAACTATTTTTCTAAAATCGGAAAAAAAAAAAAAAAACTTTTGGTATGTAATGATTCAGTTCTCAAAAATATTTCTGCCTTATTCAACATGCCAATGCTAAAATTTTTAAAACGTCTTACTAATTTAGATACACACACACATAAACACATAGCACACACACAGACACAAGCACATACACACACACACTCACACACACACTCTGGAGATTTTTGTTTACTACTAAAATGAATCTACAGGTAACTTTGTTGAAAGTGAACACTTTTGCAACACTGACTCTTCTAATTCATGAGCAAGGATCTGACCATATTTATTTAGGCTTTTAAAATATTTCTTTGAAAATGTTTCAGAGTTTCTGTGTAGAGTATTAAATATTTTGTTTGACTTAGTAGTAGGACTTTTGTGGAACCTGTGTTTATTAAAATTTATCTTTACACACAAAACCAAAATAATTGTATTTAATGCAAATTCAGAAAACATACTAAAAGAAAACTTATTTGTCCTTGACAACCTGAGGTTCAGTGTGGACTTTGTCAATACAACACTAAAGACCTGACCCAAGAAAAATTAATTGATAACAAGATTTATTTACATACTGTCTATGGTTTATTGAATGCTACAATGGTAGAATCAAATAATGTGAGATAAATCTACCCACCATGCCTACCACAAAGATTAAAATATTTACTTTTCAGAAAACAATTTGAAAATCTCTCCATTAAAACAATGATATTATTTTCAGAGTGAGCATTTACTAAAAAAGAAAGAAAGAAATACAGAAAGAAAGAAAGAAAAAGAAAGAAAGAAAGAAAGAAAGAAAGAAAAAAAGAAAGACAGAAAGAAAAATTTACTTTAATTCCACGTTTTCCCTCAAGATGTTACATTACAATTTTATTTATTACTCCTTCAGGTATGTTCACGAAGAAGAAGAAGAAGAAGAAGAAGAAGAAGAAGAAGAAGAAGAAGAAGAAGAAAGAGAGAGAGAGAGAGAGAGAGAGAGAGTAAATAAAATGACAAATTTGTGAAACATATTCCCTGTATTCCCTGTTTAATGGATTGTTTTTTATGTGGAATCAGAGTACATATACCATGAAAAAACTTTGTGTAAAGTAACTAATACAAAAAATGGTTTTAAGTAAAATGTCTTAAGAATCAATTTTAAAAAGGAGTTTATTTTAGTGAATACTTTTAATTTTAATGTAATCTAATTTATGGAAATCATCTTCTTGATTTTAAAATAGAACACTCTAAGAAAGTGAGGTACCCAGATGACAAAAACATTAAGAGAGTCTCCTCTACAAACTTCAAAAATATTTATTTATTGTCTGCATTGATCTCTTTTTTGTATGATATATAATAGTAGTCAGATTTCATCAGTTTGCATTTGTATATTTAACTTCCACACATGGTATAATATAAAGTTGATCGGTAGTAGGTTTGTTTCAAATACAATTTCCATGTCTATGTGACTATGTTTCAGGATTAATTCTAATTTTCTGTGAATATTTTTGTATTAGAAAAAGCTGCCTTGATTACTGTAGCTTAAAAAGTGTTCATCAAAACTTTTGGTATGCTGCCCGTGAGGAGCTGAAGGAGGCCCGCATGCGGATCGAGTCCCCCAGCCACCAGATCTCCAGCCTCCAGAAGCAGGCCAGTGCTGCTGAGGACCGCATCCGAGAGCTGGAAGGGGCCAGGACTGAGGAGCGGGAGAAGTTCCGGAAGACGCTGGACGCCAAGGAGCAGGAGATGATGGAGATGCGTGATGTGATGCAGCAACAGCTGGCCGAGTACCAGGAGTTGCTGGACGTCAAGCTGACCTTGGACATGGAGATCAGCGCCTACCGCAAGCTCCTAGAGGGCGAGGAGGAGAGGCTGAAGCTGTCTCCCAGCCCCTCCTCACGGGTCACCATCTCACGGGCCACCTGGAGCAGCAGCAGCAGCATGTCCACAGCTGGGCGTTCAAGCCGAAGCAAGCGGCTGCGTCTGGAGGCGGAGGAGCCCCCAGGCAGCGGCTCAAGTGGCATTGGCTCGGGCAGCATTGGCTCGGGCAGCAGCAGCAGCAGCTTCCTCCTGGCCCAGCAGGCCTCGGCCACCTGCAGCGTCAGCACGGAGGAGATTGACCTGGAGGGCAGGTTCCTGAGGCTCAAGAAGGACTCAGACAAGGATCAGTCCCTGGGGAACTGGAGGATTAAGAGGCAGGTCCTGGAGGGCGATGAGATCGCCTGTAAGTTCACACCCAAGTACGTCCTGCGGGCCGGCCAGACAGTCACGGTGTGGGCAGCTGGTGCCGGGGTGGCCCACAGCCCCCCGCCACCCTGGTGTGGAAGAGCCAGAGCAGCTGGGGCTCGGGCGAAAGTTTCCGCACTGTGCTGGTCCACGCCGATGGAGAGGAAGTGGCCACAGGAGCAGTGAAGCAGTCTTCTGTGGTGCGGGAGAAGGAGAACCGGGAGGATCTTTTCCACCAGCAGGGGGACCCACGGACCACCTCGAGGGGCTGCTGCCTGATGTAACCGAGCACTCGGCATCTACACACTGTTCCTCACCCAGAGCCACTGAAAACTATTTTTCTAAAATCGGAAAAAAAAGAAAAAAAAAAAACTTTTGGTATCTAATGATTCAGTTCTCAAAAATATTTCTGCCTTATTCAACATGCCAATGCTAAAATTTTTAAAACGTCTTACTAATTTAGATACACACACACATAAACACATAGCACACACACAGACACAAGCACATACACACACACACACTCACACACACACTCTGGAGATTTTTGTTTACTACTAAAATGAATCTACAGGTAACTTTGTTGAAAGTGAACAGTTTTGCAACACTGACTCTTCTAATTCATGAGCAAGGATCTGACCATATTTATTTAGGCTTTTAAATATTTCTTTGAAAATGTTTCAGAGTTTCTGTGTAGAGTATTAAATATTTTGTTTGACTTAGTAGTAGGACTTTTGTGGAACCTGTGTTTATTAAAATTTATCTTTACACACAAAACCAAAATAATTGTATTTAATGCAAATTCAGAAAACATACTAAAAGAAAACTTATTTGTCCTTGACAACCTGAGGTTCAGTGTGGACTTTGTCAATACAACACTAAAGACCTGACCCAAGAAAAATTAATTGATAACTAGATTTATTTACATACTGTCTATGGTTTATTGAATGCCACAATGGTAGAATCAAATAATGTGAGATAAATCTACCCACCATGCCTACCACAAAGATTAAAATATTTACTTTTCAGAAAACAATTTGAAAATCTCTCCATTAAAACAATGATATTATTTTCAGAGTGAGCATTTACTAAAAAAGAAAGAAAGAAATACAGAAAGAAAGAAAGAAAAATAAATAAAGAAAGAAAGAAAGAAAAAAGAAAGAAAGAAAGAAAAATTTACTTTAATTCCACGTTTTCACTCAATATGTTACATTACAATTTTATTTATTACTCCTTCAGGTATGTTCACGAAGAAGAAGAAGAAGAAGAAGAAGAAGAAGAAGAAGAAGAAGAAGAAGAAAAAGAAGAAGAAGAAGAAAGAGAGAGAGAGAGAGAGAGAGAGAGAGAGAGAGAGAGAGTAAATAAAATGACAAATTTGTGAAACATCTTCCCTGTATTCCCTGTTTAATGGATTGTTTTTTATGTGGAATCAGAGTACATATACCATGAAAAAACTTTGTGTAAAGTACCTAATACAAAAAATGGTTTTAAGTAAAATGTCTTAAGAATCAATTTTAAAAAGGAGTTTATTTTAGTGAATACTTTTAATTTTAATGTAATCTAATTTATGGAAATCATCTTCTTGATTTGAAAATAGAACACTCTAAGAAAGTGAGGTACACAGATGACAAAAACATTAAGAGAGTCTCCTCCGTTTGGCTGGGGATGTGGCTCAAGCGGTAGCGCGCTCGCCTCGCATGCATGCGGCCCGGGTTCGATCCTCAGCACCACAAACAAGCAAAGGTGTTGTGTCCGCCGAGAACTCAAAATAAATAAATATTTAAAAAAAAAAGAGAGTCTCCTCTACAAGCTTCAAAAATATTTATTTATTTTCTGCATTGATCTCTTTTTTGTATGATATATAATAGTAGTCAGATTTCATCCGTTTGCATTTGTATATTTAACTTCCACACATGGTGTAATATAAAGTTGATCGGTAGTAGGTTTGTTTCCAATACAATTTCCATGTCTATGTGACTATGTTTCAGGATTAATTCTAATTTTCTGTGAATATTTTTGTATTCTAAAAAGCTGCCTTGATTACTGTAGCTTAAAAAGTGTTCATAAAAACTTTTGGTATGCTGCCCGTGAGGAGCTGAAGGAGGCCCGCATGCGGATCAAGTCCCCCAGCTACCAGATCTCCAGCCTCCAGAAGCAGGCCAGTGCTGCTGAGGACCGCATCCGAGAGCTGGAAGGGGCCAGGACTGAGGAGCGGGAGAAGTTCCGGAAGACGCTGGACGCCAAGGAGCAGGAGATGATGGAGATGCGTGATGTGATGCAGCAACAGCTGGCCGAGTACCAGGAGTTGCTGGACGTCAAGCTGACCTTGGACATGGAGATCAGCGCCTACCGCAAGCTCCTAGAGGGCGAGGAGGAGAGGCTGAAGCTGGCTCCCAGCCCCTCCTCACGGGTCACCATCTCACGGGCCACCTGGAGCAGCAGCAGCAGCATGTCCAGAGCTGGGCGTTCAAGCCGAAGCAAGCGGCTGCGTCTGGAGGCGGAGGAGCCCCCAGGCAGCGGCTCAAGTGGCATTGGCTCGGGCAGCATTGGCTCGGGCAGCAGCAGCAGCAGCTTCCTCCTGGCCCAGCAGGCCTCTGCCACCTGCAGCGTCAGCACGGAGGAGATTGACCTGGAGGGCAGGTTCCTGAGGCTCAAGAAGGACTCAGACAAGGATCAGTCCCTGGGGAACTGGAGGATTAAGAGGCAGGTCCTGGAGGGCGATGAGATCGCCTGTAAGTTCACACCCAAGTACGTCCTGCGGGCCGGCCAGACAGTCACGGTGTGGGCAGCTGGTGCCGGGGTGGCCCACAGCCCCCCGCCACCCTGGTGTGGAAGAGCCAGAGCAGCTGGGGCTCGGGCGAAAGTTTCCGCACTGTGCTGGTCCACGCCGATGGAGAGGAAGTGGCCACAGGAGCAGTGAAGCAGTCTTCTGTGGTGCGGGAGAAGGAGAACCGGGAGGATCTTTTCCACCAGCAGGGGGACCCACGGACCACCTCGAGGGGCTGCTGCCTGATGTAACCGAGCACTCGGCATCTACACACTGTTCCTCACCCAGAGCCACTGAAAACTATTTTTCTAAAATCGGAAAAAAAAGAAAAAAAAAAAACTTTTGGTATCTAATGATTCAGTTCTCAAAAATATTTCTGCCTTATTCAACATGCCAATGCTAAAATTTTTAAAACGTCTTACTAATTTAGATACACACACACATAAACACATAGCACACACACAGACACAAGCACATACACACACACACACTCACACACACACTCTGGAGATTTTTGTTTACTACTAAAATGAATCTACAGGTAACTTTGTTGAAAGTGAACAGTTTTGCAACACTGACTCTTCTAATTCATGAGCAAGGATCTGACCATATTTATTTAGGCTTTTAAATATTTCTTTGAAAATGTTTCAGAGTTTCTGTGTAGAGTATTAAATATTTTGTTTGACTTAGTAGTAGGACTTTTGTGGAACCTGTGTTTATTAAAATTTATCTTTACACACAAAACCAAAATAATTGTATTTAATGCAAATTCAGAAAACATACTAAAAGAAAACTTATTTGTCCTTGACAACCTGAGGTTCAGTGTGGACTTTGTCAATACAACACTAAAGACCTGACCCAAGAAAAATTAATTGATAACTAGATTTATTTACATACTGTCTATGGTTTATTGAATGCTACAATGGTAGAATGAAATAATGTGAGATAAATCTACCCACCATGCCTACCACAAAGATTAAAATATTTACTTTTCAGAAAACAATTTGAAAATCTCTCCATTAAAACAATGATATTATTTTCAGAGTGAGCATTTACTAAAAAAGAAAGAAAGAAATACAGAAAGAAAGAAAGAAAAATAAATAAAGAAAGAAAGAAAGAAAAAAGAAAGAAAGAAAGAAAAATTTACTTTAATTCCACGTTTTCACTCAATATGTTACATTACAATTTTATTTATTACTCCTTCAGGTATGTTCACGAAGAAGAAGAAGAAGAAGAAGAAGAAGAAGAAGAAGAAGAAGAAGAAGAAGAAGAAGAAGAAAAAGAAGAAAAAGAAGAAGAAGAAGAAAGAGAGAGAGAGAGAGAGAGAGAGAGAGAGAGAGAGTAAATAAAATGACAAATTTGTGAAACATCTTCCCTGTATTCCCTGTTTAATGGATTGTTTTTTATGTGGAATCAGAGTACATATACCATGAAAAAACTTTGTGTAAAGTACCTAATACAAAAAATGGTTTTAAGTAAAATGTCTTAAGAATCAATTTTAAAAAGGAGTTTATTTTAGTGAATACTTTTAATTTTAATGTAATCTAATTTATGGAAATCATCTTCTTGATTTGAAAATAGAACACTCTAAGAAAGTGAGGTACGCAGATGACAAAAACATTAAGAGAGTCTCCTCCGCTTGGCTGGGGATGTGGCTCAAGCGGTAGCGCGCTCGCCTGGCATGCGTGCGGCCCGGGTTCGATCCTCAGCACCACAAACAAGCAAAGGTGTTGTGTCCGCCGAGAACTCAAAATAAATAAATATTTAAAAAAAAAAAGAGAGTCTCCTCTACAACCTTCAGAAATATTTATTTATTTTCTGCATTGATCTCTTTTCTGTATGATATATAATAGTAGTCAGATTTCATCCGTTTGCATTTGTATATTTAACTTCCACACATGGTGTAATATAAAGTTGATCGGTAGTAGGTTTGTTTCCAATACAATTTCCATGTCTATGTGACTATGTTTCAGGATTAATTCTAATTTTCTGTGAATATTTTTGTATTCTAAAAAGCTGCCTTGATTACTGTAGCTTAAAAAGTGTTCATAAAAACTTTTGGTATGCTGCCGGTGAGGAGCTGAAGGAGGCCCGCATGCGGATCGAGTCCCCAGCTACCAGATCTCCAGCCTCCAGAAGCAGGCCAGTGCTGCTGAGGACCGCATCCGAGAGCTGGAAGGGGCCAGGACTGAGGAGCGGGAGAAGTTCCGGAAGACGCTGGACGCCAAGGAGCAGGAGATGATGGAGATGCGTGATGTGATGCAGCAACAGCTGGCCGAGTACCAGGAGTTGCTGGACGTCCAGTTGACCTTGGACATGGAGATCAGCGCCTACCGCAAGCTCCTAGAGGGCGAGGAGGAGAGGCTGAAGCTGGCTCCCAGCCCCTCCTCACGGGTCACCATCTCACGGGCCACCTGGAGCAGCAGCAGCAGCATGTCCAGAGCTGGGCGTTCAAGCCGAAGCAAGCGGCTGCGTCTGGAGGCGGAGGAGCCCCCAGGCAGCGGCTCAAGTGGCATTGGCTCGGGCAGCATTGGCTCGGGCAGCAGCAGCAGCAGCTTCCTCCTGGCCCAGCAGGCCTCTGCCACCTGCAGCGTCAGCACGGAGGAGATTGACCTGGAGGGCAGGTTCCTGAGGCTCAAGAAGGACTCAGACAAGGATCAGTCCCTGGGGAACTGGAGGATTAAGAGGCAGGTCCTGGAGGGCGATGAGATCGCCTGTAAGTTCACACCCAAGTACGTCCTGCGGGCCGGCCAGACAGTCACGGTGTGGGCAGCTGGTGCCGGGGTGGCCCACAGCCCCCCGCCACCCTGGTGTGGAAGAGCCAGAGCAGCTGGGGCTCGGGCGAAAGTTTCCGCACTGTGCTGGTCCACGCCGATGGAGAGGAAGTGGCCACAGGAGCAGTGAAGCAGTCTTCTGTGGTGCGGGAGAAGGAGAACCGGGAGGATCTTTTCCACCAGCAGGGGACCCACGGACCACCTCGAGGGGCTGCTGCCTGATGTAACCGAGCACTCGGCATCTACACACTGTTCCTCACCCAGAGCCACTGAAAACTATTTTTCTAAAATCGGAAAAAAAAGAAAAAAAAAAAACTTTTGGTATCTAATGATTCAGTTCTCAAAAATATTTCTGCCTTATTCAACATGCCAATGCTAAAATTTTTAAAACGTCTTACTAATTTAGATACACACACACATAAACACATAGCACACACACAGACACAAGCACATACACACACACACACTCACACACACACTCTGGAGATTTTTGTTTACTACTAAAATGAATCTACAGGTAACTTTGTTGAAAGTGAACAGTTTTGCAACACTGACTCTTCTAATTCATGAGCAAGGATCTGACCATATTTATTTAGGCTTTTAAATATTTCTTTGAAAATGTTTCAGAGTTTCTGTGTAGAGTATTAAATATTTTGTTTGACTTAGTAGTAGGACTTTTGTGGAACCTGTGTTTATTAAAATTTATCTTTACACACAAAACCAAAATAATTGTATTTAATGCAAATTCAGAAAACATACTAAAAGAAAACTTATTTGTCCTTGACAACCTGAGGTTCAGTGTGGACTTTGTCAATACAACACTAAAGACCTGACCCAAGAAAAATTAATTGATAACTAGATTTATTTACATACTGTCTATGGTTTATTGAATGCTACAATGGTAGAATCAAATAATGTGAGATAAATCTACCCACCATGCCTACCACAAAGATTAAAATATTTACTTTTCAGAAAACAATTTGAAAATCTCTCCATTAAAACAATGATATTATTTTCAGAGTGAGCATTTACTAAAAAAGAAAGAAAGAAATACAGAAAGAAAGAAAGAAAAATAAAGAAAGAAAGAAAGAAAGAAAAAAGAAAGAAAGAAAGAAAAATTTACTTTAATTCCACGTTTTCACTCAATATGTTACATTACAATTTTATTTATTACTCCTTCAGGTATGTTCACGAAGAAGAAGAAGAAGAAGAAGAAGAAGAAGAAGAAGAAGAAGAAGAAGAAGAAGAAGAAAAAGAAGAAGAAGAAGAAAGAGAGAGAGAGAGAGAGAGAGAGAGAGAGAGAGTAAATAAAATGACAAATTTGTGAAACATCTTCCCTGTATTCCCTGTTTAATGGATTGTTTTTTATGTGGAATCAGAGTACATATACCATGAAAAAACTTTGTGTAAAGTACCTAATACAAAAAATGGTTTTAAGTAAAATGTCTTAAGAATCAATTTTAAAAAGGAGTTTATTTTAGTGAATACTTTTAATTTTAATGTAATCTAATTTATGGAAATCATCTTCTTGATTTGAAAATAGAACACTCTAAGAAAGTGAGGTACGCAGATGACAAAAACATTAAGAGAGTCTCCTCCGTTTGGCTGGGGATGTGGCTCAAGCGGTAGCGCGCTCGCCTGGCATGCGTGCGGCCCGGGTTCGATCCTCAGCACCACAAACAAGCAAAGGTGTTGTGTCCGCCGAGAACTCAAAATAAATAAATATTTAAAAAAAAAAAGAGAGTCTCCTCTACAACCTTCAAAAATATTTATTTATTTTCTGCATTGATCTCTTTTTTGTATGATATATAATAGTAGTCAGATTTCATCCGTTTGCATTTGTATATTTAACTTCCACACATGGTGTAATATAAAGTTGATCGGTAGTAGGTTTGTTTCCAATACAATTTCCATGTCTATGTGACTATGTTTCAGGATTAATTCTAATTTTCTGTGAATATTTTTGTATTCTAAAAAGCTGCCTTGATTACTGTAGCTTAAAAAGTGTTCATAAAAACTTTTGGTATGCTGCCCGTGAGGAGCTGAAGGAGGCCCGCATGCGGATCGAGTCCCCCAGCTACCAGATCTCCAGCCTCCAGAAGCAGGCCAGTGCTGCTGAGGACCGCATCCGAGAGCTGGAAGGGGCCAGGACTGAGGAGCGGGAGAAGTTCCGGAAGACGCTGGACGCCAAGGAGCAGGAGATGATGGAGATGCGTGATGTGATGCAGCAACAGCTGGCCGAGTACCAGGAGTTGCTGGACGTCCAGTTGACCTTGGACATGGAGATCAGCGCCTACCGCAAGCTCCTAGAGGGCGAGGAGGAGAGGCTGAAGCTGGCTCCCAGCCCCTCCTCACGGGTCACCATCTCACGGGCCACCTGGAGCAGCAGCAGCAGCATGTCCAGAGCTGGGCGTTCAAGCCGAAGCAAGCGGCTGCGTCTGGAGGCGGAGGAGCCCCCAGGCAGCGGCTCAAGTGGCATTGGCTCGGGCAGCATTGGCTCGGGCAGCAGCAGCAGCAGCTTCCTCCTGGCCCAGCAGGCCTCGGCCACCTGCAGCGTCAGCACGGAGGAGATTGACCTGGAGGGCAGGTTCCTGAGGCTCAAGAAGGACTCAGACAAGGATCAGTCCCTGGGGAACTGGAGGATTAAGAGGCAGGTCCTGGAGGGCGATGAGATCGCCTGTAAGTTCACACCCAAGTACGTCCTGCGGGCCGGCCAGACAGTCACGGTGTGGGCAGCTGGTGCCGGGGTGGCCCACAGCCCCCCGCCACCCTGGTGTGGAAGAGCCAGAGCAGCTGGGGCTCGGGCGAAAGTTTCCGCACTGTGCTGGTCCACGCCGATGGAGAGGAAGTGGCCACAGGAGCAGTGAAGCAGTCTTCTGTGGTGCGGGAGAAGGAGAACCGGGAGGATCTTTTCCACCAGCAGGGGGACCCACGGACCACCTCGAGGGGCTGCTGCCTGATGTAACCGAGCACTCGGCATCTACACACTGTTCCTCACCCAGAGCCACTGAAAACTATTTTTCTAAAATCGGAAAAAAAAGAAAAAAAAAAAACTTTTGGTATCTAATGATTCAGTTCTCAAAAATATTTCTGCCTTATTCAACATGCCAATGCTAAAATTTTTAAAACGTCTTACTAATTTAGATACACACACACATAAACACATAGCACACACACAGACACAAGCACATACACACACACACTCACACACACACTCTGGAGATTTTTGTTTACTACTAAAATGAATCTACAGGTAACTTTGTTGAAAGTGAACAGTTTTGCAACACTGACTCTTCTAATTCATGAGCAAGGATCTGACCATATTTATTTAGGCTTTTAAATATTTCTTTGAAAATGTTTCAGAGTTTCTGTGTAGAGTATTAAATATTTTGTTTGACTTAGTAGTAGGACTTTTGTGGAACCTGTGTTTATTAAAATTTATCTTTACACACAAAACCAAAATAATTGTATTTAATGCAAATTCAGAAAACATACTAAAAGAAAACTTATTTGTCCTTGACAACCTGAGGTTCAGTGTGGACTTTGTCAATACAACACTAAAGACCTGACCCAAGAAAAATTAATTGATAACTAGATTTATTTACATACTGTCTATGGTTTATTGAATTCTACAATGGTAGAATCAAATAAATGTGAGATAAATCTACCCACCATGCCTACCACAAAGATTAAAATATTTACTTTTCAGAAAACAATTTGAAAATCTCTCCATTAAAACAATGATATTATTTTCAGAGTGAGCATTTACTAAAAAAGAAAGAAAGAAATACAGAAAGAAAGAAAGAAAAATAAATAAAGAAAGAAAGAAAGAAAAAGAAAGAAAGAAAGAAAAATTTACTTTAATTCCACGTTTTCACTCAATATGTTACATTACAATTTTATTTATTACTCCTTCAGGTATGTTCACGAAGAAGAAGAAGAAGAAGAAGAAGAAGAAGAAGAAGAAGAATAAGAAGAAGAAGAAGAAGAAGAAGAAAAAGAAGAAGAAGAAGAAAGAGAGAGAGAGAGAGAGAGAGAGAGAGAGTAAATAAAATGACAAATTTGTGAAACATCTTCCCTGTATTCCCTGTTTAATGGATTGTTTTTTATGTGGAATCAGAGTACATATACCATGAAAAAACTTTGTGTAAAGTACCTAATACAAAAAATGGTTTTAAGTAAAATGTCTTAAGAATCAATTTTAAAAAGGAGTTTATTTTAGTGAATACTTTTAATTTTAATGTAATCTAATTTATGGAAATCATCTTCTTGATTTGAAAATAGAACACTCTAAGAAAGTGAGGTACGCAGATGACAAAAACATTAAGAGAGTCTCCTCCGCTTGGCTGGGGATGTGGCTCAAGCGGTAGCGCGCTCGCCTGGCATGCGTGCGGCCCGGGTTCGATCCTCAGCACCACAAACAAGCAAAGGTGTTGTGTCCGCCGAGAACTCAAAATAAATAAATATTTAAAAAAAAAAGAGAGTCTCCTCTACAACCTTCAAAATATTTATTTATTTTCTGCATTGATCTCTTTTTTGTATGATATATAATAGTAGTCAGATTTCATCCGTTTGCATTTGTATATTTAACTTCCACACATGGTGTAATATAAAGTTGATCGGTAGTAGGTTTGTTTCCAATACAATTTCCATGTCTATGTGACTATGTTTCAGGATTAATTCTAATTTTCTGTGAATATTTTTGTATTCTAAAAAAGCTGCCTTGATTACTGTAGCTTAAAAAGTGTTCATCAAAACTTTTGGTATGCTGCCCGTGAGGAGCTGAAGGAGGCCCGCATGCGGATCGAGTCCCCCAGCTACCAGATCTCCAGCCTCCAGAAGCAGGCCAGTGCTGCTGAGGACCGCATCCGAGAGCTGGAAGGGGCCAGGACTGAGGAGCGGGAGAAGTTCCGGAAGACGCTGGACGCCAAGGAGCAGGAGATGATGGAGATGCGTGATGTGATGCAGCAACAGCTGGCCGAGTACCAGGAGTTGCTGGACGTCCAGTTGACCTTGGACATGGAGATCAGCGCCTACCGCAAGCTCCTAGAGGGCGAGGAGGAGAGGCTGAAGCTGGCTCCCAGCCCCTCCTCACGGGTCACCATCTCACGGGCCACCTGGAGCAGCAGCAGCAGCATGTCCAGAGCTGGGCGTTCAAGCCGAAGCAAGCGGCTGCGTCTGGAGGCGGAGGAGCCCCCAGGCAGCGGCTCAAGTGGCATTGGCTCGGGCAGCATTGGCTCGGGCAGCAGCAGCAGCAGCTTCCTCCTGGCCCAGCAGGCCTCTGCCACCTGCAGCGTCAGCACGGAGGAGATTGACCTGGAGGGCAGGTTCCTGAGGCTCAAGAAGGACTCAGACAAGGATCAGTCCCTGGGGAACTGGAGGATTAAGAGGCAGGTCCTGGAGGGCGATGAGATCGCCTGTAAGTTCACACCCAAGTACGTCCTGCGGGCCGGCCAGACAGTCACGGTGTGGGCAGCTGGTGCCGGGGTGGCCCACAGCCCCCGCCACCCTGGTGTGGAAGAGCCAGAGCAGCTGGGGCTCGGGCGAAAGTTTCCGCACTGTGCTGGTCCACGCCGATGGAGAGGAAGTGGCCACAGGAGCAGTGAAGCAGTCTTCTGTGGTGCGGGAGAAGGAGAACCGGGAGGATCTTTTCCACCAGCAGGGGGACCCACGGACCACCTCGAGGGGCTGCTGCCTGATGTAACCGAGCACTCGGCATCTACACACTGTTCCTCACCCAGAGCCACTGAAAACTATTTTTCTAAAATCGGAAAAAAAAGAAAAAAAAAAAAACTTTTGGTATCTAATGATTCAGTTCTCAAAAATATTTCTGCCTTATTCAACATGCCAATGCTAAAATTTTTAAAACGTCTTACTAATTTAGATACACACACACATAAACACATAGCACACACACAGACACAAGCACATACACACACACACACTCACACACACACTCTGGAGATTTTTGTTTACTACTAAAATGAATCTACAGGTAACTTTGTTGAAAGTGAACAGTTTTGCAACACTGACTCTTCTAATTCATGAGCAAGGATCTGACCATATTTATTTAGGCTTTTAAATATTTCTTTGAAAATGTTTCAGAGTTTCTGTGTAGAGTATTAAATATTTTGTTTGACTTAGTAGTAGGACTTTTGTGGAACCTGTGTTTATTAAAATTTATCTTTACACACAAAACCAAAATAATTGTATTTAATGCAAATTCAGAAAACATACTAAAAGAAAACTTATTTGTCCTTGACAACCTGAGGTTCAGTGTGGACTTTGTCAATACAACACTAAAGACCTGACCCAAGAAAAATTAATTGATAACTAGATTTATTTACATACTGTCTATGGTTTATTGAATTCTACAATGGTAGAATCAAATAATGTGAGATAAATCTACCCACCATGCCTACCACAAAGATTAAAATATTTACTTTTCAGAAAACAATTTGAAAATCTCTCCATTAAAACAATGATATTATTTTCAGAGTGAGCATTTACTAAAAAAGAAAGAAAGAAATACAGAAAGAAAGAAAGAAAAATAAATAAAGAAAGAAAGAAAGAAAAAAGAAAGAAAGAAAGAAAAATTTACTTTAATTCCACGTTTTCACTCAATATGTTACATTACAATTTTATTTATTACTCCTTCAGGTATGTTCACAGAAGAAGAAGAAGAAGAAGAAGAAGAAGAAGAAGAAGAAGAAGAAGAAGAAGAAGAAGAAGAAGAAGAAGAAGAAAAAGAAGAAGAAGAAGAAAGAGAGAGAGAGAGAGAGAGAGAGAGAGAGTAAATAAAATGACAAATTTGTGAAACATCTTCCCTGTATTCCCTGTTTAATGGATTGTTTTTTATGTGGAATCAGAGTACATATACCATGAAAAAACTTTGTGTAAAGTACCTAATACAAAAAATGGTTTTAAGTAAAATGTCTTAAGAATCAATTTTAAAAAGGAGTTTATTTTAGTGAATACTTTTAATTTTAATGTAATCTAATTTATGGAAATCATCTTCTTGATTTGAAAATAGAACACTCTAAGAAAGTGAGGTACGCAGATGACAAAAACATTAAGAGAGTCTCCTCCGCTTGGCTGGGGATGTGGCTCAAGCGGTAGCGCGCTCGCCTGGCATGCGTGCGGCCCGGGTTCGATCCTCAGCACCACAAACAAGCAAAGGTGTTGTGTCCGCCGAGAACTCAAAATAAATAAATATTTAAAAAAAAAAGAGAGTCTCCTCTACAACCTTCAAAAATATTTATTTATTTTCTGCATTGATCTCTTTTTTGTATGATATATAATAGTAGTCAGATTTCATCCGTTTGCATTTGTATATTTAACTTCCACACATGGTGTAATATAAAGTTGATCGGTAGTAGGTTTGTTTCCAATACAATTTCCATGTCTATGTGACTATGTTTCAGGATTAATTCTAATTTTCTGTGAATATTTTTGTATTCTAAAAAGCTGCCTTGATTACTGTAGCTTAAAAAGTGTTCATCAAAACTTTTGGTATGCTGCCCGTGAGGAGCTGAAGGAGGCCCGCATGCGGATCGAGTCCCCCAGCTACCAGATCTCCAGCCTCCAGAAGCAGGCCAGTGCTGCTGAGGACCGCATCCGAGAGCTGGAAGGGGCCAGGACTGAGGAGCGGGAGAAGTTCCGGAAGACGCTGGACGCCAAGGAGCAGGAGATGATGGAGATGCGTGATGTGATGCAGCAACAGCTGGCCGAGTACCAGGAGTTGCTGGACGTCCAGTTGACCTTGGACATGGAGATCAGCGCCTACCGCAAGCTCCTAGAGGGCGAGGAGGAGAGGCTGAAGCTGGCTCCCAGCCCCTCCTCACGGGTCACCATCTCACGGGCCACCTGGAGCAGCAGCAGCAGCATGTCCAGAGCTGGGCGTTCAAGCCGAAGCAAGCGGCTGCGTCTGGAGGCGGAGGAGCCCCCAGGCAGCGGCTCAAGTGGCATTGGCTCGGGCAGCATTGGCTCGGGCAGCAGCAGCAGCAGCTTCCTCCTGGCCCAGCAGGCCTCGGCCACCTGCAGCGTCAGCACGGAGGAGATTGACCTGGAGGGCAGGTTCCTGAGGCTCAAGAAGGACTCAGACAAGGATCAGTCCCTGGGGAACTGGAGGATTAAGAGGCAGGTCCTGGAGGGCGATGAGATCGCCTGTAAGTTCACACCCAAGTACGTCCCTGCGGGCCGGCCAGACAGTCACGGTGTGGGCAGCTGGTGCCGGGGTGGCCCACAGCCCCCCGCCACCCTGGTGTGGAAGAGCCAGAGCAGCTGGGGCTCGGGCGAAAGTTTCCGCACTGTGCTGGTCCACGCCGATGGAGAGGAAGTGGCCACAGGAGCAGTGAAGCAGTCTTCTGTGGTGCGGGAGAAGGAGAACCGGGAGGATCTTTTCCACCAGCAGGGGGACCCACGGACCACCTCGAGGGGCTGCTGCCTGATGTAACCGAGCACTCGGCATCTACACACTGTTCCTCACCCAGAGCCACTGAAAACTATTTTTCTAAAATCGGAAAAAAAAAGAAAAAAAAAAAACTTTTGGTATCTAATGATTCAGTTCTCAAAAATATTTCTGCCTTATTCAACATGCCAATGCTAAAATTTTTAAAACGTCTTACTAATTTAGATACACACACACATAAACACATAGCACACACACAGACACAAGCACATACACACACACACACTCACACACACACTCTGGAGATTTTTGTTTACTACTAAAATGAATCTACAGGTAACTTTGTTGAAAGTGAACAGTTTTGCAACACTGACTCTTCTAATTCATGAGCAAGGATCTGACCATATTTATTTAGGCTTTTAAATATTTCTTTGAAAATGTTTCAGAGTTTCTGTGTAGAGTATTAAATATTTTGTTTGACTTAGTAGTAGGACTTTTGTGGAACCTGTGTTTATTAAAATTTATCTTTACACACAAAACCAAAATAATTGTATTTAATGCAAATTCAGAAAACATACTAAAAGAAAACTTATTTGTCCTTGACAACCTGAGGTTCAGTGTGGACTTTGTCAATACAACACTAAAGACCTGACCCAAGAAAAATTAATTGATAACTAGATTTATTTACATACTGTCTATGGTTTATTGAATGCTACAATGGTAGAATCAAATAATGTGAGATAAATCTACCCACCATGCCTACCACAAAGATTAAAATATTTACTTTTCAGAAAACAATTTGAAAATCTCTCCATTAAAACAATGATATTATTTTCAGAGTGAGCATTTACTAAAAAAGAAAGAAAGAAATACAGAAAGAAAGAAAGAAAAATAAAGAAAGAAAGAAAGAAAGAAAAAAGAAAGAAAGAAAGAAAAATTTACTTTTAATTCCACGTTTTCACTCAATATGTTACATTACAAATTTTATTTATTACTCCTTCAGGTATGTTCACGAAGAAGAAGAAGAAGAAGAAGAAGAAGAAGAAGAAGAAGAAGAAGAAGAAGAAGAAGAAGAAGAAGAAAAAGAAGAAGAAGAAGAAAGAGAGAGAGAGAAGAGAGAGAGAGAGAGAGTAAATAAAATGACAAATTTGTGAAACATATTCCCTGTATTCCCTGTTTAATGGATTGTTTTTTATGTGGAATCAGAGTACATATACCATGAAAAAACTTTGTGTAAAGTACCTAATACAAAAAATGGTTTTAAGTAAAATGTCTTAAGAATCAATTTTAAAAAGGAGTTTATTTTAGTGAATACTTTTAATTTTAATGTAATCTAATTTATGGAAATCATCTTCTTGATTTGAAAATAGAACACTCTAAGAAAGTGAGGTACGCAGATGACAAAAACATTAAGAGAGTCTCCTCTGTGTGGCTGGGGATGTGGCTCAAGCGGTAGCGCGCTCGCCTGGCATGCGTGCGGCCCGGGTTCGATCCTCAGCACCACAAACAAGCAAAGGTGTTGTGTCCGCCGAGAACTCAAAATAAATAAATATTTAAAAAAAAAAAGAGAGTCTCCTCTACAACCTTCAGAAATATTTATTTATTTTCTGCATTGATCTCTTTTTTGTATGATATATAATAGTAGTCAGATTTCATCCGTTTGCATTTGTATATTTAACTTCCACACATGGTGTAATATAAAGTTGATCGGTAGTAGGTTTGTTTCCAATACAATTTCCATGTCTATGTGACTATGTTTCAGGATTAATTCTAATTTTCTGTGAATATTTTTGTATTCTAAAAAGCTGCCTTGATTACTGTAGCTTAAAAAGTGTTCATCAAAACTTTTGGTATGCTGCCCGTGAGGAGCTGAAGGAGGCCCGCATGCGGATCGAGTCCCCCAGCTACCAGATCTCCAGCCTCCAGAAGCAGGCCAGTGCTGCTGAGGACCGCATCCGAGAGCTGGAAGGGGCCAGGACTGAGGAGCGGGAGAAGTTCCGGAAGACGCTGGACGCCAAGGAGCAGGAGATGATGGAGATGCGTGATGTGATGCAGCAACAGCTGGCCGAGTACCAGGAGTTGCTGGACGTCCAGTTGACCTTGGACATGGAGATCAGCGCCTACCGCAAGCTCCTAGAGGGCGAGGAGGAGAGGCTGAAGCTGGCTCCCAGCCCCTCCTCACGGGTCACCATCTCACGGGCCACCTGGAGCAGCAGCAGCAGCATGTCCAGAGCTGGGCGTTCAAGCCGAAGCAAGCGGCTGCGTCTGGAGGCGGAGGAGCCCCCAGGCAGCGGCTCAAGTGGCATTGGCTCGGGCAGCATTGGCTCGGGCAGCAGCAGCAGCAGCTTCCTCCTGGCCCAGCAGGCCTCGGCCACCTGCAGCGTCAGCACGGAGGAGATTGACCTGGAGGGCAGGTTCCTGAGGCTCAAGAAGGACTCAGACAAGGATCAGTCCCTGGGGAACTGGAGGATTAAGAGGCAGGTCCTGGAGGGCGATGAGATCGCCTGTAAGTTCACACCCAAGTACGTCCTGCGGGCCGGCCAGACAGTCACGGTGTGGGCAGCTGGTGCCGGGGTGGCCCACAGCCCCCCGCCACCCTGGTGTGGAAGAGCCAGAGCAGCTGGGGCTCGGGCGAAAGTTTCCGCACTGTGCTGGTCCACGCCGATGGAGAGGAAGTGGCCACAGGAGCAGTGAAGCAGTCTTCTGTGGTGCGGGAGAAGGAGAACCGGGAGGATCTTTTCCACCAGCAGGGGGACCCACGGACCACCTCGAGGGGCTGCTGCCTGATGTAACCGAGCACTCGGCATCTACACACTGTTCCTCACCCAGAGCCACTGAAAACTATTTTTCTAAAATCGGAAAAAAAAGAAAAAAAAAAAACTTTTGGTATCTAATGATTCAGTTCTCAAAAATATTTCTGCCTTATTCAACATGCCAATGCTAAAATTTTTAAAACGTCTTACTAATTTAGATACACACACACATAAACACATAGCACACACACAGACACAAGCACATACACACACACACACTCACACACACACTCTGGAGATTTTTGTTTACTACTAAAATGAATCTACAGGTAACTTTGTTGAAAGTGAACAGTTTTGCAACACTGACTCTTCTAATTCATGAGCAAGGATCTGACCATATTTATTTAGGCTTTTAAATATTTCTTTGAAAATGTTTCAGAGTTTCTGTGTAGAGTATTAAATATTTTGTTTGACTTAGTAGTAGGACTTTTGTGGAACCTGTGTTTATTAAAATTTATCTTTACACACAAAACCAAAATAATTGTATTTAATGCAAATTCAGAAAACATACTAAAAGAAAACTTATTTGTCCTTGACAACCTGAGGTTCAGTGTGGACTTTGTCAATACAACACTAAAGACCTGACCCAAGAAAAATTAATTGATAACTAGATTTATTTACATACTGTCTATGGTTTATTGAATGCTACAATGGTAGAATCAAATAATGTGAGATAAATCTACCCACCATGCCTACCACAAAGATTAAAATATTTACTTTTCAGAAAACAATTTGAAAATCTCTCCATTAAAACAATGATATTATTTTCAGAGTGAGCATTTACTAAAAAAGAAAGAAAGAAATACAGAAAGAAAGAAAGAAAAATAAATAAAGAAAGAAAGAAAGAAAAAAAGAAAGAAAGAAAGAAAAATTTACTTTAATTCCACGTTTTCACTCAATATGTTACATTACAATTTTATTTATTACTCCTTCAGGTATGTTCACGAAGAAGAAGAAGAAGAAGAAGAAGAAGAAGAAGAAGAAGAAGAAGAA
Source organism: Urocitellus parryii (assembly GCF_045843805.1). Classification (NCBI taxonomy): domain Eukaryota; kingdom Metazoa; phylum Chordata; class Mammalia; order Rodentia; family Sciuridae; genus Urocitellus; species Urocitellus parryii. The sequence continues at coordinate 2,083,864 of NW_027551776.1, forward strand.
GAAGAAGAAGAAGAAGAAGAAAAAGAAGAAGAAGAAGAAAGAGAGAGAGAGAGAGAGAGAGAGAGAGAGAGTAAATAAAATGACAAATTTGTGAAACATCTTCCCTGTATTCCCTGTTTAATGGATTGTTTTTTATGTGGAATCAGAGTACATATACCATGAAAAAACTTTGTGTAAAGTACCTAATACAAAAAATGGTTTTAAGTAAAATGTCTTAAGAATCAATTTTAAAAAGGAGTTTATTTTAGTGAATACTTTTAATTTTAATGTAATCTAATTTATGGAAATCATCTTCTTGATTTGAAAATAGAACACTCTAAGAAAGTGAGGTACGCAGATGACAAAAACATTAAGAGAGTCTCCTCCGCTTGGCTGGGGATGTGGCTCAAGCGGTAGCGCGCTCGCCTGGCATGCGTGCGGCCCGGGTTCGATCCTCAGCACCACAAACAAGCAAAGGTGTTGTGTCCGCCGAGAACTCAAAATAAATAAATATTTAAAAAAAAAAGAGAGTCTCCTCTACAACCTTCAAAAATATTTATTTATTTTCTGCATTGATCTCTTTTTTGTATGATATATAATAGTAGTCAGATTTCATCCGTTTGCATTTGTATATTTAACTTCCACACATGGTGTAATATAAAGTTGATCGGTAGTAGGTTTGTTTCCAATACAATTTCCATGTCTATGTGACTATGTTTCAGGATTAATTCTAATTTTCTGTGAATATTTTTGTATTCTAAAAGCTGCCTTGATTACTGTAGCTTAAAAAGTGTTCATCAAAACTTTTGGTATGCTGCCCGTGAGGAGCTGAAGGAGGCCCGCATGCGGATCGAGTCCCCAGCTACCAGATCTCCAGCCTCCAGAAGCAGGCCAGTGCTGCTGAGGACCGCATCCGAGAGCTGGAAGGGGCCAGGACTGAGGAGCGGGAGAAGTTCCGGAAGACGCTGGACGCCAAGGAGCAGGAGATGATGGAGATGCGTGATGTGATGCAGCAACAGCTGGCCGAGTACCAGGAGTTGCTGGACGTCCAGTTGACCTTGGACATGGAGATCAGCGCCTACCGCAAGCTCCTAGAGGGCGAGGAGGAGAGGCTGAAGCTGGCTCCCAGCCCCTCCTCACGGGTCACCATCTCACGGGCCACCTGGAGCAGCAGCAGCAGCATGTCCAGAGCTGGGCGTTCAAGCCGAAGCAAGCGGCTGCGTCTGGAGGCGGAGGAGCCCCCAGGCAGCGGCTCAAGTGGCATTGGCTCGGGCAGCATTGGCTCGGGCAGCAGCAGCAGCAGCTTCCTCCTGGCCCAGCAGGCCTCGGCCACCTGCAGCGTCAGCACGGAGGAGATTGACCTGGAGGGCAGGTTCCTGAGGCTCAAGAAGGACTCAGACAAGGATCAGTCCCTGGGGAACTGGAGGATTAAGAGGCAGGTCCTGGAGGGCGATGAGATCGCCTGTAAGTTCACACCCAAGTACGTCCTGCGGGCCGGCCAGACAGTCACGGTGTGGGCAGCTGGTGCCGGGGTGGCCCACAGCCCCCCGCCACCCTGGTGTGGAAGAGCCAGAGCAGCTGGGGCTCGGGCGAAAGTTTCCGCACTGTGCTGGTCCACGCCGATGGAGAGGAAGTGGCCACAGGAGCAGTGAAGCAGTCTTCTGTGGTGCGGGAGAAGGAGAACCGGGAGGATCTTTTCCACCAGCAGGGGGACCCACGGACCACCTCGAGGGGCTGCTGCCTGATGTAACCGAGCACTCGGCATCTACACACTGTTCCTCACCCAGAGCCACTGAAAACTATTTTTCTAAAATCGGAAAAAAAAGAAAAAAAAAAAACTTTTGGTATCTAATGATTCAGTTCTCAAAAATATTTCTGCCTTATTCAACATGCCAATGCTAAAATTTTTAAAACGTCTTACTAATTTAGATACACACACACATAAACACATAGCACACACACAGACACAAGCACATACACACACACACACTCACACACACACTCTGGAGATTTTTGTTTACTACTAAAATGAATCTACAGGTAACTTTGTTGAAAGTGAACAGTTTTGCAACACTGACTCTTCTAATTCATGAGCAAGGATCTGACCATATTTATTTAGGCTTTTAAATATTTCTTTGAAAATGTTTCAGAGTTTCTGTGTAGAGTATTAAATATTTTGTTTGACTTAGTAGTAGGACTTTTGTGGAACCTGTGTTTATTAAAATTTATCTTTACACACAAAACCAAAATAATTGTATTTAATGCAAATTCAGAAAACATACTAAAAGAAAACTTATTTGTCCTTGACAACCTGAGGTTCAGTGTGGACTTTGTCAATACAACACTAAAGACCTGACCCAAGAAAAATTAATTGATAACTAGATTTATTTACATACTGTCTATGGTTTATTGAATTCTACAATGGTAGAATCAAATAATGTGAGATAAATCTACCCACCATGCCTACCACAAAGATTAAAATATTTACTTTTCAGAAAACAATTTGAAAATCTCTCCATTAAAACAATGATATTATTTTCAGAGTGAGCATTTACTAAAAAAGAAAGAAAGAAATACAGAAAGAAAGAAAGAAAAATAAATAAAGAAAGAAAGAAAGAAAAAAGAAAGAAAGAAAGAAAAATTTACTTTAATTCCACGTTTTCACTCAATATGTTACATTACAATTTTATTTATTACTCCTTCAGGTATGTTCACGAAGAAGAAGAAGAAGAAGAAGAAGAAGAAGAAGAAGAATAAGAAGAAGAAGAAGAAGAAGAAGAAAAAGAAGAAGAAGAAGAAAGAGAGAGAGAGAGAGAGAGAGAGAGAGAGAGAGTAAATAAAATGACAAATTTGTGAAACATCTTCCCTGTATTCCCTGTTTAATGGATTGTTTTTTATGTGGAATCAGAGTACATATACCATGAAAAAACTTTGTGTAAAGTACCTAATACAAAAAATGGTTTTAAGTAAAATGTCTTAAGAATCAATTTTAAAAAGGAGTTTATTTTAGTGAATACTTTTAATTTTAATGTAATCTAATTTATGGAAATCATCTTCTTGATTTGAAAATAGAACACTCTAAGAAAGTGAGGTACGCAGATGACAAAAACATTAAGAGAGTCTCCTCCGCTTTGCTGGGGATGTGGCTCAAGCGGTAGCGCGCTCGCCTGGCATGCGTGCGGCCCGGGTTCGATCCTCAGCACCACAAACAAGCAAAGGTGTTGTGTCCGCCGAGAACTCAAAATAAATAAATATTTAAAAAAAAAAAAGAGAGTCTCCTCTACAACCTTCAGAAATATTTATTTATTTTCTGCATTGATCTCTTTTTTGTATGATATATAATAGTAGTCAGATTTCATCCGTTTGCATTTGTATATTTAACTTCCACACATGGTGTAATATAAAGTTGATCGGTAGTAGGTTTGTTTCCAATACAATTTCCATGTCTATGTGACTATGTTTCAGGATTAATTCTAATTTTCTGTGAATATTTTTGTATTCTAAAAAGCTGCCTTGATTACTGTAGCTTAAAAAGTGTTCATAAAAACTTTTGGTATGCTGCCCGTGAGGAGCTGAAGGAGGCCCGCATGCGGATCGAGTCCCCCAGCTACCAGATCTCCAGCCTCCAGAAGCAGGCCAGTGCTGCTGAGGACCGCATCCGAGAGCTGGAAGGGGCCAGGACTGAGGAGCGGGAGAAGTTCCGGAAGACGCTGGACGCCAAGGAGCAGGAGATGATGGAGATGCGTGATGTGATGCAGCAACAGCTGGCCGAGTACCAGGAGTTGCTGGACGTCCAGTTGACCTTGGACATGGAGATCAGCGCCTACCGCAAGCTCCTAGAGGGCGAGGAGGAGAGGCTGAAGCTGGCTCCCAGCCCCTCCTCACGGGTCACCATCTCACGGGCCACCTGGAGCAGCAGCAGCAGCATGTCCAGAGCTGGGCGTTCAAGCCGAAGCAAGCGGCTGCGTCTGGAGGCGGAGGAGCCCCCAGGCAGCGGCTCAAGTGGCATTGGCTCGGGCAGCATTGGCTCGGGCAGCAGCAGCAGCAGCTTCCTCCTGGCCCAGCAGGCCTCGGCCACCTGCAGCGTCAGCACGGAGGAGATTGACCTGGAGGGCAGGTTCCTGAGGCTCAAGAAGGACTCAGACAAGGATCAGTCCCTGGGGAACTGGAGGATTAAGAGGCAGGTCCTGGAGGGCGATGAGATCGCCTGTAAGTTCACACCCAAGTACGTCCTGCGGGCCGGCCAGACAGTCACGGTGTGGGCAGCTGGTGCCGGGGTGGCCCACAGCCCCCCGCCACCCTGGTGTGGAAGAGCCAGAGCAGCTGGGGCTCGGGCGAAAGTTTCCGCACTGTGCTGGTCCACGCCGATGGAGAGGAAGTGGCCACAGGAGCAGTGAAGCAGTCTTCTGTGGTGCGGGAGAAGGAGAACCGGGAGGATCTTTTCCACCAGCAGGGGGACCCACGGACCACCTCGAGGGGCTGCTGCCTGATGTAACCGAGCACTCGGCATCTACACACTGTTCCTCACCCAGAGCCACTGAAAACTATTTTTCTAAAATCGGAAAAAAAAGAAAAAAAAAAAACTTTTGGTATCTAATGATTCAGTTCTCAAAAATATTTCTGCCTTATTCAACATGCCAATGCTAAAATTTTTAAAACGTCTTACTAATTTAGATACACACACACATAAACACATAGCACACACACAGACACAAGCACATACACACACACACACTCACACACACACTCTGGAGATTTTTGTTTACTACTAAAATGAATCTACAGGTAACTTTGTTGAAAGTGAACAGTTTTGCAACACTGACTCTTCTAATTCATGAGCAAGGATCTGACCATATTTATTTAGGCTTTTAAATATTTCTTTGAAAATGTTTCAGAGTTTCTGTGTAGAGTATTAAATATTTTGTTTGACTTAGTAGTAGGACTTTTGTGGAACCTGTGTTTATTAAAATTTATCTTTACACACAAAACCAAAATAATTGTATTTAATGCAAATTCAGAAAACATACTAAAAGAAAACTTATTTGTCCTTGACAACCTGAGGTTCAGTGTGGACTTTGTCAATACAACACTAAAGACCTGACCCAAGAAAAATTAATTGATAACTAGATTTATTTACATACTGTCTATGGTTTATTGAATGCTACAATGGTAGAATCAAATAATGTGAGATAAATCTACCCACCATGCCTACCACAAAGATTAAAATATTTACTTTTCAGAAAACAATTTGAAAATCTCTCCATTAAAACAATGATATTATTTTCAGAGTGAGCATTTACTAAAAAAGAAAGAAAGAAATACAGAAAGAAAGAAAGAAAAATAAATAAAGAAAGAAAGAAAGAAAAAAGAAAGAAAGAAAGAAAAATTTACTTTAATTCCACGTTTTCACTCAATATGTTACATTACAATTTTATTTATTACTCCTTCAGGTATGTTCACGAAGAAGAAGAAGAAGAAGAAGAAGAAGAAGAAGAAGAAGAAGAAGAAGAAGAAGAAGAAGAAGAAGAAAAAGAAGAAGAAGAAGAAAGAGAGAGAGAGAGAGAGAGAGAGAGAGAGAGAGAGAGTAAATAAAATGACAAATTTGTGAAACATCTTCCCTGTATTCCCTGTTTAATGGATTGTTTTTTATGTGGAATCAGAGTACATATACCATGAAAAAACTTTGTGTAAAGTACCTAATACAAAAAATGGTTTTAAGTAAAATGTCTTAAGAATCAATTTTAAAAAGGAGTTTATTTTAGTGAATACTTTTAATTTTAATGTAATCTAATTTATGGAAATCATCTTCTTGATTTGAAAATAGAACACTCTAAGAAAGTGAGGTACGCAGATGACAAAAACATTAAGAGAGTCTCCTCCGTTTGGCTGGGGATGTGGCTCAAGCGGTAGCGCGCTCGCCTGGCATGCGTGCGGCCCGGGTTCGATCCTCAGCACCACAAACAAGCAAAGGTGTTGTGTCCGCCGAGAACTCAAAATAAATAAATATTTAAAAAAAAAAAGAGAGTCTCCTCTACAACCTTCAAAAATATTTATTTATTTTCTGCATTGATCTCTTCTTTTTTGTATGATATATAATAGTAGTCAGATTTCATCCGTTTGCATTTGTATATTTAACTTCCACACATGGTGTAATATAAAGTTGATCGGTAGTAGGTTTGTTTCCAATACAATTTCCATGTCTATGTGACTATGTTTCAGGATTAATTCTAATTTTCTGTGAATATTTTTGTATTCTAAAAAGCTGCCTTGATTACTGTAGCTTAAAAAGTGTTCATAAAAACTTTTGGTATGCTGCCCGTGAGGAGCTGAAGGAGGCCCGCATGCGGATCGAGTCCCCCAGCTACCAGATCTCCAGCCTCCAGAAGCAGGCCAGTGCTGCTGAGGACCGCATCCGAGAGCTGGAAGGGGCCAGGACTGAGGAGCGGGAGAAGTTCCGGAAGACGCTGGACGCCAAGGAGCAGGAGATGATGGAGATGCGTGATGTGATGCAGCAACAGCTGGCCGAGTACCAGGAGTTGCTGGACGTCCAGTTGACCTTGGACATGGAGATCAGCGCCTACCGCAAGCTCCTAGAGGGCGAGGAGGAGAGGCTGAAGCTGGCTCCCAGCCCCTCCTCACGGGTCACCATCTCACGGGCCAGAGGAAGCAGCAGCAGCAGCATGCCCGAGCCAATGCTGCCTCAAGCCGAATGCCACTGAGCGCTGCGTCTGGGGG